>NC_068370.1:46203419-46520919 GCF_020536995.1 Dreissena polymorpha | reverse complement strand
TAACAATAATATTTTATCCACCATTATCTGAAATTGAACAAGATAACACAATGTGATTTCCGCATTACATGTGCTCAAACAGTGTAACAAGACTTGTCAAGAGAGGATATCATACCAAATAATAGTTGATCATTTTAACAACAACGACAATATAGTATTTCAATTAAACTGAACTATTCGAACAAATAACAGCACAACAAATACACACACACCATCACAAGGAACAACAACAACAGCAATACCGCTTTTACTGCTGATGCGAACTAGTCTGATATCTTACTTGATTGTTTTAAGGACTGGAAAGAGTACCTGAACAAAGAGTCACATCAGCGCATCAAAGTGGCTTTGGCGGGAGATATAATAGTGTTCGTTCTTTCACCTCATGTTGTGGGAAATATTTGAACGAGATGTTCGATTGCTAATATCGCTTCATGTGACATGGTGGCTTCGATTATGTGTACACAATATAATAACTTATTACTTTAAAACCCGTACATTATTAATCACTTACTGATTTTAAATAAGAAGATTTTTTGTCAAGATTAAAATAATTTCTGTGGATAATATAAGATAACTTACTTATCTATGCACATGTCAACTCTTGTTATTAGGGAGTAACAATCATCTATAAATATAATTTCCCTTTGAGTAGTATAATGCAGGCAAATAAAGCAAGTCAAAAAACACGTTTCGCTGCCATACGGTATTGTTATGACAATAATTTTGGCCTAAACAAAGTCAGGCATTTAACGTTGTTATAAGTTATTTGCTACATTCAGACAACTGTGCAATCACAAATACTTACGTAAATCAAATTATGTGGTTATCGAAAACCTGTTGACTGTTTTTTGATAACATTGAAATTCGAACGACTGATCCCCATGCAACCCAATATAGGCAAGTGTGCAATAGTGCTACAGCTCAAGTCAGATTAATATTCCATGCAACTAACAATAAGCGACAATAATGTTCTTGTTTTTCACCGCCATCACTTTTCTGCCAACCCTAACGTCCGAAATACCGCTATCTAATTAGAGGTTTAATTTATAACAACCTGGGTGAAAAATGAAGAAATTTGAAATTTATTAAGCGTAGAAGACCAAGAACAAACACTAATGATATTGTTGTATAACGATACAAGGAAATGATTTTACTTCCTTTAACTCCCACATTTGACAGCTGGTAAAATGTATGATATCACCATGTCACAAAAACAATCGCCTCATTGTTGGTAATAAACACTAACAGACTTTGGATTTTTAATTCGCAAAGGAAAGTATTAAAAGTAAATTTCAGTACACTATTATGAACAGTTCTTTCTATTTCCTGCAAGTCTGAGTGACTACATTAGGGCATAGTGTCATTACAATTCTTCCTTCTTACTGTTCGTCCTGTAAAAGCATGCATTATTAATCGATGAAGCATCATCAATCGCGATATATTACAAATGACGATTCGTTATCTGACAAATCGTTACTAACGCGTCTTTGCCTATTCTATAGTTTCATCCAATCAGATAACACATATTTTGGAATTTAAGGACTTGTAGGCAATATCTCTTCATTGGTAATTGATCAGTCTCAATGACCTTTTCAAGACGTTATCAAGTATGGTCTGTTGGCGTCCCTGAGTCTCTCGATAGGTGTTTATTCAGCGTTTAGTCAGCCATCTTGGTTGCTTGTGCAGCGTTTACCGTGTCTGTGCACACCCACTCGGTAGCTGCAGTCATATAAAGGCCTAGTCAGCTACCGGTCGCAGATTTCTGCACGTTCTCCGTGTGCGCCTGTCATAGGAAAGCTGGAGGATATTCTCCCAACCTCAGTCCAGCATGTCCTGAACTTCCCCAGATGCGTCTGTTCCCAGCAAGCGCCTCATAGGTGATGAAGTTTATGTCAATAACTGTTAGGTCGCGCTTTTGGATGTTCTTGCAACGAAGATGTGACCGACCAGTTGTTATCTTGCCAGAAGCAAGGCTCCTTGCTGGGTGTCATTGGGGATCCGGTCGTTATCCATCCGACGCACATGGCCCAGAAATCTGAGACAACTCTCATGGAGAACAGTGGCAATGCTTGGGATGTGGAGACATATTGAAAACGTCAGCATTTTCTCCTTGGATGCGTACAAAGCCCATGATTCGCTGTCACACAGATAAAGCAATTTAGAAGCCATTAGAATGAACGCATAGATCAATTAACCAACAATACTCTGACCAATATGTTTTATAAAACATAACATTTTAAAGCACGCTAAAAATCGATAGGTTTCTATTATATCATTAAGGTTTTTTATTATGAGGAATAAAGGACAGTATGAAATTATTACATGGCATATTCACGTTCTACATTTTATCTTTTATTTTAGTTAACAAGTTTCATTTATTTAATATCTGTGTTAAATTTGACGTTTTCTTTACATTAAATAATGATTAAAATTTACTGTCGTTTCTCTCTGATAATGGTCTTGTCCCTAGTCAGAGGAAGATGTGGAACCTGTGGGGATATGAAAAAGCGCATCTCAGACAATTCATCACATAAAAAAACGCAACTAAAAGTTTTGAATTAAAAGAAGCATGAACAGTATCACATTAATGCATACATAATAACAGATTACACATACACTGTTTTTTGTTATAAAGAAACAATGGAAAATCGAAATCGACCATCGAAAAAGTATATTAAAAATGTTAACAATTATGAATATATAATGACAATAATAAATATATACCGTTAATTGTTAAATAATAATAATAATAATAATAATAATAATAATAATATTAAACAGTGCGATAAGTGTATGAGCAACCTAAAGCAACATATTTTGTGTATATGCCCTTGCATATAATAATTGTATATACATTTTAGTTTTTATTGAAAAAATAGTAAATATTTAAATAAAAACATAAAATTTGACAAACAAATAATGATTAACCCTGTCTTGAACTTATTTAAATCGAATTATATTTGTAAACCGGTAGCTTATTATTTAAATAAGCAATTTCGATTATCTGTATTACTTAATACTTCAATTAATGTTTGCAAAGCAGTTTCCCCGATAATGGGAATTTCCGTATTTTACTATTTCCCCGAGAAGTTTCCCGAATGATGGGAATTTCCGTATTTTACTTTTTCCCCGATGGTGGGAACAATATAAACGCAAAATACCAGCTTTAAGTATGAACATTTATTAACGATCTTCAATATATATGCAATCCTTGTTATAATCTTGTTAATCCCTAAGTAACGGCGTTGCGTCTATAACGTTACATCACAAATCGACGTCACGTCATGGAACCAATCCGCTGGTACCAATAAAACGTTCAAATCTAATGGCAAGATTTGTTTGCTTGTTTAACTGAAACTTAATGAAATATTCATTTACATCGCGAAATTAAATTACATATGGCTCACATGTCAACATTTATCCTTCAATGGGTACAAATCGGACTAATTGGTTATACAAATTCTATTTGACTACAACTTTTGCTTGTTTAAAACCTATATAGAGTCAAAAAATAAAAGAACTAGGCCATTGCCAGGGGAATTTGGCTAAAGAACATTTTGGGCCAGAGAAAGCCCAGAAATATATCCATTTTACTAAAATTAAAACAGCTTACATGATTTTGGTCCGGATTCAAATAACACTGTTATGCACTAGAAAATTTAAACTGACAGCCTTACACGGAACCATTAGATACTCAGGTGAAAAAAAATAAGTGCAGCTTAACCTTTTTACTTTTCGTTGATGTTATTGTCAATTCATAACTTACGGTCTTAGTTTAATAACAGATTTTGTTCGGAGCGTTCCTCCAAACGAGATATTACATTTGTATAGATGCTAACATGTATTGTGTTTGTTATGATTTATTAGGTTTATTAAACTCGAGTTTAATATAGACAAACATGGGACAATTTTGTTAGAACATACTTTTTGCCTTTGCGTGGAAAGAAACTTTGAGCTGTACATATGTACTGAGTACTCCAAAAAGGTCAAAGCATTCAAGAAAAACTAGCAAACACTTATGAATTGCAGCAAGTTTGTTCCCAAGAAAGGTAATTAGAATTAGGTGCTAAAATTCATTTACTTAGATTTTTGGGCTTAATATAATACAGCCTGTGGCTTTTGGATCAGGTTAAACAGCGCATTATAACTAATATTGCGTTAAATGAAACATTGTTTATATTGTGTACAATAGTATGTCAATTGTTTGTGTGCATTACAAAATTTATGAAACATCGAATTTGGTATTTTTAACATAGGGGTATGTCGACGATAAACACATATTCGGTATAAATGCGCATTGCGGATGCTGATCTTATGTTGCATGTTATTTGATTTGCATAAATAAAGATCATTATAAAATGATCTAATTGGAGTGTTAATAACAATAAAAACAATACAACAACAAAGTTGCTTGTATACACAATAGTCATCCATTTCAACTAATCCCTAAATATTCCAAGTCATCATTTAACATTGTAATCATTTCTCAATGAGTCCACATTTCGCAATGTTTTTGTTTTTACACACAGCACATTCCAAAATAGCCACATGATTTTGTTGTAAATAATAAAGATGCAAAAATTTGTTTCTGAGAAAATGGTAAATTGGACTGTAATTAAAACTTCAGGATATCAAACACATGCAAGCTGTAACAAATTTTGGCCTGAGGCGTAGCCCTAAGGCCATAGCAATGATACAAATTTCTGAGACAGTCAGAATTGGCTGGCTGCCAAAACCCACGAATGAATGAATTCCCAAAAGTCCGATTCACCACTTGGCGGTAATTCATGCGCAATCAAAAAAGTTCTTCGCAGATCTCAATAACCCGCCTTGTAAATACAGAACATCACTATATAACATGACAGTGTCATAAAACGTGTAAAAAGATATTATTGAAGCAAAATTGCTAAGCATTGGCTACGACATAGTTTTATTATTGTTTGCATATTCATGCGAGAATAAGTTCCTCACTTGACGGTCTAGGCCAAAAAGATACGAGTGTCTACGGAGACAGTAAGAAGAATATTTTTTCTGATACATTTTTGGAAGACATTACATTTGGTATTTATAAACAAATTTTAAGATATTGTTATTTTATTTTGCGTAAACGAGACATTCAAGAAAAACGAAAATGAAAAAAACAAACAATAAATATTCATGATCACTCTCGGAAATATACGAAGTTACCGGATATGATATTTCTCTGCGCAGATCGAGCGCGCAAATCGAGCGAGAAAAGTTCTACGTGAAACAACGTACACAATCTGTACATCGTTCTTTATCAGGGTGAAGGCCCAGTCTCACTTTGATGCCGCCGGAGCCCCTTTGCGTGATCCGGGATCTACCGGGATGAACCGGGGCTCTACCGGGATGAACCGGGGCTCCATCGGGGACGACCGGGATGAACCGAGGAAAACCGGGGCTCCACCGGGAAAGTATTAAAATGTTTAATACCTCCGTGATGAACCGGGAATCACCGGGAAGGACCGGCAACGACCGGCGCGGCACCGGGAACAACAGGGACGGCATCGTAGCTCCACCGGGGCCCATAAAGACCCCGGCAGAGCTACGGCAACGCCTCGGTGAATGCCGTTAGAGTCCCAGTATAGCTACGGTATATAAGAAAACAGGCGCTCTGACGGAACGCCACCGGTATTCACCGGGGCTCCGCCAGGGCATTACCGGCGACGACCGGGGTAAAACCGGGGCGTTGCCGTAGCTCTGCCGGGGTCTGATGCCGGTATAGACACGGTGATAGCTGGCGGTGTTACGGTATACCGGGGCTATGCCGGCTTTTACCGGGGCTCAACCGAGGCACTACCGGCGACAACCGGTGCTATGCCGGGACGCTGCCGGCTTTCACCGGGGCACTACCGGCGACAACCGGGGCTCTGCCGGGGCTTCATCGGGATAAACCGTAGTCAGTCCGGGTTGACCGGGACTCTGCCGGGCTGTTGACCGGCTTTAACCGGGGCGGCACCGGGAAATAGTGTGACTGCGTTAAAAAATTTCTACGAATCATTCCGGTCCTCACCGGTCGACCGGCGTTATCAAACCGGGATGGACCGGGGCTCTACCGGCAAAAGTGAAACTTGGGCTTAAGTGGATTTTCTTTTGTATACACATTACAAAGGAAGTATGAGTGTTTTCCTGATCTGTTAATTATGTAATAGAAAGCTATTTTAGGCTATTGAAAGTGATTTATTTGACGCCAACAATAACATTTTGTTGTGGCCATGTTGTTGTTGTTGTGTATCTTCACCGCCTTTGTAGACGAACCTCTACCAGATCTGTAGAGTTGAACAAAAGTTTATCGTTCCCACAACCAGTATCGTGTTGTCCTCTATGTACACTGCAGTATATACACAACTATAGTCTTGTCTTACAGTCTCTGAGCTTCTGCTAGGGTCAATCCGTATAAATTCGGACAAAGGGATAAATTTGGACAAAACATCGTCAATGCATTTTACGTCACACTTAACCTAGCCCCAGGCCTTCAGAGCCTACAGCACTTTGATTATTATTGAGCTCACTTGGCATTTTTGAACAACTATTGTTTTAGCTTTGATACATCCATTCGTCTTTCGAGCATGCACAAAACATTTTATCAAAGGAAAGGATTGAAATAAAATAGTATGAACAAAGCACTACACAACTTTCAAACCACATTGATATTCCAAATAACATTGTTTTATTATAGTGTTCTATTAAATGTGAAGTGGTTTGCTTAGCTTTGTGTGCTGTGTAATTAATGTGGACCTCGTCACATTTTACCGTATCTTGTACTTTTTTATCGCAAATCAGAGAAAATACTTTTTATTCAGTTTATTTCTATCACAATGCTTTCACAATTTTGTAACTATTTAATAAAAAGTACAATTTAGACATGTTCTTCATAACACATGGTAAAACTTTCAATTTAAAGTGAAGACAGATTTGTTACCTTTTTATCCCTGGCCAATGGTGGGGTGATATAGAATTGGGCTTGTTCGTCCGTTTGTCCCAAAACATAAGGGTATTTGCTCAGACACTATGTAAGATATCAACATGAAAGTTCATGGGTGTATAGATATCAATAAGGAGAAGTGCCATGCACAAAAACCATAAACCTACTCTTTATTTAATAAGAGTTATTGCCCTTTGTTTTTACGTATGATGATTTTTTCTCTGATATCATGCATGATTTCAGCATGAAACTTCATCTGTGGAATGATTTAAATGAGAAGTGTCATGCTTAAGAACCATAACCCTTCACTTTCTTAAATAAGATGTATTGCCCTTTGTTGTTGTTTTATGATGGAGATTTTCAGGGCTATATCTCAGATAAGATAAAATATTTCAACATGAAACATCATAGATGTGTAGAAATCAATGTGAAGAAGTGCCATAGACAAGAACCATAACCTTGCACTTTTTTAACTAAGAGTTATTGCTCTTTGTTGTTTTTGTATGATGTAACTTTTCAAGGCTATATCTCAGATACGCTACAAGATTTCAACATGAAACTTCATGGGTGTGTATATATCAATAAGGAAAGTTGCTATTTATAAGAAAAATTACTCCTACATTAATTACCTATTAATTATTGCTATACACTTTATGATGATACTATTTATCAACGGATTTGCCCCGATCCATAAACATAATTAATTTGTAAAGGCATATAAATTCAACATAAATGGGTGGTTTTTATGTAAATATCAAGTATTTTAAACACCAATATTAAATATCTGTCTTATAATACTCAGTGAAACTTTACAGCTACTGTATTTGAAACGTTTACCAACGGATCATATGTTGACAAGATCAAGGAAAGGGGAAGGTTTGAGTCGTTGCCTGCTTAAGCTTTACACTCACAGAAGGATTGAGACCAGTGAACATCATTTCAACTGATGAAAAACTGATGTTTTGCTTCCGTCACGAAACTCCATGCAGGATTAAACTGGTTCTGAGAATAGCACTTAGAGTGTGTTGCGTCACCAGCACAGATAGAAATTTGGCTCGACTGATTGGTAATGAATGGATCTATTTTTTCGCAAACCCAGCTATTGAAGTAAAATTAACCTATACTGGTCAATATTTTAAACAGATTTAAAGTTGAGTTTTCATTTCCAACCGAATAAAAAAAATTACATAACTATTATGGACACTATGACCGCCAGTTTCGGATTGTATACCGGACCTCAAGAAATTTTATCGGAAAGGTCCGAGGTCAGATGTTTTTGCATGGATTGTTTATATTGTTTTACATGCGTGTTCAACTTGCAATAAATTTACAGATACCAAATTTAAACAAAGTCTTGTTTGGTGATTTATCTTATGTAATAAAGGACTTTTATTATTTTATAATTATGGGGCGCAAATTGTTAACATATTTGGAATTAAATCTATTACTTACGTCATTTTTTTCTTAGTGTTGTTTTTTTGATACACCTGCTTCATCAAATCGCGATTTAAAAATTAAATAGTATTGAATTGGGTTTCAGTTAAACTTCAGACATTCTCCTTGCTAGGAGGGTGTAATATAGTTTGTTTTATCTTTGGTGTTTAATTATCTTGTCGAAAAACTAACCAGCAAATAATTTCATAAAAAGGAATCACAGCTACTGATATAATTTAAAAAAAAAATCAAATAAAATATTTCCAAAAGATCTTAACAATTGTCAAACTTAAATTTTCTTCTTAAAAACTGTCATAATATGACTTAAAAAACAAGCTGATCAAAAAGCATTCAATGGGAAGGCAAAGTAAATATATCACACTTTCTTATTTTGTTGCAACATGATATATATATATATTAATTTAGAAATAAAATTTCATGTTTGCCTTTTTTCATTTTTTGATGAAATTTATCTCGAAAGAAATACGCTAAAAATTTAACATTTTTTCTGATTGGTCAACAATCAAAATTTTACTGCTTCTCTTGTATATTTGTGTTCTCTGGGAGAGAACGTTGTCATGCATTTCATTTATATTATATTTGAATCCCGACATTTTATTATTGATTGTATTGTGAAAATTTTGCAATTTGGGTTAGAAGTTTATATTATTTAATTTGAATTAAGGATGAAAAGCTTAATTATTACCACATAAATACATGTAGCCATTTTGTGGGAATACAGATGTAAACTATAATACAATTTCATTACTTTTTTCATTAATTATACTATTTTTTATTAAAGACTATATAACACGATTGTCAAATAATGCTGAAAATCACCACGGCTATAAATACATTTTCTACAATTAGAATGATATACATGAACAACAATATTTTAGGACTAATCATTACAATATAAAGAAGTAAAACTCCAGCTGCTGGAGCAGTATCGAATTCTTATTATAAACTATTAGTTGGTCCTTTATTTAAGGCAAGTGACCGATTGCCCAAACAGTACAAAACAGCATAAAACAGCACAATACAGGACAACATAAACACATATAAGAATAAAGCTGGGGTCACCGCCTTGGAACAGTCAATGCAAAGCATTGGGGGTTTAAACCGGTTATAGAGCGCTCAACCTCACTCTTGGCCCAGCAATATTTACGTGTAAATAAAATTTAACCTCATAGCATTATTACTCAAATTAAACAATAATAAAAGGGAATTAAAACGCATTCAATTAAATTACCATTTAATTACTCAATAGTAGGGAAGATACCAGAGCAACAGAGTTACAATTCTTTGAGGAACGATGAAATACAGACAAGTCCTGAGGATTCATATCGTTTGAAACAATGTGTCTTTAACGAAATCAAAGGGTCCGAAGTATTACAATTCAAATTTTATTTTTTTCAATAGCTAAATGTACCTCAGAATGTTATGGGGAATAATGAGAATATATATGCATTGGAGCTGTAACATTCGTAAAGTATAGAAACACGTAATTGTTCGCTGATTTCTTTCTTTTTGGAAGGCAGTCTGGTAGATACGATTCCTAATGAATTTTTACATCCTATAATTTTGATTTCAGTTAAGTCTATATCGATGAAACTACTTAACTTGCTTGGACAAAGTTTACGTTCATGTATACTGTATTGTACTTGACTATAACCTTGTCCGAAATGTATGTGTATTTAACAAATTCCTGACCGCTTATGGTTTTATCTACACAATAAACTAGTTCTGACAATCAAAGTATGAATGAAATTGTTGTATAACAGTACATACACTATCATGTGTATTTCTCATCCGATAATGGGCCCGTCCCTTCCCATCAGTGCAGCAGTGTAAGATGTCCACTTCAAATAACTGTCTTAAAATAAAATGCATAATCAGTTGATATATTAACATTTTTAGAATTTCAAATTAAATGCTGTTTATTTATTATTATAACTATAATTCACATGTTCACATGTTTTCAATGGAAAGTTGGGCTTTATAATTCTTAACTGTTTTTCTAATTATTTTAAACCACACATAGTTATAGAATATGTTTATTTTTAAGGTTTATACGTAGATTCTTCAAAATTAATTAATCATGAGTGAATTATTTGTTATAAAATTATTTAGATAAGTCAGTAACAACATTTATAAGTTTTTAAAATCCATCCAGAAACTATTTATAATCTTAGCATGCCGGTATTATCAAACCTACTCAACCAATCAGATTGGCGAGGCCGATGGGGATGTATATACATGGCATTAAGGTAGCCTAATTTAAGGGATTCTAGCATAAAACTATTGTTGAGTTACATACACTTGTTTGGTTTTGAAGTCCAAGAATACAGTACATATAGACATATTAATCGTGTGTGTTTTGTCCTTTAACAGGTCGTGTAGACTTTAATCAACTGGGCCTGTCAGGAGAGTAGTGGCTGTTTTTTTTTACAACAATGAAACATTCAAGATGTCATTTTTAGAAGAGATGTCATCTGAGAATGACAAGATGTCATCTAAGAAGGACATGATGTCATCTGAAAACGGCAAGATTTCATCTGCGAAGGACCAGAGGTCATCTGTGAAAGACAAGAGGTTAACTAAGAACAAGATTTCGTCTGTGAAAGAAGATACGTCATCTGGCACAGAGTCTGAATCTGTCGAGATGACTAAATGTTCTTGCAAGAAACACTGTATGGAACAATTCACCAAATCTGAAATCGAAGATAATATTTTGTCCATGCAAGACATGGGCAAACATGAAAAAGAAATTTTGAATCAATGGAACAGTCAGGCAATTCAATCGTGGGATAAAGATTTGAACTACATTGTGCAGGTTTTTACAATAATGAATTTATTTAACCCATTTATGCCTAGCGTCCTGAAAAAAGGACATTGCAAACAGCGTAGACCCAGATGAGACGCCGCATAATGCGGCGTCTCATCCGGGTCTGCGCTGTTTGCTTAAATGAATTTCTTTATGAAATATTCTAAATATAGAAATAAATATACTTGACACCCCTAATTTTGGAAATTAATTGATCCAATTTAAAAGGATGGGAGAGTCCACTGGGCATAAATGGGTTAAGATTATGAAATATATGTATATTAGAATATTTAACCCACTAACGCATTAACTGATGATAAAATATATTGTTTGAAAAAAATGGGTCAAGCAAGGAAAGTATATATCAGCAGACCATTTGCATGTGCAGAGGAGTTGGGTTGGGAACACATATTATCAAGTGAAACATCGAACAAAATGTCACCATTGACAAAGTGTCACCAATCTGCTGCACAAATATACCACTCCAAATTGTGTTAATTTCTTTTCCTTTTTCCACTGCAAAATGAGGAGCGATCCTCAAACAGCGGTTAAAATTGAGTAATTTGGTGAAGGAATACTCTAAAATGAAACATTTTAAGAGATATTCATGATAAATTCCTTTTTTATGAATGTTCAAAGCATCCATTTGCAGTGGTGCCGATTAGCGTCTAGCGATTAGCGTCTAGCGAGATATTGTTGAGGACTGCAAATGTGCAGTGTGACGTCATTGGCTTGGAATGTTCAGTGTACACAATCAGTAACGTTTGTGAACTGTGTTAAATCGGATCGGATTTATTGTTTATCAAGGGTGTAATTCGGTTATTAAAAAGTACTTTAAAAAGGTGTCGAGAATCATCATCAAATCTTTTGATCGTAAACAATTATTGCAGACGAAAAAGTGAAATGGAAATGGTGAGCGATTAATTAGATATTGCTGTGAAGTTGTAAGTTGTGAAAACAGCATCCGTTTACAATTTTAGGCGCCAACACTTTAAACTCAGGACATGCATATTTTATCATGTCCGTTTATAGAACTGAAGTTACATCGTTATTTTACTGCGCACACCAATCACTATACATGATGCCCTGTAAAACCTGTGTTTTTATAAGACAGCAAAATTGATGCTGTCATCTGTTCCACGCATGGAAAGCGTGTGTGTTGCAAAAGACCAGGTGCTGGAACTAAATGTAAACGTGCACTTTACTGTAACTTAATATAGACTTTCAAGTCATTACATGTGTATTTAGTATGAAAAACTTACATCGAAAATAATGCGCACAATAAGAAAGTATTGACGCATTGAAACTACAGAAAAAATACATCAATGTAAAACTAATAGATTGCAGAACATGTATAGAGTCAAAATGCACCGTGTGTTCCTTCATATGAACCATTTTGTATGCATATTATGTCATGTCGAATTCTAAATTAGATTATGGCCTTTTTTACAAGTTGTTGGTCTGCCATTAAGATATTTATAATTAATTGTTGTTATTTATAAGATTATTGGTAACATTGATGTATGTATTCATTAATGATTATGTTTGATTTATGAATTCATGATGCTTGATTTCTGTATTGCTTTACATAAAAGCAGTAGTACATAATAATAATATATTTTGTCATTATCATTGTGAACCAATTCATTTACATTATTTTATGTTATATATATTGTTTTTTAATAATTTAATAAAGCGATATAACTTTTTAAGACATTTTATTACTCTTATTTCACTTAAATGAAAAAATTGAAGGACAGAGACAAAATACACAATTTGCGTACACTTATTTTTGCGCCTCAAAATTTAACCCAGCATTTGTCTATTTGACTTCTCAAAATTTCAGTCCAGGGGTCATTGACTCCTGGCTTTTATTTATTTTTTGAAATTCCTAAATGACATATTTTCAATTTAGCATGTATATATACTTCATATTGCCTGTATTTTCATAAAAGTATTAATCTCTAATCTATAATTAATCAAACTTTTTCCACTCTAAGAATCAAGTTAATTGATTTCAAACAAAATAAGCTGTATTATAATGTGATTAGATAAAACAAGAGGCATGGGTTGGTTGCAATGGCACCCCAGGAAACCAGAAAACTTGTGAGCAGTGTAAAACCATGGGTAGCAGTGTTCGTTATTTTACTATAAAATAACATAGGGTAAGTAAATTGGAAAAATGTATACATATTAAATTTTACAGTCCAGGCACTGCAGGGTCGCCTGGGTAAATGCCTGTTCATATACTATACTATACTATACTATACTCTAATATAATATAATGATGATAATAAAAAACAGTAAAGCCAATATTGCTCTGAAGAGTTCATGGGACATACATTATCAAAGAATTATCCTGGTGACCTTGTTTTTGACAAAGATTCAAACATGGCATTCAAGTGTTAAAGAAAAAAATTCTGACCGTGTTTCATCAAGATTGAGTAAAAGATGGTGTTGACATAAAAAATATATAACGCCATATACAAATATTTGACATGGTGACCTATATTTGGAAACCCAGATTCCAAAGTGGCCAATATTGCCTAGTTTACATTATGACTCAGTTACATCAATATTCATTCATCAATGTTGGTTATACATTGATAACAAGGTTTTTGTAAGATTTGAAGATTTGACCATTTTTGACACACATGACCCATATTCCAAATTGGCATTGATATTGTTAATTGAACATTCCGACCAAGTTTCATTCTCTAGTGAGTCATAAATGAATTTTCTACAATGCTTGTTTAGATTTAATAAGGTGACATAGTTTAAAGATGCGGGTGAGACAGATTCATCATAGCATATATGCTGTTAAGATTAACATTCTAAACAAGTTTCGTCTAGATTTAGTAATTGATGTTGCCAATTGTGTCGTAACATTCTTTCTAGTATTGTTTTTGCACGCACGTTACCTAGATTTAAACATGGCCTATATAGTGGCATGATAAACATTCTGATTAAGGTTCATCAATATTGAATAATATCAAGGGCTGTTTGTAAAACATGCATGTCCCCCATATGGGCTGTCAGTTGTAGTGGAAGCCATTGTGTGAATACTTTTTATGTCACTGTGACCTTGACCTTTGATCTAGTGACCTGAAAATCAATAGGGGTCATCTTCCAGTCCTTATAAATTGATCCAATTTAGCTGGATGGGAGAGTCCACTAGGCACAAATGGGTTAAAGTTTTAGGAAAGAAAAATACAATGATATTTGACCTTTGACCTTGAAGGATGACCTTGACCTCGACTTTTCACCACTCAAAATGTGCAGCTCAGTATGATACACATGCATGCCAAATATGAAGTTGCTATCTACAATACTGCAAAAGGTATCAAACTTTAACCAAGGTTAAAGTTTTTTGACACACACATACAATGAATGAAATATGTGCTGTCAGTTGTAGAGGCAGCCATTGTATGAATACGTTTTTTGTCACTGTGACCTTGACCTTTGACCTTGTGACCTGAACATCAATAGGGGTTATCTGCCAGTCATGATCAATTTACCTATGAAGTTTCATGATCCTAGGCTTAATTATTCTCGAGTAATCATCAGGAAACCATTCTACTGTTTCGAGTCACTGTGACCTTGACCTTTGACCTAGTGACCTGAAAATCAATAGGGGTCATCTGCCAGTCATGATCAATGTTCCTATGAAGTTTCATGATCCTAAGCGTAAGCATTCTTGAGTTGTCATCCGGAAACCATTTTACTGTTTCGAGTCACTGTGACCTTGACATTTGACCTAGTGATCTGAAAATCAATAGGGGTTATATGCCAGTCATGATCAATGTACCTATGAAGTTTCGTGATCCGAGGCGTAAGCATTCTTGAGTTATTATTCGGAAACCATTTTACTATTTCGAGTCAGTGACCTTGACCTTTGACCTAGTGACCTGAAAATCAATAGAGGTCATCTGCCAGTCATGATCAATGTACCTATGAAGTTTCATGATCCTAGGCCTAAGCGTTCTTGAGTTATCATCCGGAAACCATCTGGTGGACGGACCGACGGACCGACATATTCAAACAATATACCCCCTCTTCTTCGAAGGGGGGCATAAATATGGCGTTTGTATTTTTAAGAATGTTTTAAATGTTTGACCTGGTGACGTAGATTTCGAGTGCTCCTCGACCAGAGTCGTTTTAAGCCTATATAATGTCAAGATTCACATTCTGACATAGATTGGAGAAACATACGGTCTCCAGAATGGTAACGCATTAAAATGTGTCGGTCCGCACTCGACAGAGGACGCCGGATATACACTGATCTCAATCACATACCATGATCAATTCATGCTCAGGTGAGTATAAAACATTACAAATAATGCACATACGAAAACTCAGTATAATGAAGCACACTTTTCATAAACGGCCAAAACTGACAATTATTCGTATACATAACGAAAAGTAACATACTTGTTTCAAAGGGCTCTAACCAACACGTCTTTTGGTCTGTTAATTGAATAAGTGTTATCCTATTAAGATTGTTATTTGACTGCAGTTTTAAGCAAAGTATTCCCGATATTGCAAACAGGTATTTTAGCCTCATTTATATCCCCATCACAATCGTTGAATTTTCTATTATGCCTGTCAAAAAGGATAAAAGGCCGATCGAAGCTTATAGAAATAAAATGTTCAGGCAGTCCGAAAATTGGCCGGACTTAAAATAGTAAATGTAAATAAACATAAACTTTACAAGTGTAACAAATGTTTGATTTCATAAATTTTAAAACAAATCATACCATAATGTATTACACACATATCAATGCAACAACAATTTATAGTGCTATCACTTATATAACACACACATTGTGATATAATTAAGAAATGTTGATAAGTGCTTATGACTTTACATATTTATGTGTGTATTTTCGACGAATGCTTTCAGTTTATATTATATTTCAGACTTCAGATTTAGACATTACTAATGTAGAACATTGTTTGATATCGCATAACATTAATACAAATTGTTTTCAATCAGGGAACAGGAACACATTTCTCAAGAAACTCCCATAAAATGAGTTTTCTTTGGATATAAAGCTTGTCTCAGACTGAACGTTATCATATAGCTATGTAAATTGTTAAACTGTTTAGGACCAGCAACGACAAAATATATAGTTCTGCTTATTCTTTTTGCCGTCAATGGATCGTTAAGTGCGTCTGATCACATCCCTCATCATTGCCGATTTGGTACACACGATTTGTTCAGATATATCAGAACAGTTCCATAAATAACTGGGAAAACTTTGCCCAAACCATATCTAGTATTGCCAGTGTGTGACATCTTTCAAAAATTAACTTGTGCGATAGATGTCGACGTACAGACAACATCACAGCCGTTTCTAACACATGTGGCCAATGGTGGATGTATAAGTCATTATCTCACGCCAGTATCTGTCAAAGTGCATATAATTCATTAAAAATCGCATACAGCAATGCTTCCACTTGCGTTTTTCCATGCTACTTCCTCTTTTCGCTTACATTTATAATTGGATTCTGCATTGTTTTAGCGGTTCATTTTCATTTTGGAAATCCATTGTATGATTTCACACAGGTAACGGTCAAGCTGTTAGAAGACAGTTATTTCATCGTTAGAATATCCATTTGTGAAATTGTGAAAGCAAATAAAGATCGGCTCGAGATTTATGCACCACTATGTTGAGATCCAATATCAACACTACAACATCACCGGCCAAGCGCATGAACCCGTGGCAAGATCTAACATCCAATGTTTACATAAGATGTGGATTGTTGGGATAAAACTTGTATTTTTTTTATCTTGTATTAATTTCAAAGAAGTGTTACGAGTGTCAAAGTCATATTTTTATATTAGCGTTAGACCACCAACGGTATCACACGCAGTACTCAAGTCATGGAAGGTCAGGTGTTATGACCATTGTTCACAGGGTTATCGAAGTACCACACATATCATTGTACATTTTGAGCAATATTGCTGTCAGAAAATGGTATTTTCTATACACACATCCGTAATCTGAGAGAAGAGAATAACTATTACGGGATTGTGTGATTCCATACAATGATTCATTTATAGAATACATGTGTTCATCTTTGCAATTGACTATTATGTATTGTAGACTGATTTATCATAACACAATTAAAAACAATCTTTATTTCCGAATAATGCCGCTTAAACATATCCCCTAAACGACAGTATTTAAACAAGGACATTTTGAAAGTATGCATACGAATCCAGCACATTACTAAGCCTTACTTCTTGCATCTCTGATCAGTGCTATTGCGTGCTGAAGCTGAATCCATTTGACGATGTCTCCGCCTTTGTCAGGATGATATTTGCGTGCGCGTTTTCGATAGCAAGATTCAATTTTATCATCAGAAGCGCTCGCATCTGTGCCGAACAAAGCATATGCATTTTCGATTTCTTTATTCATCAGCAGAGACACCCACTTCTTTATCAATCGGATAAGTATAAGTGCAGATATTGTGACAGCCACTGCACAGAAAATGGCTGGTATCTCCAATCCTATTTTGAATTTCAGTGCAAGGAAAGCTCCCAATATACGTCCAGCATAACCGACATAATCTAGAGCTTCCCCGACTCCTTTTAATATGGTGCTCAAGCACGTCTCATCCGATGTATCATCACCTACAAAAAATCTACGTATAATGTCAAAAACCTCCTGTTTCAGGAATGAAAGTAAATTTGTTTGCAGATCTATACGTTCTACGCTTTTTTCTCTAACCTTTTTCAAATCTGTAACCCAACGCTTTGCAATTTTCTTTCTTTCAACGAGTTGCTGTACTCCGCTAAAAAACGGTTCATAATAATTATCCGGAAGACACCCAATAACCTCAATAAAGGTTTGCTTAATAGCCGATGTATTTTCCTTTGCGCATCCCAATGATGACATTTTGACCGCCAGCAAAAACTCTCTGAAGCCGATTTCTTTATCAGAACAAAATGCACATGTGCGGAATATTTCCGGGTTTCCAGATCTTACACATTTAGTGAACGTCCTTTGGAAATCAGTTTCTGTTATTTTCCCGTCTGGATGACGCTTCTGTGTAAGACAAAACAGATGCAATGTTTTAATAACAAAACATAACATACCGGTATGTGCAATTTAGACCTTATCCGGGCGGAAAATGGGCGGTATTTACACGTAATGCTTGAATTTCTCCCGAATAAAAGGCGGAAGAAATTTTACGCCCGTAAACAAACTTCTTAAATAGAAATGTTCCTGACGTATCTTTTATAATGTTATGGACGTAAGACATACCCGGGTGTATTTTTATACTTGAACGTCTGCAAGTAGCTTAAATGAGACCGTATTGTGAACTTATCCTTTTCATGAAGCATACTTTCAGAATTGTTTGGCATTACTATGAAAGAAACTGAAATTTAGGACGCAACTTGTTTTTTAAGGATTGTTAAATGATGAATGGTTACTAAATCTGAAAAAAATTATAATTAAAAAATAATGTATCTATTGCTATCTTATAGACTTATATTCGAATTTTGTCTACATCTCATTTGTATGTCATTGACAAATGGTGACGATTTTATTTTTATAAAGGAACGTAACCTCAATCATAATGTTCTCCTGAATGATTGCATGAAATTGCAAACCTATTACCACGTATTTTTGATTTACCATATTATTGGCATTATAGTTATATTATGGGCATTTTTCACTGATGAATTGAGCTAAAAAAATTAACAGGTCAAAAGAGTAAGTTAAAATGTGGTTACTGACCAATTATCTGCAACTCATCTTGCTACCAGTTGTTTATAAAAATATAATTATAATATATTCAAAATTTTACATGACTTACTCTGTTCTCTAAGCCGAAATGATCCGTGTCAAAAAATAGTGTCTTTGTGTCGCATGAACGAATCTGCACTAAAACTACATTTAGATACACATCGTATATCGAATCATTTTTGTCGTTAGTTATGAATTCGAAAGAACGGTTGATATCCAAAGGCATTATTTTTCTCTTTCCGGGATATTGTTTTAGTAAGTTGGTGCTGCACTAGCAAATATAAGTGTATATGAAGTGAAAACACCAAAAATAAACAACTGTTGCGATAGACACCTATAAACTGTTAAATGCCCATAATATCACTTTAAAGCGGGACTGCACGATTTTTATTTGTGCTTAATTGTAATAATTCGATAAAAATATTTTACAATCACACCAAATAGGCAAGGAAAATTATACACTTAAGACGAATTTCACTAAATGCAGCAAAGACAAATTAGCGCCCCTAGCCGATTGTGACGAAAATATTTCGTACAGATTTTCCTACAATAACCGGAGTTAGTGTTCGTGTGTCGTATGAAGAGATATCGTTGCAGGAAATAAAAGTGATTCCTTAAACTAAATTTAGATAAACATCGTACATGCATGATATACATGCTGGCGAATTCGACTGTACATACATTTTATATTTCAGAATTAAATAACTGGCTAAAATTTCGACACATGTTCTTCTTACCTTTTATTTTAATTTATATTCAAATAAAGTTATAATCAGGTTTTTACACATTTTATATAAATTCATACATATTTGACAATATCGTGCAGGCCCGCTTTAAATTGATGTGTTTTTCACTCATACAATAATTACTATGATGTTTTATTAATTACATGATTTGGTTGTTTTCATCATTCTAAGTTTCCTTGAACCCACTACACACAGCTATGTTAAGAACATTTTTGCATACCTAATGAACCATTGTTTTGTACTCTTAACTTAAATATACGTTTTATATATATGCTGAAAATTCTAAAACACATTTCCTCATTCTACAACTATGTGAACGTGTACCTAAAGATGCCAATGCTAACTGTATGTCTGGCCATCAGCTGACCAAGTATTGTGGCATTTCCAACCCTCTACACATGCTATAAGGCACATGCTTATCACTCTCTAAATTGGTTCCTTCATAGGAAGGTGTATGTTTTAATTTGAAAGACTTTAAATGGTAGTGTTAACAATGTCTTAAAGTTGTGAAAGCCATGGATCAGGAAAAATATTATTATTATATTGTTTTAGAAATAAACAATAAGTTTGTTGTAAAAGAGGTTTAAAGTGACGGGTAAATTGAATAGGCCCATGCTTCAGCAAATGCCCTTTTATTATCGTTTAATACTGTAGAACAATATAACTTGTTTGCATCTTAATCCCTGTATTACGTTTTCATTTAGATAATTGAATGATATATACGTGTTGGCCTTGGGAAATGTAAAAGACTGGTATATGGCATTTTGAAGGAAAAACAACACAATGTTAAACGAAAAAATAAATATAAGAAATACAAATGTTTCTTTTTAAATTAAAGTTAATAACTAGAAATCAATTAACACTTCGGATTATGTCTAATGATGGGAGAGAAAAAATCATTACACAAATTTAATGTCCTCATTATCAAAGATAAAGCCGGTATTTTTATTTCGCCCTGAACGAATTTCTCGCCCGTAATTATAAATTCCGCCCACCTTATTAACATAAATCGCCTTTGGTTTCCACCCGGATGCCGGAATATGTCGGTAACTTGATAGATAGAAAATTACGCCAGTTTTACTTACGGTATTAAGTTTCCAGTGTCATGCTAAATCCGCCAAATTACAATATGTGTGATCTATTAAACTTTCAACAAAAGTTTTTTGGTGGCTTTGAAACGATTCCAATACATACATCAGTTAAACAAGAGGGCCATGATGGCCCTGAATCGCTTACCTGACTAACCAAATACAACCCCAACCCGGTTTTTATCAAGTAAACATTCTGACCAAATATCATAAAGATAAGATGAAAACTGTGACCTCTATTGTCTACACAAGGTTTTTTTATTATTTAACCTAGTGACCTAGTTTTTGACCCCTGGTGACCCAAATACAATCCCAACCCATATTTCATCAAGATTAACATTCTGATCAAATTTTATAAAGATTGGATGAAAACTGTGACCTCTATTGTCTACACAATGTTTTTCTATTATTTGACCTAGTGACCTAGTTTTTGACCCCAGATGACCCAAATACAATTCCAGCCCAGATTTCATCAGGATAAACATTCTGACCAAATTTCATAAAGATCGGATGAAAACTGTGACCTCTAATGTCAATAAAAGGTTTTGTCTATTATTTGACCTAGTGACCTAGTTTTTGCCCTAGTGACCTAGGTTTTGACCCAGAAGACCCAAATACAATTCCAACCTAGAATTTTTCAAGATAAACATTCTTACCAAATTTCATAAAGATTGGATGAAAACTACGACCTCTACTGTCTACACAAACAAATTGATGACGGTTTTTTTATTATTTGACATAGTGAACTAGTTTTTGACCTCAGATGACCCAAATACAATCCCAACCCAGATTTCATCAAGATAAACATTCTGACCAAATTTCATAAAGATTGGATGAAAACTGCGACCTCTATTGTCTACACAAGGTTTTTCTATTATTTGACCTGTTTTTGACCCAGTGACCTAGTTTCTTACCCCAGATGACCCAAATACAATCCCAACCCAGATTTTATCAAGATAAACATTCTGATTAAATTTCATAAAGATTGGATAAAAACTGTGACCTCTACTGTCTACACAAGGTTTTTTTACTATTTGACCTAGTTTTTGACCTAGTGACCTAGTTTTTGACCCCAGATAACCCAAATACAATTCCAACCCAGATTTCATCAAGATAAACATTCTGACCAAATTTCATAAAGATTGGATGAAATCTGTGATCTCTACTGTCTACACAAGGTTTTTCTATTATTTGACCTTGTTATTGACCTAATTACCTAGTTTTTGACCCCAGATGACCCAAATATAATCCAAACCAAGATATTATCAAGATAAACATTCTGACCAAATTTCATAAAGATTGGATGAAAACTGCGACCTCTATTGTCTACACAAGGTTTTTCTATTATTTGACCTATTAGGTGACCTAGTTTTTGACCTAGTGACCTAGTTTTTGACCCTAGATCACCCAAATACAATCCCAACCAAGATTTTATCAAGATAAACATTCTGACCAAATTTCATAAAGATTGGATGAAAACTGTGACCTCGACGGTCTACACAAACAAATTGTTGACGGACGCGCGCACACACGCACGCACGCACACATATACGGACGCCGGACATCACACGGTCACATAAGCTCACCATGCCACTTCGTGACAGGTGAGCTAAAAATTAATGCAGAGATTCTTTTATTTCGATAGGTACCATTTTGATTTCAAACGGACAATCAACACTTATAAGATCAGAACTTAGAAAATCAGAACTTACCATAAATTTGGCGTAAATGTAATTGATCGTTTTCTTTGGTAAAAACGAGTCTTTTTTTAGTTCCTCAAGTACTGCGTCATCTAGTTTCTTGGTTTTGGATTGTTTCTGACCCATACTTGCAATTTTTGGTTTTGTTCTAAGCCATGTAATATCTGAAGATAAGAGACAAATCGTATAGCAAAGTAACCTTAAATATTTTCATCATCTTTACTGTTCCTCGGATTTACACAACCAACCATTTACATCTTAAACAAGAGCTGTCAGAGGACAGCGCGCTCGACTATTCGAGTGCTTGACATAATAACGTTAGCCATCATGGGGACATTGTTCATATTCAATAATTTATAAGATGATCTTTCAAAAATAAAAAACATATTTATTTTTTTTTTTTTTGGGGGGGGGGGGGTGAAAGGGGTATAATGTAGGGTGTGGTCATTTATTAGACGATCTTTCAAAAATAAAAAAGGAAAAAATAATTTTTTTAGGGGGGGGGGTAGGGGGTGAGAGGGGGTATAATGTGGGTTGGGGTAATTTATAAGATGATGTTTAAAAAAAAATGGGGGATGGGGGAAGGGATTCTGGGTAGGGGCGTGGGGTATTGTTTGGGTGGAATCCATTGTGGTATTCAGGTAAGTGTTGCTTTGTCAAAGTGATAATAAAATGTGATCATAAATAAAGAAGTTATGGCAATTTAAGCAAAATGTTCAATTATCTAAGTGTAAAAGGGGCCATAATTATGTAAAAATGCTTGATACAGTGGTCTGCTCTTGTTTATAGGTTGGGGTCATGTTGTAAACAAGTATGCAACATATAAAAGCAATATGTCAAAGGATATAGGAAATATTTGGGGTAGTACGCAAACTTTAACATAGATTTATCGAAAATATGCATAATCTAAGTAAAAAAGGGGCAATACTTATGACAAAATGCTTGATAGAGTAGTCTGCGCTTGTTTATTGGTTAGGGTGATTTGGTAAACAATTATGCAAAATATGAAAGCATTGTGTCAAGGTACAATAAAAACAAGAGCTGCCAGAGGACAGCGCGCTCGACTATTTGAGTGCTTGACAGTATAACGTAAGCCATCATGGGGAAATTGTTCATATTCAATAATTTATTAGACGATCTTTCAAAAATAGAAAAAGGAAATACTTTTTTTTTTGGGGGGGGGTTAAGATGGGGTATAATGTGGGGTGGGGTCATTTATTAGACGATCTTTCAAAAATAAAAAAAAAATAAAAATTGGGGGGGGGGGGGGGTAGGGGGGAGTACGGGGGTGAGAGGTGTGTATAATGTGGGGTGGGGTAATTTATTAGATGTTGTTACAAAAAAAAATTGGGGGGGGGGGCGGGAGGTTGGGGGGCTAGGGGGGTATAATGTGGGTTGGGTAATTTATTAGATGATTTAAAAAAAAATTGAGAGGGGAGGTTGGGGAGGGGTAGGTGGGGTGAGATTCCTAAACCTTCACTTTTTGATTTTTTTCCCACTGTAAAAACCTATTCCACTCCATTCTGATTGCCATTTGTTTTTAGTTAGCTCACATACATGTGTTTCTTGAAGTAAACATATTGTATAATTATTTTCCGCAAACCATTTAAATATACTTTGTCTTTTGTTATCATTGTTTAGACCTCTTACATTTAGAGAACATATTTTTTCATACATTTTTAAATTTAAATGATTTTAATTAAATGGCTTAATTGAAAAGTAATGAACCTTGCCTATTAAGTTTATAAAAAACATATTGATATTCTGTTAACCTGTGTTGAAATTTGTATTTATTTCTACTGATTGAAAAGACTAGAATCTATGTTTTAAATAATGGGTATATAAAATTATGTGTAAACAAAAACCTACAATGAAATAACAACGTGTTTACATAATATTTTTCATGCTAAGCAGAATCTAGTAAGTGTTATATAATATATAATATACAAGTTCATGCTTGGGCGTTACCTTTTCTAACAGCCTACTTCATGTTATACTGTGGCAGAATACATATATGGAAACATTCATGTATGAGACCAAAGGGTAATAAAATAAGAAAATTATATACAGTTTTAGTAATGTGTTAATTATCACTGTATTCAAAAAAGGGGAGCACTGATGTAAAATACACAAACACTTATATACAAAGGCCGTGCTTTTTTAATTAATTAATTTATTATTATGTTTTTTTTAAGTAGTTCATTTACATAAAAGGTGTATTGGTCTTTAATCTAAAAAAATCAAATATCTGATAAGAGTTAATATCCAGGATAGTGGTAAAGTATGGTGTATTGTAATTATTCCTTACCCACGAAAACAAAATGGAATAAAAATATTGGTTATAACGTATGTAAATACGGTACGCTTGAGTGACCACAAATCCTTTGCGTATACAACTGCGCCTGGATTAAAGACAAATTAATTTCTTAAAGAATGAGCATCTTCATCCTGACATGCAATAAACATAACACTTGTTTACATAATTTTATCATGCTAAGCAAAATCTAGTTGGTTTAATATAATATACATATACAAGTTCATGATTGGGTATTACCTATTCTAACAGCTTACTTAATTTTCTAATGTTGCAGTCTACATATATAAACACATTCATGTTTGTTCCATGTTTGGGTACACAAATACAATAATTAGACACAGTTTTGGTAATTTATGAATTATCGCTGTATTCAAAAGGAAGAGTACTGATGTAAAATACACAACCAATAATTTACAACACCTGTTTTTTTATTCATTCATTTGTTTATTTGTATTTATTCATTTTATTAAGCAGTTGATGACATAATATGTGTATTGATTTTTAATCTAAGGAAACCTTATACCTGATAAGAGTTCCTAAAAAGGATAGTAGATAATTATGCTGTATTGTAATTATTCCTAACCCACGAAAACTAATGGAAAACTAATGGAATGATATAAATACTAGTTTTAACTGTATGTAAATAATGCACGGCTGAGTGACCACTAATCTTTTGCGTATACAACTGCACCTGGGCTAAAGACAGGCAAATGTAAATGTTTATCAATGTTCATGTTGGTATACTTATCCAAAAACAAGACACACAAACTGCCCATGTTGTCGGTATCCTTGGTTTTCAGTTTAAGTTCTTGTATTACCACAGTAGTTTTGAATGTACACTGCTGTTCTCAAATATATATTTACAGTTCATTTGGTGCTACTTTCTCTGAGGCCATGGTACAAAATGTAGGTTCAGCCACTCTTCATACTGGCTAAAAACATCCTTCCACCCCTACTCCAGACTGATTCCACTGTCCCTTTTCTTCAAACGAACAGAGTTGAAGACATCTTGGTTCAGTGGCGTTAGATGTTCACTAGGGTATATTTTACCCTGCTTTAACTCCTTGCTCATTTTTAAAATATGTATCTTTCTCTCTCTAGAGATGAATTTTTAGACGACAGGTCGACTTTTTCCATTTTCAAAACGACCTAGCCTATGGCCGAAATCAAGGTCAGTTCTGATGAGTTGGATACCGATGTGTTGTTTTACAACATCTGCAACCAGCTTCATGGTGGTTTCAGGGGTTTCATTTTTATCTGTGTCTTGCAGACCGTGGGACTATGTTGTTGGTTCTAGTGTATTACTCCAGTTCATTTATTGCTTCTCTGTTGCTATACTTTTCTTTACTTAACGCTTCACGGTTCACCACTTTCTCTGTGTTCAACTCCGTTTGTAATATATCTAATTGTTTCTTCAAGTTCTCTTTCTCCGTTTCTCTATCGAATGGTTTTGCTTGTAATAATTCAATTTTATGGAGAAGGCTGTTTTTCATGTTTTTCACAACTTTTACAATCATTTTTTCTAGGCAGCTGTCATTTTTCATCATAACATTTGACGGTTTTTCATTTATCTCACTAAGCTGTTTTGATAAACCTTTCATGCTGATGTTATATTTATTTTCATTGCTTTCTGTTTCTTGCTCTGCATGCTTTTGCTTTTCCTGTTCCTGTTTTTCATGTTTGGGTTTTTTCTTTGAGTGTTTCTTGGTTTCGCGTTTTGGTGATTTAATGCTAATGTCTTGTTCACTCACACTGCTTATATATTTACGTTTATTTACTGTTTCTTCTCAATTTTCTTCACAGATACTTCTGTAACATCTAATATCTCTGAAGTTTTTTGTTTAGTAATGTCTTCTTTATGTGGAGATTGTGATGCCATATTTTTTATGAACAGTATACTTTGGAAAAAAATAGGTTTTTGTCTTTTCTTCTAATGCAAGTTATGTATTTTCATACCTTTTGTATTTATGTTCAATATTTAATTTTTACACTAAAGCACAATTCATTTTCAATAACAAATTCCCAACACAGAGACTAAAAAACCTTTAAAACATTGTGGGGTTTTCTGCAGTTCAAAACACAACATGCCCATTCAAGGGAGACCATTCATTTATAAATTTGGTAAACAGTGTGAAAGATTAAAATAATGATAATTTATAAACATTTCTTTGCAGTCTTCAAAGGAGACAGAAAAATTATAGAAAAAAATCCAGAAAAAAACCCGTTTAGAATAAATACAATTCGCTTTTTACGACTACGATGGATTTTAAATCGTCCACAAAACAACATATCCAAGCGTTTTATAATACTGTATGTGTTAAATAATACAGTTAAAAATTACTAATAAAAAAAACACTGAATATGTATACATATAAAGTCAAGATTCCACTGGTTGTATGTAGCAGTGTAACTCATATACATCATTATAACAGCCACAAGTTTTATAAAGAAAACACGCATGAAATATTTTTAACGTCAGTTTAAAATATATTTAATAGTAAACAACACGACGACCAATATTACATTTATTTTTTTTGTAAAATTTAGGCCTTGAACACTCGAATTCTTTCAAAAACTTCCAATTTTATATTTCCAGCAGAGTATGCAATGTATCACAGAAAAGAACAAAATCAAAGCCATTTGAGTATCATGAAAAGTCAGGATTGGATAGCTTAGAGCATAAACATTTAACAAGAAATGTGTCAGGCTTCCGTTGCTGATCCAAGCTCTGTACTTGAGTATAGCCCGGCGCTCTGTAACTGGATTACCTACTCACTGCGACTCGGATCGTAGTGGTGATAGTTCAGACGCTGGGCCTGGGGGAGGGGCTTGCGGACGTTTATCCACTACGCATGTTGTTTCACAAATATTGTTTGCATCGTGCACAAATGATGCTCCTTTTCCTTCAATTCCTGCCTTTACCAGGTAAGGTATGAGAATTTTGCGTCGCTCCTTCGTCGCCCGTTTGAATCAATACCCGGGTAACTGCTGCATTTATTAGAGCCACGAGAATTGTCCAATATTTTTTATGTTTTACTGTTATTTTGTATTGTAAGAATTTGAATATGGCTACAATTGGACGAATTGAAAAAACGCCGATCGCAACTGTCGCTACGCTCTCTCTCGATTTTAATTGTACTGCGGGAATTTGTTATTGAAAGCAGATTTCTAGCAAACACTTATAAGTTTATTGAAACAATTCGTCGTTTTTGGGCTTTCAAATGATGACTCTTCTTCAAAAAAAAAGAACAATCAATTATCCCGCATTGAGCGTGATTGGACCTTTAAACGTCCGTAGGAGAGTAGCAAGCTATTTGATATCAAGTCCAGTATTTTATTTTAAGAGTGGCAATCGGTTCAAGGTCGATTGAAAGCCTGCATCGGAATTCTTACAGTTTTTTCAAGTAAACCTCATATTCCTCACTATCAAAATGTCGACTAGTTGCAATATTATTCAATTTGATCTCTAGTTAAAAAATTAGCTTCCAAAATGCAGATTCTCGATTTGTTCTGTTTTTGACATTTTGCTCACGCCTTTTTAAATTCGACCATGGTTCACCAATTACCGTTAAATAGATTAGAGCTTGTGTAAAATAGCCTGAAAGTTACTTTATTGGCGGCTGAGGTTTGTTTTCCGGCGAGCCGGACGTGACTGTGGGAGAGGAGAAGTAACTCCATAACTCGGTATATACCTTCTTGATGGTTTTGGATAACGTATTGTCCATGTGATGGAAAACAAAGGCCAACTGGTCAATACACCGGTTAAGATGGGACACTTGGTAGTAGAATTGGTGACTGTTTGGAAACGCGGCAGCAATTTTTACGCTGATCACTGAAAGATCCATTGGTCCTCGTTTCGTTTTATTATTTGATTTATTGATCGCCCTATGGTTTTACTGACAATGTAGAACAGATAAATACGACGAAGTATATGTAATCCGATAATAGCTGTGGTAACAAATAGGTATACAAAGGTATAGTCGTCGATTGCACACTGGCGGTTACGAATACCTATCTATATCTATCTAATTATTTTTAACATTGGTCAGGAACGAGGACAAACAAGGCACAATGCCACACAGGAGACACAAGAAATTCACAACGATGTCCTGAATGTCCTGAATACATCATTTGTTTGCGAATCAATGTATATTTATATGTTTGTTAGTGGATTCGACAGCCGACAAACTAACTACGAATTTATTTTCAAAATTATTTCCAATTCAATTTATACACGCAATCATATTCATTTGTATCGAGCTAAACATATGCGGCCATCTTCACCTCAAGTATGCGCAATGCGCATATAGTTCTTTATGTGTGACAGTTGGCAAAATTCCAAACAAGAAACACAAAACGAATTTACCAAACAAGACACCAAGTACACAACAAAAATACAAAAATGAACACAACTGGGGTCACCGTCTTGGAGAGATAATCGCAAAGCATTTGAGTTTAAACGGGTTTTAAGAAGCTTCATTTCTCACTGTTGGCACAGAATTATTCACAAAACATTTACCTGTAAACTTAATTAGCCACCAAACAGTCAAGGTTTAATAAAAAGCAATGAAAGAGAAAAAAAGTTACATTTATATACTATTTTACGACTCCATGTTCGGATAAAAGTGCTAGAATTGTAACACTTATTCTTGTATTTTATACAGTGTTTAAAGTAAAAGGAACGAAATACACATTTTACACATATTTTTCTTTACCAAATGACATCATCGATAAAATGACGAAATAAATCCAGCGAAATTATCCAATTGAACTAACTAAAAATAAAATGGTTAACTGAATAAAAAGTGGGATACATGGATTCATAGGTAAGTGTTGATTATAGATCAGGTTCATTATGCTCGGCACGAAAACGAAAAAGCACTCGCCAAGGCTCGTGCTTTTAGTTTTCTAAGCCTCGCATGATAAACCTGATCTATAATCAACACTAATCTAGTATTCTCTATGTGTACTTGTTTGTCGTTAGCTTTATTTATATCACAATTAATTTGATAAAGCATGTATGTGTTTTAAGAGGTTTTTTTTTTATAGTTACACATGTATTTTGTTTGTCTTTTAACAAATATGTATTTACATTCTATAAGCGAATTACCGTGGTGTATTTTAACGATAGCGAATCGTAATGTAGTCCAATGCGTAATGACAGACACACACTCACATTAAAAGTATTTGACAATGTATCGTATAATATCCTAAAAATGTATCTTTCTTTGAACAAACTGAAAACAACGTCGTTTATTTCACACAAAATGTTAAAAATATTACCAGTAACTGGTTCGAAAAGTCCAGTGTTATATACTAAAACACGAATGATTATTTGACGCGACTTATAAATATTCGAACTAAAAATAAACACATGTAAACTCCTGTAGAAGATTTGTGATATAAATAACGCTTACCTCAAGTTACCTGTATCGGATTACTTCAGCAATATTAATAGATAATTTAAAACGATTGCCAACTTTTGTTTGCTTAACTTTTACCATAAAAGTAGAACACAGAGCGGTGATATACATGGCACTTTTGGATTACAAATATGTAATAAAATCAAATTATAACTGCAATCTTACATTTACATAAATATCATAAGAAAGTACAATTTTAGAACAAGGAACAACACTAACCGATTATTCTCTATGTGTACTTGTTTGTCGTTAGCTTTATTTATATAACATTTAATTCGATAAAAGCATTTATGTGTTTTAAGAGTTTTTTTATATTTACACATATACTTTGTTTGTCTTTTAACAAATATGTATTTAAATTTTATAAGCGAATTACTGTCGTGTATTTTAATGATAGCGAATCGTAATGTAGTCCAATACGTAATGACAGACACGCAATCACATTAATAGTATTTGACAATGTATCGTATAATATCCTAAAAATGTATCTTTCTTTAAACAAAAACTATATTATCTTGAAGTATTCTTCGTATTGACACACATTCAAAACTGAAAACAATGTCGTTTATTTCACACAAAATGTTAAAAATATTACCAGTAACTGGTTTGCAAAGTCCAGTGTTTTTTATACTAAAACACAAATGATTATTTGACGCGACTTATAAATATTCGAACGCAAAATAAACACATGTAAACTCCTGTAGAAGATTTGTGATATAAATAACGCTTACCTCAAGTTACCTGTATTGTATTACTTCAGCAATATTAATAGATCATTTGAACCGATTTCCAATTTTTGTTTGCTAACATTTAACCATTAAAATAGAACACAGAGCGGTGATATACATGTCACTTTTGGATAACGAATATGTAATAAAATCAAATTATAACTGCAATCTTACATTCACATTAATATCATAAGAAAGTACAATATAAGAACACGGACCGAAACGTAAAGAACATACGAAAACTGTAATGCCTATAACTTTTCTCTAATACAGCCAAATTCATTCATATTTTAAAAGCGATTACATTATTACAATTGGAGATATGTTTATAATCGGTATATACATGCGTTTTTGTCTTCTTGTTGCAGTGATGATTAAGATATTGGCCCAAGTCACATTTTGAAGCAAAATCGTTATCTAAAAACCCTTATGTTTACTATTAACTTGTGTCAATGTAAGAGCTATTCATATTATTGAAATCAAAATTTAAGGCTCAAAATCAAAATGTTATTTCGGGATGTAGTTTAGTCCATTCTGCTATGCGGAAGCGTCGCTGTAGTTTGTTAAAACCACTTAATGTGGCATCAGACAGGTAAAATATACGTTTAAATATTTCCATGTCTTTAACATTTTCATATGAAATCAACCCTTTAATCATAATCACCAGTTGCATACTTGCCAAGACTTAAATTCGTGCGCCTTAACATAAACACACCGCCAATTTAATAAAACGATTCATTTAAATTTCACAATTCTAATACGTTATGTATTCCAAAAATAAGTCGAGTCTTAAGAAATTAAAACATTCGCTATTCGATCGTACACGCTTAAGTAGACGTTTACTTTGGGCTACTTAGGCTGTCAACAACCCTCATTGATCTTCGGTAAAATATCAGTGTAGAAAACGTATTGCCGGGTTTTAAATAATACGTTTTCGTTAACGATGTATTTTTGGTTCAAGGTCGTACAAAAAAATAGACTCTAAGGACGTAACTATACCCGTTGCAAGAGTCGAGTATTGTTGCATAGACCTGCATTCCCAGGGTGCAGGATCGCGTGACTCTGGGTTGGGTTCCTTCCCAATTAAACGTTTATTGGTGTAAACTCACCGGTAAAGGCTGTCTTTTTCGAAATAACTTTTTAAAACAATGTTTCGTAAGAATTTTAACTAGTGCATACAATACAGATTTTTATGCTGTTTATGACAATTTGAAATACATCGTAATACTTTATTAAATAAGCCTGTGTTCTTTTTAAAAAAAATCTGTGTTTACTGCACTGTGTAAATCCGTATAAAAGACGTTGATTCTGAAACCCTGCTTCCGATAACCACATTAGGTTCGCGATTATAATCGCGTTTATCACTTACGTATCGTGTTAACAACAAAAGGTTTACAAAAGCTATCAAGTTACTAGTTAGTGCTCGCGAAACAATTCGTATCACTTCTTACTTTTGTTATATTTTTCTGAATATTAAGTTATCAGTTACGAACATATTTCCGATATGTTGTTATTAAACTAAATGATCCAAAAGTGCATATAAAGGATATAACTTACATTTTCTTACTTATGCGAACTTTGGGATGGTAGCATTCCTGTTACTAGTTCATAATCTGCTAACATCAATCATCACATGCTTATTGTTTCTGTTACCACTCAAGTTGGCCCGTGGTGCGAATCTAAATTCAATAATATTCCTCTTACTATTTTATTACATGTAAATGAAAATAATATCAATTTAAAGTTCACGTATCTAAGTGTGTTAGCCAATGGTGTTTTGCAATATCGTGCTAACACGAACCTTACCACAAGAACATTCTTGTTACCAGATAAGTATCTGCTACTACGTTAACATTCCTTTTACCAATTAAGTTATCTTAAAAAAAAATATTCTCGGAAAATCACGGCACATTTTTTGAAGAGACTAGTATTGGCCAGCGTTATGCATGTCCCACTTAACATTCAGATGATGTATTGCGCCCGAGGTCCTCAGCAATATCATTCTAACGTAAACCTTAACACGATGCAATTCCTGGTACCAGGTGAGGTTCTCGATAATTAACGCGTTAATGAATTAGGAATTAGATTCTAGGAACAAGTGAATATTCAGGTTACCACTAAAGAGTAAGTTTTTGTTAACTGAAAGCATGATGTCAATTTGGTACCCTTATAAGCCAGATTTGAGTTATACAGAACAAAACAATCAGAGAAAACTATAGCAGACAATAACAAGATGTAATATAACACGATACTCCAGTGTTTAACGAGATAATTATCGCAAAACGTATGTAGTTATCGTAGGGCACATCTAAGGCACCATAGTCGAGAAAGGAAAAATGATCAGAACATACAAATCATTATCTTTGCAAGCTGTTTGTTAACATAAAATTTCATTGAAATGAATCGTTTAATCGCATCGATTTTCTAAAAAAAAGGTTTAAATTTTACGACCTTTTACAAAATACTTAAATATACATGCCTTGCATTCCAATGTATGAATACAAAGGGATAAGTGGTGATGTTCTGCATGTTAAAGTATATATTTGTTCTCTGGGTTGGTTTAAGTTCGTACATGTATGTTAGTCGAGTGAAATGCTCAAAAGAATGGTCATCAGGTTACAGAGGAGTATTGGTTTTGTTTCCAAAGAAGGATCTATGGGGAATATACCAATAAATTACATATACACAACTTTAGTTACTGCAAGAAACAACTAGTTGATAATATGATTTAATACCTTCAAACTGTTTCCGTATGTTTATACAAAAAATTAATATATTGTGCAATAAACCATTATTTACCCTTTCAGACTTTTTCCTCCTAATTCTACAACATTTCTCAGGTTGTAATAAATATGTTTAATTAGCTTAATTATGATGTGTTAATTAAATGCCTTTATGTAAAACATATAATTTTTATTGCAGTAGAAATACAGTCTTTCCTGGCCATATTTCTTTAAATGGGTGACATCCGATTCAATAAAAAATAACGTGTACTATATACGTTTAATTCTGTAGGATCATAATTGTTAGCTTGAGCAATACTTTAAGTAGTAAATGAAACGATTGTTGCTTGTTTGATCAGCTTTTGTGCGGGCGCATACAATGTCTTCTTTGAAAATACATTGATAAGGTTCATATGACATAATTGAGGAAAAACTAAAACTAATCAAACAGCATCAAACCATGAATATGTATTGAGCACATGCGCACATTAAGAACTACGTTTGTGATAAACCCTGTCTAACATTTTCCTTTTACAAGATTTGGATTCGAAACAAGATCTTTCAAGACCATCGTATACAATCTTGTTCAATTGTAAGTTGTATACTTGTTCGAATTTAATTAAAATTTACACTTAAATTCGCAAGTCTGTCGTACCTGACATTTTGTATACCAAATGTATTTTAAACCTTAGCTACAGCTATCATAACTCGGTACTAACATTTATGTCTCATGTATATGTTTATTACGAACGAGATCGATAATGTACTTTTACTATCTTCAATTATTGGGTAAGTTAAAGTAAATAATCCTACAGCAAGATTTTTTTATTTACTATCTTATCTATTTGCAAACGACTTCTTGATCATCGACGAGCTCGCCTATATGGGATGATTAAAATACCTGATGAAAATAATCCATTTGATAAGAAGTCTCAAGTTATTTTTCTAACCTTAGCGTCCTGTCATTGAGCATGCTTTTTCTCTACGAAATGAATTCAATCATTACTTTTCAATGTCGGGCCTTGTGTTCTCAAAGCGTCTAGATAAAAAATTTCAATTAAATCAGACATTTTATATTCTTGTTCATTGAATTTTGAAAGTTGATATTAACAAAGCAGTATCAAAACTAATAATCGATTTATCAAAACTGACAACATTTGGACGTATTCATAATAAGACTTTTTAAATCAAAGTGTCGTCGACAGTGGTTTGAAATGGCAGTAAAAGTTTTGCGAACACTACTTCAGGATTCATATCATTTAAACAATTGACCTAAGACACCTATCTATTTGAGGTCGATAGTTAAAGGTCACTAATAGTTCATTAATCTGAGCAAGAGATCGTGTTTTTGCTAACATTGTTGAAAAACGTCCGACAACTTTGAAGAAGTCTCTACTGTGTTAAAAGTTTAACACGCGTCAACACGAATGAGTTCCATAAAAATACAAATTCACTTTTTGTTTATCCTTTAGCATTTCCATTACAGCATTTTCGACAGTGATGATTTTCTCTGTCGCTTTATATTACCTTCCATTAATGCGATCTTTATTAAACAACACTGCATACACTTTAAGTTTGAATATCAATCACCTAACTTTTCTAAAGAAGGGACTGGTCTAATGTTCTTTTCTTCCCCAATTTAAACCCCAGTAAGACATATAAATTTCTATAATTACAGAATCGCAAGCCATAGATTGTATTCATGTTCTTACTTTTGGCAACGTGTATCGCGTTATTATAAAAACAAGGTTTTAAATAACAACTTGCATGCTTACAAAAGATATATTTATAATAATAACATGTCCTTAAATTAAAAGTAAGCACCCTTATATGACAATATTGGTTTCAATAGAAACTTTATTTGAAAAATAATGACTTAAATGGCAATTACCGTTGAGAAGTGGAGCTTCTAATCAAATACAGACTTGCAATATGCTATGTATGCACGAACAAGTCAATAGTTGATCGATTTAGGTTGTCAAATAATGTACAGTTTATTCAAAGTAATGAATGGGTTTAAGTAAACGAGTATCCAATGACATTGTGTAATTATGTGCTTTTCAAGGCCTTAAGAACAGTTTGGGTATTGAGGATAATAAAAGATGTCCTTGCAAATTTTGTTGCTAGTTATCCCTACGCTTTTCGGAGAAAAAAGTGGGGATATTGTGGTTATCTCCGTCTACCGTCCGTCCTGGCCACCTGCTCCTCCTACACTATTAGCACTAGAACCTTTAAACTTACACAAATAGTAGCTATGAGCATATGTGCGACGGTGACAGCGACGGACTTTTCATCTTACCCCTGAGTCAAAAGTTATGGGGGTTGGGGTGGGGCCGGGTGAGAGATTTTCCTGCGACCGCGATTCGAAAAAGGCTCATAAGAACTGTGTTCCTTCAGATATTGCTTTCATATTTGATATGCATGTGTATCTAGACAACACCTATCCATGCGCAAACAATTTTTTACCCCTGTGACCTTGAACTTGATCTTGGGGTCAGTTTTTAGGTTTCGAAATCTGCGACCGCGATTCGAAAAAGGCTCAAAACTACTGTGTCCCTTCAGATATTGCTTTCATATTTGGTATGCATGTGTATCTGGACAACACCTTTCCATGCGCATAAAATTTTTGACCCCTGTTACCTTGACCTTGAACTTGGGGTCAGTTTTCAGGTTTCGAAATCTGCGAGCGCGATTCGAAAAATGGCTCATAACTACTGTGTCCCTTCAGATATTTCTTTTATATTTTGTATGCATGTGTACCTAGACAACACCTATCCATGCGCACACAAAATTTTACCCCTATGACATTGACCTTGAACTTGAGGTCAATTTTCAGGTTTCGAAATTTTCGACCGCGATTCGAAACAGGCTCATAACTACTGCGTCCCTTCAAATATTGCTTTCATATTTGGTAAGGATGTGTATCTGGACAACACCTCTCCATGCACATAATTGTTTTTACCCCTGTGACATTGACCTTGAATTTGGGACCAGTTTTCAGGTTTCGAAATCTGCAACCGCGATTCGAAAAAGGCTCATAACTACTGTGTCCCTTCAGATATTGCTTTCATATTTGGTTTGCATGTGTATCTGGACAACACCTTTCCATGCGCATAACATTTTTGACCCCTGTGACCTTGAACTTGAGGTCAGCGTTCAGGTTTCGAAATCTGCGACCGTGATTCGAAAAAGGCTCATACCTGCTGTGTCCCTTCAAATATTGCTTTCATATTTGGTACGCATGTGCATCCGGACAACACCTTTCCATGCGCATGAAATTTTTTACCACTGTGACCTTGACCTTGAGGGTCCGCGTTTAGATTTTGAAATCTATTATGTGGTTATCTCCGCCGTCTGTACGTCCGTCCTGGCCTCTATCTCCCCCTACACTATTAGCAATAGAACCTTGAAACTTACACACATGGTAGGTATGAGCATACCGTATTTGCCACAGTGCACTATTCGGAATTTTGATCTTACCCTTGGGTCAGAAGTTATGGGGGCTGGGGTGGGGCCGGGTCAGAGATATTCACTCATTTTGTTCAGGTTATTTTACATTAACTTCTTCATTTCTACACCCATTTATTTCAAATTGTTACTGAACATCTCTTATGGCAATACGGTCAATCTCAACTATGCATGGCCCCATTACCAACCCTGGGGCGCCCCTGGGTCAAACATGCGGCGTGGGGATACGCGTCGGCCTCTGCCGCGCCATTTCTAGTTAATTATACAATTTTATACCATTTATGTAACAGTTATGCAAATTAAGAATTATGTTTAGCTCTGAATATAAAAGCCTTACGGTATAATTTTACAGCAATCGAAATTGTATATTTTTGGTCGGCTTCTATTCCAGTGTTCTATCAAAAAGCTGATACTATTTAAGTTTCGTGTCCTTGGGTTTTGTTGAATTCGTTATTTTGTTAATGTTTTGAACTAGCATTGATTTATTTCAACAATCCTCCGATCGCTTTTTTTTCTTTAAATTACTGATTTAATTTGAACCACTTGTATTTTTATAACAAATAATTTAAACAAAGAACATGATTAAAGGAAACCCGTTAAGACAATGTATTGGAGAAAAAGATGCACGGTTCATGTAATTAAAGACCTTGTCACACAGCGATTTACGGCTTAATCACGCCAACATTGCGTCAAACATAAATCTCCCGTGAAATAGACGATGTTGTTCGCGTTGATGTCGAGTTTAAGACGATCTTGAGTCGATTTTCAGACGCGGCATGACGCGGAGCAAATTTTGAACGGCGTTGGACGTAGAAAAAAGTTTTGAACTGTTCAAAATTGTATACCTCAGACAACCACGGGTGATACACATGGAAAAGACGTGCAATACACGTTAAACACAAGTGATAATTCGCGTTCCGGCAGTGATTAAAACGTTGGAAGACGTAATAAGACGCACAAGTTTAGCGGACTGTCACGGGCAGAGCACGGTCATCGGACGGGTGTTACGCGTTGGTATCCAGGGAAATGGGGTGTGATTTGCGGCTTATCACTGACAAGTGGGGTTTTCCGCGCACATAGCACTACCTAAGACCGTTGAAACGACGTATCGAACAAGTGCTCAATACCAATATTTTCTTTCTAAGCACGCTTATATCGCTTCTGATTTGCGGAATATACATACAGCAATTTTCTTTTTCACTCTCAGTCTAGATGTCAAGGGGTGAACATGCACTTTGATGGCCATATTATTATCATATTCTTGCTCCAGCACCAGCAGAATTAACTGATACGGGCCCAACATATTCTTGCTTAGAGAATTGGAAGTATGAAGAGGAGGGGAAGGGTAGTACGGAATATCTGGGTGCGTGACTGGATTTCGAGGGGACTTCAGCTGGGGTTTTACGACCTCATGGTCGAGCTGAGTAACGAAGATCCAAAAGCTTTTCAGAACTCCATGAGGATGCCTCCTGCGATGTACGATGAAATTGTAAAGAGAATGACACCGGCACTTACCAAGGAGACCTCCTTCTTTAGGTTTTCCACATTGATATTTGGTCTTTATCTTCCAGGCAGCAATCTTCTGCTTCTAACCTTTCTTGCTTCGCACCCAGAGGTTGCAGTTGGCCTTCAGCTACTCTAGAACGCATGGGTGTGAATTCTCATCCTTTCAGCTGATGTCTGCCTTTTCAATGTCAAACTTTTTTACACATAGTTATAATATTTTCTGGATCTTTATACAAATGAAGAATTAAATTGAAGCCTGTAAAAGGGGTAGGATATTTTCTAACCCCGAGGTGTTTGTTAAATCACAATCGTGAGAACATCCTTTTCTATAGCTGCGTCAAGACACCAGTCCTTCTTGGGGCATGATAGGCAGCCTACGCCTTTCCCTTATCATGTCTCCGTCCACGGCCCTTGCTTACGAGAACTGGTTCTTCCTCCTTGACTTGAAAAGGTGTAGAAGGATTCACCTTTTCCACTATTAGTGTGTCTCCTTCTCAATGGCTTGGTGGCGATGTATTCTCCAAGCCCCATGGGTGCCAGCAACAGGGATCTCAACAGAGGTATGTGGTAATGTTGGCAGCAGTGGTGTTTGCAGGAGGGATGGAAGCTGGCTTGGCGACAGGAGTAGCACCTTAACATAAAAAAGTTCATTAAGTGACAATTTATTTAGTTACTTGCTTTAGATTTTCAGTTCTAAATAGAAATTCGAAATGTAAAATTTGAAAGAAAAAAATGCAAAGGAAAATACAGTGAATTGATCAAAATAAAAAGTACTGACCATCAACTGCAGCCTCTGCTTCTCCATGAGCAACATGGTAAGAATTAGCCTAAGGTCCATGGCCTGGACTGGCAGCATCAGCAGGAGAAGCATGGACCTTGGCCTTGACATGAACCGTTACCTGGGCATGTGAGGCTTGAAGAGCCTAATCCTCATCTGGGGCATTGGCCTTGTTCTTCGAATACTTAGTTGGCTTCTTCTTTGCAGAGGCAAAGCTGCGCTTCCGACGAGGCCGAGCCGTGACTGGACAGTGCTATGGCACGTGATCAGCAGTGCTCCAGACCCGATAAGGCCGCGGCTAGCCGTGGAAACTTGCCTATTTTTGCCCCCGTTTAAACAATCGCGAACATATTTCGAACCTTTCACGCGGCTGGAAGTGGTTAGCTTTGCTTAGGCGATGTTTCAGCAGTGGATCAGACGCCAACTGCCAGACCAAGTACAAAGCACGCCCAAAGCATAGTCAAGCCAACATTTACCAGAAATTAATACTTTCGACCAAGTAAAAAAAAGATTTTCATTTCTTTTTTGTACGTGATTTAGCCGTAATGCGCTATGTGACCGCACCTTTACACGTTATTCCAACCGAGCTATAAAATGTGAAGTAACAATAATGTTGATACAAAATATTTGCACACTTCAAATTAAAAACCCTTCAAAAACCTTCAAAACTCAAATTAAATGGCAAATCCTTCTTGGAGAAAATGAATGTTATTGGAAACAAATATATATCATTCCATTTAAAACACTACTGATAGCACACTGAGAAATGTCCAATATAAATACATCAAGCGAATCATAGCAACAAATAAATATATGTTTAAGTGCAACCTATCAAACACAAATTTATGTGATATATGTAGTGAACATATTGAAACAATAGAACATCTGTGCTTGGAGTGTAAACATATTCAAACTCTATTGAACCAATTTATAACATTTCTAGTGAGAAACAACAATTAAATGTTAAACTATCTGGTTTAGACATCAGCAAGTGACAAATACCTTCAAAATACTGAAGGTTTATTACGCTGCTCTTACTAATATTATATAAATGAAATATTTCATATTCAGCAAGAAATACAGAAAACGTAAGATTGAAATTGAAAAAGAAAAATAGCTTTCAACAATACACTTCACATATTTTATATTAAATGGAAACACATTAAACTTTAATAATCCAGTCCATTTGTTTCTACCAACCTTATGCAATTCAATCTTTTTAGTTATACTTATTCTGTTTTCCGTGATTTTAAAGCATCTAAATGTATCACAAACACCCAAGGTAAAAAATACACATAAACCATTTTTAAATCTAAAGGAAAACACAAGGTCCAAAATATGTATATATAAGCATATCTTGTCTGCTATGTTTGAACATAATTGCTACTACATGGTATCACTTTGTTTTGTGATCATAAACATATATACATCTCATGTTTCATATTGAATAAAAAAAACATTTTTTTATATTTAAACATATTTGTTTAAAACAACTTTAGTACTAAGCCAGTTCGTCATTGTTCTAAATTATTTTTGTTGAAAAAAAAAACATAGCGTTAAATAGTTATACTATGGGCACAAACTGTTAACATTATTTGTTTTCAAACACAAGAATACATGCTATATCATCATCTTGTTCAGTCAAAATGATTGCCTGCGTCATCTGATTGTAAAAAACGGACTGCACTGTAAAGTCTATATTAGAAATCTTTTCATATTTGGAAATTATCGTCCGCCCATCACCGTCTATCTGTATGATTCCTTGTGTATATCTAAAGACCAGAACCTGTCCTAACGGAGTAACATGTATATCCGTGTGGCAACCTATTTCATCTAATCTCGATAGCACGGATCCATCCATGGCTAATGTGATAAGACAGTCTTTATTTGTGTTTGTTACGAAGATCTTGTCGCCATGGAGGCCAACTGCGCACTTCCAAACTAAAATAATAAATAGTTATCTTTAAAAATGAGGAAAGAATGCGGCAAATTTGAGATCTAAAACTTCATTCTACGGGTGGAAGGGGTGGATATGAGGGTCGCTTAAACCTATTGAATTCTTCTTTTAGTTATATCATTGCGTTCAGTTAACCAAGTCACAGTTGTCATGTACAAGCTTCACCGACCCAGTTTTACCTGCGCATAATGATTTCAGCAAATTACATGTTTTTGAATCGACTCAGGTATGAAAACAATCGCCATGGAAATAGATTCATGACATATCGCCACTGAGTTATTTGCGCGGTTAAAAACTATAGTCAAAAGTCGGTTGAGAATGCCGGATACAAATAAAATGCCGACCAACTGTTTTAGTTATATTAACAGTGATTTCAAATTGAACTTTTGCAACGTGTACTTTACGAAACATTATTTCTCTGACAACCGAAATGTATGCACTTTATTGTTAAGATAGTCATTTAGAAGGTGATCATATTATTTCCGCTTATTTGGCAGTATCGCTGAGATGGTGGTAACCATCAATCATAGTTATTGCAGTTTAACCGACAAATATACCAAACAGCTCAAATGTCGCAATTTGTTGACATTCAATCGATCATAAATTAAAGAAGCAGATAGATTTGATATAGCACATATACAGATAAATTAATGGCTTAATCAGACTGGATAAAATAACAAAGCGTTGGTAACTTTTTTATCTTAATTTTGCAAACTCGCATAACAGGTGAACATTTTTTGTGATATCTCACAAATATATGAATGGAATCTTTGCAAACGCAACTGTATTTATTTATTGAAATGTAAGAATATATTTATTGTTTAATGTATGCTTGTAATCTTATTATAATGTCAATTAAGATTATCAATCGCATAAACATGTAAACGAGCCATTTACACATATGGATTTTAAAGCAATTATTGGCTGTAAATTAACGTGCTCATAAAAAATATATGATGAATAATTTTGAATGTTTAAATGTAATAAAATACACAACCTGTACGATTGTCCGATTTATCCTCGTAAATCTTTTCAACCAGTGACCCAGTCATTTTGTAATGATACAATGCGGTGCCTGAAGTAACGTACAAATCATCCTTGTAGCTGGCAATTCCAATACACAAATGTGTAAGATGTATTACCATGTCCTTGATTAGTTGCCCTTTGTCCAAACCGATAAGTTGAACCTGGTGAATCGTGTCCATTTCGCTTGTTTCATCCCCAGAACTACCATCATCAGAACTATCAGGCTTATTCGATAACGCAATAGCTATTTCATTTGGCCTGATTGTACAAATATCAGTACAGGTCCCAGATATTTCAGTATGACTGATTGAACGATATTGCTGGTCAAATAGCGCCAATGTCTGATTACTAAAAGCAATAACAATATGACCGCTAAGAAAACCGCAAATACATGTACCTCGAATATGAATTTCATCATCCGACTTAGTCGACGCGTCGTCATTATTCAGATTCATTTCATCATTGGGCCGTTCAGAAATGCTTATATTTTCACGTTCTTGATTGAAGCATGTTTGCAATTGTACAACATGTGCGTATTTATCTTCTAATGTGAATATTTCATTTTGGTTACCGTGTGGTGGCATTTTTCGGTTGTTATGCACAATGATACCGAGATGAGTCATTTTGGATAGGTACTTCTCGATTCCCGTGTTTGCAACGAATGTTATTGAATAATCCATTTTAATAGAATTATCATTGATATATTTTCCGATACCTGTATTTTGTCCATGATTTTTTTTCCGGCAATAAACTGTAATTCCTTGCTCTTATTTCCAATGTCTGGTAGTATATCATTGAACATGTGTAAGTCCGCGTTAATCTTTGTACAATCATCGATATTGGACTTAAGTGATTCTTGGAAGCAACTCTTCATGTCATCAAGTTCTCGCAACGTATTTTTCTCAAGCATATCCAAGGCAGTAATGACTTTCTGGCGCACGTCTCTAATATCATGCACCCGTTGAATATAAGATACTTCTAATGTTTCTAGTTCACTCCGAAAGTTTGCCTTCATTTCTTTTGTTTGTCCCTGAATATGTTGTATTTTGGTCGACAGTTTCCGAATTCCTGGCCATGGTTTATTAATTACTGATTCAGACAACAATTTTACATCGCATGTTCTGGAATAAATAATAAAAACAAAAACACGTCAAAAGTTTCATAGTCATTATATTCATGCACGTATCTTAAGCATAAACTTTTAAAATGGTAAATAAAGAATGATAAGTACACACCAAAATGACCTTGTATAATTGTATGCAATCTCTATTTACTTCAAGAAGAGCAATATATAAATAAAAATGTCTGAAAAGATACAGATTCAGCGTCCCTTAAATGGAAAGAAGCTAATTTTAAAATTTGCACTGTTATTAATTTAAAGATATGTTCATACATCGAGATTTGTTTACAGAAATTAGAAAAATGCAAGTCACTATAAAAAAGGGTTACATTTATCACAGATACATTTTCTAAAAGAATGTTATAAAAACGGAATTAAATTAATTCAATCGTTAACGAATAAGGTCGTACTTAATTAAATAACTAAATGCCATGTGTTCTTTGGTTAAAATGATCAAGCAACACACTGATGAGCTTTAAAAGAGACTTCGATTTATTAAAACATAGCTACATACCCCGTCATCAAAAAGTAACATCATTTTTGACAAGTTTGCTTTTGAATGCAACTAAAAACATACTATACCTTTTAATGACTCGAAGCTATGAATACGCATTCATTTATGAGTACAAAGTGTGTTTGTTTTGAGGGATTGGGGGCTGGTAATAATTTCGTTAAAGCGATATTTTTACAATGTGTAAATAATTTAATTGAAAATATTAAGGTTGTATACAATGGTAAAAAGACGCAGACAGTAATATATGCACGGGATTATAGTATTAACACCATGCAAATTACAGTGTTTTATTAAATGCATTTGTCTGACAGTTTTTAATTAATTCATTCATTTAAATACGATACACGATATACATAGCGTATAGTAAACATTACTTCAAATATATTTGATGATTTTCTTCTTGCAGGTAATTCATGCAAACTGCTAGGAATGTATATACACTAGCAATGAAATGTAATGAAACATGTTATCTACATACCTATGGTTTAGCAGAACACATGTATTGCAGCAGAGCTTGTCGTGGCCCTCACATATAAATTCAATTTGTTTTCCCTTGTGAACTTCACAACGTTCTAGAAAATCCATGTACTTCTTGGCAAGCGGCCATTTATTCACTCCGCCTCTAGCAAAGGAATTATGTTTCTTATACAGCTTGTTGTGTGGTTCAATGCATTCTTCACAGTAAAATTTAAGGCAGTTTTCGCAATCAAATCTTGCTTCTTTTGTTTCATCGCATTCCGCGCAACAAAACTCAACAACTGAATCTGACCCTTGATCCGCAAACGAAACAGCAGTGGCTTCCATTATATCAGTATATTCAATAATGTATTTTACTTAAATGAAAGTGCGCTTTACGCAAATTAGTTCACTGTTATAAACCCCGCTATGTGTGCATACGCAAATATTAGATCTTTAACTCACATCGATCACAACTATACTGCAATTGATATTGCGAAACACAACGTGAAATAGCTTGTCGTGTGACTTTATCTTCAGATTTCTTATTATCGATATTTCAGCTTACCCCAAACCAATATACATGTAAAAAGATAACGTTGATTTATTCTACTCTTGAACGAACACAAATGTTGAATTCGAACGGGTCTTTACCTGTAACATTCCATTATCTTCGCGAGTTTGACACAAGACGCTCCCATTACATCATGACTGAAAAAAAATGCAATCGGTGAAAATATGATTTCTCGCGATGTCTAATATACAATGAATAGCTTGGCAATTGCTTATGACATATGTTCAAATACATAAACCGATTATAAGTGTATGGAGACTTCACGTTTAATAACATCGCGAGAAATTATATGACGGATACATGTTGTTCTGTATAGAAACTTCATTCAGAATTTGACTATATATGATCTCGAATCATTTTAATTTCTCGTTTTAAAACTGATGGACACCTGGTAGATTCTGGTAGGTGCTTCTACAAAAGATGAAGATACCATATAAGCAGGCAGTGGAATAGAAACCTATACCCCCTACCGAGATTTATTTTATCACCTTGACGCGATGACCTTGATTTAGAGCTAGCATGATTGACTTCTAGATGTTTTTTTTATTTCCTTAACAGTCTCAAATGATCATCGATATAAGAAGTAGATACAGATACAATTAAGCTCAACTAATTGACCTAAAATTGTGACCTTTGACTTCTTTACTTGGGCTCAATAACATGTACAGTGTAGGAAATGATTCATAGGCTTTGTTACCTGCCGCAGATTCGAAATTGGAAGCTAAAACTGACCCATGCCTCCTGCAAATTCCCTTAATGGCATAAACATTGTAGCGAAGTTTCATGAAATTCATTTAATGGGTTTATGTGATATTCATCGGATATGACCATGAAAGACAAAGCGTTTGCCCTTTTATCTTGCGTTACTGACTTGTGTATGTTTCACTTAGTCTCAATGGCGTTAATATTTAGTCAAGTTTCCGGAATTTCCTGAAACAATATAGGAAATGCGGACACACACATGGAGTCTCATTCATTTGACAATAAAGTACGGTGCTACTTACTCATGCTTCCAGCAGATCGCAGCAATATTCTTAACATGTTAGACAAGTTTCAAGCATTGAGCATATTGTTTTAACCAAAATTATAAAAGTATTGAATAGTGGGGCATTGAATAATATGATATTTACTGGTATCATGTTATATTTGACGAGGTTTTTGTCGAGGTCATTTTCGTATTCTACCGGTGAATATCTATTGAAGACCTACACACTTAGGTATCAGGCCCATTATGTGATGTGTATTTTTTATGCCCCCAGTAGGGTGGCATAAAGCAGTTGAACTGTCCGTCAGTCCGTCTGTCAGTCTGTCTGTCAGTCTGTGCGTCCTTCCGAAAACTTTAACATTGACCATAAATGCAATATTGCAGATAGCAACTTGATATTTGGCTTTCGTGTGTGTCTCATGGAGCTGCACATTTTGAGTGGTGAAAGGTCAAGATCAAGGTCATCCTTCAAGGTCAAAAGTAAAAAAATACAATCCAAGGGAAGTAATAAGCTTTAAATGGAGATAATTATCTGATCCAAAATATTTTTTTTAATCAAAGCGGCACAGTAGGGGGCATTGTGTTTCAGACAAACAAATTGTGGTAAAAGGTCAAGGTCAAGGTCATCCTTCAAGGTCTTAGGTCGAAAATACAAATCCACTGGAAGTAATAAGCTTTAAAGGGACATAATTATTATACATAATAATATGAAACCAGGTTACCAGGTAAAATATGTTAACCATTCAAAAGTGAAACTCAGGCTGCTGGAGCAGTATTGCATTCTTATTATACACCGAAGCCACACATCTTGCATTTACATTAATACACATTGCCGTTACTGGTCTTTATTTTATGCTTTCCTGTGGTTTATAGAGAAATATAAGTGAATTGAAACTGATAATATCTCTGTTTTAAACAGTGAAAATTAACAGTGAACATTATACATAATTTTCACTGTTTACTGTGGAATGACGTCATTTTTTTGACGAAATGATACATTATCCCAGCGAAATTTTAGTTAAACTCTTTAACAATGTATATAAACTGTGAAAAAAAGGATAAAATAAAAATAAAATTTGTTGGATTCGGTGGAATATCGATTTTAATTCACGAGTGATCATAGAAAACAAGGGCTGTTTGTAAAACATGCATGCCCCCCATATGGGCTCTCAGTTGTAGTGACAGCCATTTTGTAAATATGTTTTTTGTCACTGTGACCTTGACCTTTGACCTAGTGACCTGAAAATCAATAAGGGTCATCTGCGAGTCATGATCAATGTACCTATGAAGTTTCATGATCCTAGCCATAAGCTTTCTTGAGTTATCATCGGGAAACCATTTTACTATTTCGGGTCACTGTGACCTTGACCTTTGACCTAGTGACCTGAAAATCAATAGGGGTCATCTGCCAGTCATGATCAATGTACCTATCAAGTTTCATGATCCTAGGCACAAGCGTTCTTGAGTAATCCGGAAACCATTTTACTATTTCGGGTCACCGTGACCTTGACCTTTGATCTTGTGACCTGAAAATCAATAGGGGTCATCTGCGAGTCATGATCAATCTACTTATCAAGTTTCATGATCCTAGGCATAAGCGTTCTTGAGTTATCATCCGGAAACCATTTTACTATTTCAAGTCACCGTGACCTTGACCTTTGACCTAGTAACCTGAAAATCAATAGGGGTCATCTGCGAGTCATGGTCAATCTACCTATCAAGTCTCATGATCCTAGTCATAAGCGTTCTTGAGGTATCATCCGGAAATCATTTTACTATTTCGGGTCACCGTGACCTTGACCTTTGACCTAGTGACCTGAAAATCAATAGGGGTCATCTGCGAGTCATGATCAATCTAATTATCAAGTTTCATGATCCTAGACATGAGCGTTCTTGAATTATCATCCGGAAACCATTTTACTATATCGGGTCACAATGACCTTGACCTTTGACCTAGTGACCTCAAAATCAATAGGGGTCATCTGCGAGTCATGATCAATGTACCTATGAAGTTTCATGATCCTAGGCCTAAGCGTTCTTGAGTTATCATCCGGAAACCACCTAGTGGACGGACCGACCGACCGACCGACAGACCGACCGACAGACCGACCGACATGTGCAAAGCAATATACCCCCTCTTCTTCGAAGGGGGGCATAATAATATTTTCACGAGTGGCGCAATCGATAATCCACCGAATCCAACAAATATCCTCTATGTAATTGTCTTTTAAAATCCGTATTACTTGTAGAACTCACAATTGATGTGCATTGAACACCTTGTTCATCAGGTCAATCTTGTTACCTTTCTATATGACTAAATCATGATGAAACTTGGTCAGAATGTTTATCTTCACAGTATCTTGGCCCAGTTTTAACATATGTATCGCGCAATAAAATCTAGGTCTTCAAGTAAAGTAATGTTTAAAAAATCCCTTGTAGCCACTGTATAGGCCATATTTTGACTCAGCTTTAATCAAACCTATTGACACGTTTATTGTAGCAATGTATATGCAAGATTTGCATCTAGGTAGATTCTATAGGAAAACTGTCAGATTTGAAAAATATTGAAGCAACTTTAAACGCCATATTTATGACTCAATGTTCATGAAACTATGTAGATTGGTTAATATTGATGATATCGAGGCTAAATTTGAATCTTCGTCATGTACGTTCAAAAACAAAGGTCAACCGGAAAAACGTTTAGAAACACATATTATCACTTTAAAGGCCATATTTATAACAAAAACGCGATGCAACTGTATCAGATGTTTATCGCTATAATGTCTAGACTAATTTTGAATTTAGGCAAAGAGTTTCCAAATATGTAGTCAACAAGTCATACATTGGAAAACAAATATTATAACACTATGTGCCAAAATTATGACCCAATCTTGATGATACTTTCTTTTAAATAGTGTTAACTCTTATTATAAACCAATTTTAATAGTTATAATAAATATATTTGATATGCATACTATTTGGTTGTTAAACTGTTAATGCTTCTTTATACATTATTGCATTATTGTGATCTATAATAAGTACAGTGATCGCTTTAAAGGTCAGTCATTTTGCACGATAAGTATATGTTAATTATTCTGGGAAAAGGGAAAAAATAAGGCGACAGTTATCTAGTTTTGTTTTGTTTTAAAGTGTTTGTAAAATAACTGAAAGATAAACATTAACTGAGTAACATTTTAATGTCAGGCCAAGTACATTTATGGTCAGGAAAAAGGAATGGTTACAAGTGGGACCCCAACTTGATTTAACAGTTAATCGCAAGCCTTTATTAGTGGGTAACCTAAATGCAAATGATAAAAAAAATTTAGTCTTCATTTAATTTAGGAACAAATAATACTAAGTGCAATTTGCCAAGCATAAACACAGGTTTCAGAACATGCCAATAACTATCAAGTGAAGGTAACGTCAACATTTAGCCCTCACACATCTCATAGGAAGTGATTTATGAAATAATTTGTAGTCGCTATGCAATCTCTGACAATGATGACTAGGGGAGTGCTATTGAAGTTGACTGTTTAAACAGCAAAACGTAACAACATTGCTAACTGTCCTCGTCAAGTTAGTTTGTCTAAATATATATAAATAACTTGTTCCTTCTAAATTTCATGTTGGCTGTGAGGCCTGGTGTATTCATTCTTTTATCGATGTTAAATATAATAAAGGTTTTGTGATTTTCCATTAGGACTTTAAGTACATAAATAAGTGTTTACTGAAACCATGTATAGATTGCATTATTTATTGCCTTTTTGTGTGATTCAAGTAGTTACGTTTATCAATAAGATATGTGGTTGGTTGTAACTTCATATTAGTTGAAGTGTTCGTCATCTAAAATTTACAATTTTTAGATTGCAGCTCCCTGGCTAATCACCATAAATAAAAGTCAGAAAAATGCCCTTGCTTATGCACAATCAGAAATACAAATGAAACAATGTGCCGCGCCAGCTTTGCACTATCTCTTTTTACTATTGGACGAGAAAATGTGGACATTTTCTAATAGAAAAAAAAGAAATGCAACTATATGTTATTATCATACAACCTACGCTTCATGTTGTGGAAGAAGTTCCAGAAATTCCAAGAAGTTTTGTTGTAAAATGCACATGCTAATACGCGCGATCTAGCAAATATCTGCATTAGGTGTTACCATCGTGACAATAACAATCGAAACCGCTTGAGTGCATAATCAATACTTTGCCAAAAATGATCCTAAACATAATATTGGCAGAGCCTTTGAAAACGGGTATTTAATCTTGCATTTTAACAGAGCAGTTTCTTTGAATGCCCGGAACTGTTTTTCTCTACATAAGGTAAGTTTCCTTTTAGTAAAAGTTAGTTTAATGCGCATTAAATGTACATTAAACGCAACGGTATTGTTAAATACTCTTAGTATATTTGTGTACCTTTTTCTTCATTAAAATTCTATGTATAAATTCACTGAACAGTAAGCTTGAAATGCACATAAAATGCACGATAGCATATTTATTTTATAGAAATGTGCCAAATTAACAACTTTCCCATCAATATATTACACCGCTGCATGAATCAATTTCGGACGAGCAATATCGTCCGCCGTAAAACAGTAAAACAGCACATCAACAAAATTCATCGTTTGTTATGTTTTGTTTTTGTTGTTGTTGTTTTAATTTCAATCGCCATTGGATATATTTAAAAACAAGGGTGTTTGTTGTAATTTGTTTCGTTCAAACCTTTTTATTTTAGCTCGATATCATCGAAAGCCTAAGGCTTACTATAACGTTCTCGAGTCCGTTTCCTGTGCCTAGAACCTGAGAAAACCTAGAGAAAAACAGTTCCAGACATTCAAAGAAACTGCTCTGTTAAAATGCAAGCTTAAATACCCGTTTTCAAAGGCTCTGCCAGTATTATGTTTAGGATCTATTTTGGCAAGGTATTATTATACACACAAGCGGTTTCGATTGTTATTGTCACGATGATAACAGAAATTAGAAAACACCTATTGCTTTTTGATTATGTGTGTTAATGTGTATAAATTTTACCTCTCTCTCATGATTAAACATTTCTCCCCTCTCTCTTTCACTCTTCAACAAAATAATATAGCATCGTCTCAAAATGTATTTTCTGGGAACAATAAGCAAATTAGCAAATTAATGCATTTATAACGTGTTATTGTTAGTATATACCAAAAACATGTGCTTGTACATAAATCGTAAATATATACGATACTTTGGTATGTATAACTATGTAACTTCATATGTATCAACTTGTTGTAATTGAGATGTATGTTGAAAATCAATAAAAAAAAAAAAAAAAAAAAAAAAAAAAACAGCTAATGCAGAAATTTGCTAAATTGCGCGTATTAGCATGTGCATTTTACAACAAAACTTCTTGGAATTTCCTGAACTACTTCCACAGCATGAAGCTTCGGTTGTATGATAATAACACATCGTTGCATTTTGTTTGTTCTATGGGAACATATCCACATTTCCTCGTCCAAAAATAAAAGAGATAGTGCAAAGCTGGTGGGGCACACTTTTACATTGGTATTTCTGACTGTGCATAAGCAAGGGCATTTTTGACATGTATTTATGGTGATCAACACAGATAGTTGCAATCTAAAAATTGTAAATTTTATATGACAAACACTTCAACTAATATGAAGGTACAACCAACCACATATCTTATTTATAAACGTAACTACTTGAATCACACAACAATGCAATACATAATGCAATCAATAAATGGTTTCAGTAAACACTTATATGTGTATTTAACGTCCTAATGGAAAATCACAAAACGTTTATTATATTTAACATAAGTCGATTAAAGAATTAATAAATCGGGCCTCACAGCTCATACGAAATTTAGAAGGAACACTGTATTTGCTTATATTTAGACAAACCTACTTGAAGGGATAGTTATCAATGTTGTTCTGTTATGCTGTTAACATAGTCAACTTCAATAGCGCTTCTCTTATTATCATTGTCAAAGATTGCATAGATACTATATATATCAGTTCATAAATGAGTCCTAAAGAGATGTTTGAGTGCTGAGTGCTGACGTTACCTTCACTTGATAGTTATTGGCATATTCTGAAACCTGTGTTTATGCTTGGCAAATAACACTAAGCATTATTTGTTCCTCAATTAAATGAAGACTGAGTTGTATTTAATTATTTTCATTAAGGTTACCCACTAATAAAGCTTGCGATTAACTGTTAACTGTTAAAAATGTTTATTAACTGTTGTGCAGTCCCACTTATGACAATTTTCATTTTCCTGGCAATAAAAGTTACTTTGCCTGACATTAAAATGTAACTCAGTTCATTTTAAAGTTTTCGGTAATTTTATAAAAACAACTTTGAAGTAAATCAACACTAGAAAACTGTCTCCTTATTTTTCCACGTTTCCAGTATAATAAACATATACCGATCATTCAAAATGACTGACTTTGTAAGCGGCCTTTTTTTAATGAATACCATCATCATCATTATATACCTCTTCAAGATCATCGTCATTATCATGGTTATAAACATAACAGTTAAGCATAGTATCATCTCCATTAGCATCAAAATAAACAACTTCATTATTTATAATAATACTCATTTTAATCAGCTCCGGCTACACTATTTCTACGGACTTGCAGGAATGGAGAAAAATATAAGTTTATTCATTATTGTAGTATTATGAATGTTTGTGTTTAAAATGCGTAAATTTCCAAAGCCTTAATAACATTAATCTTTTGAAGTGACAGTAAAACAAAATTTCGCAGGTTTGCTAAATATAGCCTACTGCTTTACCTGTATTGTTAAGTAAAGTTAAGTAAACATTTGAAAAAAATATTATGTATGTGGACATTTCAATTTTGTGATTTAATAAGTAAGGTGAATATATCTGCATATTTCGCTCCATTTCATAACAGCTGAGTCTGTGGCGTTAGTTATACATAGTGCGCTCCGAATTAGGGAATCGGATTCCCACCAGGAACGTTCGTATTCTTTGTATATTTGATATTTCCAGCTATTTACACACACTTTCTAATCGAACTTATATTTATTCCTTTTCAAGTACAAAACTTTAGCACATGCCATGTTATTCGATTTCAGCGCTTCATGTTTCACAAACGAGCAGTACATATGATATTTAATATAAAAAAAAACAATTAAAGTGATTTGAGCTAATATGAAAATAAGATTATATTAGAATTGCAGAATTAGATTGAGCAAGAATATTGTATGTCATGCGTGTACATACATGTATATTTAATTTAAGACTGAAATGGACTTTTGTTAATTTAGGAATTGGAGAATGTACTCTCTCAACTTTTTGCGAAGACCCATATAACTATACCATGGGCTTCGTGAGAGATTGACGAGTTGTCAGCACACGAAAAGGAAATTGAAATAAATGTGATTGCAGACGGCATCAGTGCAATAATCGAATGACGGGTTCGATATTACGTGTGTCGCATGGACGTTGATGTAGAAGATGAGGAGGAGTCATGATGGGCTTTAGTAAGGTATTCAGCTTCGAACGATAATGAAGTTTTGAATCAAGTTAAACAGTTATGTACTAACTGATGTGTGTGGTTGCAGATATGACTGTGTAAAGAAACTAAATGTATGGACATATTGTTAATGTCCGGAAAATGGGAAAAAAATGCAAACTTAGGAAAGAACAGACAACGAAGAAGATGCACTTTAACATTCAATTGTAAAATAGTGTCGTCCAACATTTCAAAAGTTTGGTATGAAATCAGACGAATTATGCTTAAAATTTGATGTCGCACATGTCACAGCATGGCGCTGTGTTCAGAAGCGACGGCAATGTAGGCCGACGCCTCAAGTACACACATGACTTTGATGACGTCTGGCGCGTAGTTAAATATCAACAGAATTTCACTGAACGCGACGACAGGTCAGCATATAAGGTAGTCGTGAAGACTCAGCGATGACCTGTAAATAAACTCTGACATACAAACACTGAACGCGAATGTATTGCGGTGCCGGAATCCCCATTGGGTAACAGACAACATACCAACGACATACTTACCTGAGAGCATTACTATGCTCAACATGTGCACATACTACACAAAGCTGTGAGCTTCAGATAATATAATCATTAAGTCACTGCTTTCAAATACATATAATCGTAAAGAAATTCGTTATATTGATCACTCGTACAGAAATATAAGGCCTCTGGCTACCTAAAGCGGCTACCTAGCTGCAACCTAGTGGCTACTCAGCCGCTACCTGTAGCGGCTGGGTAGTATTTCGAATGCAAATTAGTTTTCTGGCTACTTAGTAGCGGCTACCTTTTCTGGCTACCTTTCGGCTACCTGTTCCGGCTACGTAGCGGCTACCTTTTCTGGCTACCTAGTAGCGGCTACGTAGCGGCTATATTTTCTTGCTATGTTTAAACGTTGCAAAATTTTAATATATTTTACGAATATTTATGTAAAAACAAAACACATTGTCACTGCCAACCGCTCTTTCGAGTTTTATATGCAGATATGGACACTGTCGCGTCCGTTATCTGAGAAGGGCTAGTATGAAGTGTCTATTGATGAGATAATGAGAATGCTCCCCCAGTAGGAATCGAACCCCCCAACTCCCGATCGCTGGGCTGGCATCTCATCCACTACACCACCGTGCCAGTTAAAAGTTTGGGCATTTATTTAATCCAGCGATTTTGAGTAAAAGTTCATCTTAAGCATCTTTAGGTTTGAAGCGAGATTATACGATTAGTATATGTGTTAAAATGTAATACGTTGATACAAATATGTTACAATTACACAAAATAGGCAAGAATTTTTTTTTATACATTGAAGAATTGAATTTTTCATTTCATTTTAATATTATGTCGTTAAAAATTCACAGATCGATAGTAAACAAATGTTTATTTTATCCAACAAGCAAAATAATTATTGGAAAAAAGTATACATTCCACCTAGCGGCGATACTGAATTCAAGGGAAAAAACTAGCGGCGATACTGAATTCAAGGGAAAAAACTGCAGAAGAAAACTGCAGACGCTAAGAGTGCACAATTACCTAGAAGCAACGTTGTTTCAACATCCTTCTCAAACGTTCGACCGACGTTTCGCTTTTAACGTTGCAGAAACGTTCGGACGTGATTACTAAGGTCGCGACAAGAATGCAGCGTTTCTGAAACGTCCTTGCAATGTTATGATGAAACGTTCTGGTAATGTTTTGTATGCAACGTTATGGAAACCTTCAGTAATTGTTGCCGACGTTGCGACCTAAATATAACGTTTCAGCAACGTTCGTAAAACGTTTGATGCCCACTGGGTGTAGTTACAATTAATTTTTAGATGATCATAAAGAAAGCATTTTGGGCTGAGACTACTTTTTGCAGAGTTATGGTCCTTTGTCTGTTTTTCCAACTTATAATACAGAGTTCTATGAAGCTGTTGTTTCAACTCCTTGACTAGGTGGATCTCGCTCAAACGTTCACAGTTGAATGTCCTCAATGTGAAGATGATTGTAAAGAAAGAAACGTGCATTTGCTACAATTTTTGGCAGATTTAAAGCCTTTTGTCTGGTATTCCAATATATTTTAAGTTCCAAACTTCTTTGTTTGTAATTCCCCTTTAACTACCTCTTTCAAAGTTATGAAATCGTAACAACCTTGATGTGTAGATAGTTATAAAGAAAGGAATTTTAGTTGTACACATTTCTGGCATAATTATGGCCCTTGGTCTTTTTTTCACCATAGATTATATTTTGACGTTGTGTCTTTTTTCCAGAAATTACAACTGCTAAAATGAAATTTTATTTAAGTCCAGAATGCAGAGAAACTTGATAATTGATGATATAAAAAATAAAAATAAAATAATGCTTGTGAATTTTAAAAGGAAACCTGTAAAATGATGAAACAACCAAATCTTGTTATTTATAAAACCTTACAGTCAGTTTGCAATAATGAAATATTATACTAAAAAGGAGCAAAATTTGCAAAAAATAAGATCAATTAATGGATGAATTAAAAAATAAGTGTAAATAGATGTATAATGCAGTGTCACTACTACTTCTTAACTACAGTTGCCGCCAGTGTCTGACACTTTGTTCATTTAATATAATTATTTTACACTCGTTTTCGGCTACTTTTTGGCTACATTTTTCGCTAGCGGCTGACAATTTGTTCATTTAATTTAGGTTAATTTACCAAAGTTTTGTTTTCGGCTACTTTTTTGGCTACAGCTTCCGCTAGCGGCTGACAATATGTCAAATTAATAAAAAATATTTCATGTGTTCTGTTTCTGGCTACCTTTTGGCTACAGTAGCCGCTAGCGGCTATGGTAGCCAGTACCGCCTATAGGTTTTGGCTACTCAGCCGCAACCTAGCCGCTATTGGCCGACTTCCGCTACCTCCAGGATACCCATTTCGGCTACCTTTTTGCTACCTTTTCATTTCTGTACGGGCAGACTTAGTAAACACATTGTTTCCTTCTGTTTGAATTAAAAAAAAAATAACAATGATAAATAGTGTATCATTGCTTTCATTTGTTCATAAACAAGAGCTTTATAATAAGTGTAAACGAAGAAGTCGAGAAACATCGGCGCTGATCGTTTTAATCATTACACATTTGAATTGGCGAACTTTAAAAAAAATAAGCCCAATGATTCATTGAAGTTGTTGTAAAAGGAATCCGATTGATTAATAAAGCTCACAACCAAGGCGCACACAGGCGGTTAGCAGAATAATAAAACAGAATATCTGTTGCAAGTACATTAATTAAACTAAATGCCTGCTGGTTCATTGCCATTGTAAGCTGTCATGCCTAATAGAAACTATAGTTGCAATAATTTTCTTTGTCTGTTTTCAACTTTCCTAATGTTATAGAAGACTACATCCAGAACTTCCTAACTAGTAAATTTCAACAATAATAACACATTTTAATCTGACAAAAATAACTGAACATTTACATTAGACTGACTAAGTATTGTGCAAAAACAACACACTAATGACCATACAGTTACAGTTATAAAAGTATATCTGTTAATTTTACTGACATGGTCTACCATTATCAGATAATAAGTGGCAAATTGTATAAAAATTACTTGAGGAATGATTAAATTATAATCCTTAAAACTAAAAAACAATTAAATCAAATGCACAAACACGATCAATATAACCTTATTTTCTGTTTTAAAAAGCCACCTTAGGGGGTACGGGGGAGTAGTACCCGTTTTGAAACGAAAAAATACTTACTGTTATTAAAATAAGTCGACAAGAATATGTTTTTAAAATGTAAATCAAATAAATTTGATAGTTCGCATTAATGTCGCACTGAAAATACTGTTCTAAAATTTTGCAACAGAATGTGACCTAAATAACTTTTAAGTATATGAATTATGCAAACATGTAACAAAATATCATGTGCGAAAATATGCTTGGATATATTATATATCCTCGGGATCGCTAAAAGGATGAATAATAATAAAATCAGCATATTTGATACGTTGATTCAACGGAAATTTAAGAACACTCCACAGGGATTTACAATGAATTTATTGCAATTAAATACTCGATCTGGGGTATATCGTGTCAACCAAACCTACATACAATATATGCACTAAAAGCTACTTTTATGAATCTACAAAGTAATCAGGTGCTGAAAGGTGTTTTTTGGAGACGGCAGTGCTTAAAAACTGATTGTTGATACAAACCCGAAGACACCTGAACCTGTGTGGCTGTATACTGAGAAATACCTGACATATAACAATATTTTAATTTGTAAAATGCATCAGTGTATAGCTTACACATTAAAACAGTTTGACTTAATGATAATATGATTATCTAAGTGCTACCTAATTTACGGGCAAAAGCATTTTTGATAACCATGTATTTTTAATAAATATATGGACATTATTGTGTTCAAAGTATCATTATTGTTTCCGAAAAATTCAATCTTCAAACGAGTCGCATGTTTCTAGCTTTAAGATCAAGCATCTTTTAATTGTGTGTGTTTCTAGCCGCGTGAATTTAAAGCTGGTTCGGTGGCTGCGGTATAGTGGATATGGGGTCTGCTTAGTCACTGGGAGGTCTCTGTATTGATCCCTGAAGTGCGGGCGTTCTTAATATCACCCTAAAGACACTAAGTACTGGTCCTACCCAGGAAACAGTTTGTTTCATTAAATGTCTAAATTCAACTTAAGTTTGCTTAAGCAGTTTATTTTAGCATACAATGATTTAACATATTCAAAATAATGTGATGTGTCAAATCAATTTTGATTGACCGGATTTTTTTATTATCAATCTATAATTATGTGGAACAGAATGACAGCTGGGTTCTAATTTTCTTTCGCAAACTATTGACAAAAAGTTTTCAAAATTGTGTCGCCACTAAAAAAAATATATTCATTTTGTAGCAATTCATAAATCACAGTCTAAACTGCATATATTTAGTTTGTAGCTGTATAGTTACAATTTGAATGCAAATAAACATCCATATTTTTTTTAATTAAACATTCAAATAACACATACAATAAAACATAGATTCTCAGTAATCATATGAGCTTATTTATATGTCAGTCATTGTCTATCTTGGCTAAGCCGCTAGCAGAAGCATGTAAATGATGTAAGTATATATATATATACATATATAAAAAGGTATGTGGTATTGTGTGGAGATAAAAAACATGAAGTTCACATCCTATAATTTGAACATAAAATAATAAAATAATAGTTACACAATAAGTAATACTAAAACACTGTCATCAACTTACAAGAATATTTACGTATATGAAATTACAAAAGATATTATCTTTTGAAAAACGGTGGAATCAATAAAGTAACCTTGTATTACCTTTTACAAATTTAACAATGCTGGTTTTGTACTAGCGCATAAAACATTTATCATGGAACAACAAGTAACAACCAATTTATTAATTACACAATAGAAAGGAAATCATATTAATGGCATTATGCATTTACTAAACAAGCTTTTTGCTACTGTTTAGAATTACACTATCTTACAAAAAATGATCACAACGGGTTAGTGCTTTTACATACTTGTGGTAAGTTTTGCATTACTAGTTTGACATTTATTGGCACACACTTGTCGATATACCGACTTAATTTGCATGGGAATCTCCTTATTTCTTCGGCATAATTGACTTAAGTTGTTAATTTAACAACCCTTTGACAATGTTTGCACATCTGATCTTATACTGCAATAGCTGATTTTTGTTTATAGATAGACAGATAGAGACTTTCCAAAGTTCTATAAAAGTTCACACGTGTTCCATCAAAGTAAACCAACAGCACCAATAAATAAGATCACCACAGCTAATAAATGTGTGTATAGTTTGGAAACTTTGATAGTTCAGGAATCCCTCCTTTGTTGATTTCTGGAAACCAAAACTGTCAGTTTTGCTTGATAGAGTGGCTTGTGTGATGCCCGGCTCTTACCTTGGCAAATAGCTTCTAAAAACGGAAAACCAACAAATATCTTAACATTTGATAAATCATGCTGACAATTTATAAAAGTCCTGTTGTTTTTTATTTCGAATCTGGAAGATTTGTTACGAAAGATTCGGGTACGAAAATCCAACGGTATTAGATTTTGTGGTTTTGGGCTTAAACTTTATATAGTGATATGTAACCTTTCGGGGTATCGGCAAAGTGCGAGCAGACGATGTGTAAATACGTTTAAAATAAGCTAAAAGGCTAAAAGTTTAATCGGAATATCGTTTAATTTTGTGAAAAAAATGTGTTTCTGATGGATAACAACCACAACTTACCAGAATATTGCTCATGATCGATCACACGTAACACTGCTTTTTGAGAGCGAATGGAAAACGCGTCACGAATTCTGACAAGTAAACAGTAGGGTGTCGTTATTTAAATACCGCGAGAATACTGCGATAATACAGATGCCAACTATAATGTGTAAAACAAATAAAAAAAATTAACAAGCGTTTGTGATTTGTCAGGATAATAATAACAATAAGATATCGAAAAGACCAAAGCAAATAAATTCGAAAGAAATCGGAGATTCGGGCAATACATTTTAGACGGGTTATGTTTACCAAATGTTATGTTTGGTAAAGACTGTCACTATCTGCAGTGAACCAGTATGGCTTATACCCACTGAAGACCGGGTAAAAGGAAACAATATGAATATTTAGGGGAGATAATTGGGTAATGACTTAATTCTGGAACGGTCTATATGTAGCGGAGAAAAACATATAATGCGAGAATATTTAGCGATTTAGCATATGTCAAAGTGTTTTTTTATTTTTTAAGGTCATAAATAGCATCACGAAAATATATGTCGCGTGACGAAAAATTTTGAGATGCATCCCTCGTCTATTGTTATGTCTAAATTTCCATATGCATAAAGCGGTCAACGCTACGCGGCGGGCTTTTTCCCGAATCACGGTTAAGTGTTACAAAAGCTTACTTCCGGATTGGTAAGTATCCACATTAAAAATAAAATGGTTTTATATCTTATCAGTTTACCTGAAAAAAATATAATCTCCATTCCAGCCCATGGATATAACTGATAATATGATTCAACAAAACGAATACAGTAGTAACTCCGCGTTCTATTTATTTAAAGTCTCTAACAGTAAAACTGTAAGATTGTTTCGTCCACGACGGAACTCAGCTGTCAATTTGCCGCCATCTTGTAAAACCAATGTGCCTCCTTTTAAAGGGCGGTGCCCTGATTAGATATAAGAAAATCAGATCATAGAACAGACAGACAACTTGGAATTTCATTCAAACTGCGAACTTCGCTGAACTCTGGAAGATAAGATGATATATATGCATAAATCAATCTCTGGTACGTTTATTGCGCGACATTTTGTATAACTGTAAATACGGCCGCTCCCATACAAAACAGAAATTACTGAAATGCATTTTTTTCTACCAAAAATAAACAAATACCGGATTTAAAAATGTATATGAATATTACCTTCAAATAATGAAATATTAAGGTTAGCTTAACACCAAAAAAGCATTTTTAAATTAAAATCAAATTTTAAAGTGTTGTTAAATTTTAGGCTTTCAAATGTAATATAGATATAACTTTTAAAATATTAATTACAAATTCATGTAATAACATTATGAAAGTATGCTACTACATTATGTCACATCGAACAGAAAGACATGACCACACTCATTACCAGATGAGTGTTTAGACTTGCTATTATGATAACATTTTTCTTAAATCGAGATGCATAATCTCAACAGCATTTTAATTTAAAAAATCCGCTTAGGAAGACCTTCATGTGTCAGTTCAAACCACAAATTTGAATAAAACCATTTGATAAATGTTTGCAATTTACCTTCGTAAAAAAGCATGTCAGTTTGTGACTTTACAAAACAAGATCTGGGATCATGGTTCAGGTCAAACTTTAGTTTTGAATTTGCATGTTTTCCAATAGCCAGACCCAATGTATGGCATTAATCATGACCAAGACACAAAATAAATAATTTTTGTGTTGCCCATTCCACAGGGACAGCAATTTGCGATTAACAAGAGCTGGGTTGAGCATTCAGCTCTGTGTACACCATTTTTGTCACTTTAATTATCATAAGACAAAAGTATTACATTACTGTAATTCCATCATAGAACATATAACAAATAACATACATGTTATTGAATAAAGCAGGTCTTTTTCAAGCAGAAATAATTATTTTGTCATCTTGATGGTACAAATGTCATTTTAGCATAGAAAATCAATTAAAACTTTAAATTATTTCTTACACGAAATTTATATACAAGATTTTTTGTATAACTATAGTATTGAATTGCATTTCCTCGCATATAATACTATTTAATCCGACTGCTAGCTTGATAAACTCCAATTAAATATGTATAGACAAAGGGATTTTAATGCTCAGTTTCTTCTTATTAGTTATGTTAACTATTATAAAGTTTGCTTGCAGAAGGAACTAAGGATTGATTTCTTATTGCTTTTATGTTAAAGTTCATCTCCCCCTTTTGATATAGTTCACTAGTATTATCATTATTGTCACAGTTCTAGGAAACTGAATGAAATTTACTCTCACATTTATACTGGAAAAGTGAAACACATTCAATTATTTTTTTTAATAAGTCCCTCGTTTTAAAAGTACTGCAATAGTGCTGTTTATAAACTGAAGTTTCTTTCAGATCATGGTCTTGTCCCGAGATAGAGCCAGAAGTGGAATCTTTTGGGAGATGACCAAGCTCATCACAGGTTGTCACAATTTAGTACATTAAAAAAAAACATCCAACTCATGTTATTAAATGACATGTACGAATAAAAAGTAGCATATACACATGATTAATTGCTATAAATCAACACTTGGAAATCGATAAATTATATTCATAAAATTAACAAATTATACAATTATTAATTAAGAATTATCATAATTATAAACTATACATTTTATAAATAATAGTAATAATAATAATGATGATGATGATTACGACGACAATGATGATGATGATCATGATGATGATGATGTTGATAATGATGATTACGACGACGACGATGATGATGATGATGATGATAACGACGACAACGACGACGACGATGATGATGATAACGACGACGACGACGACAACGACGATGATGATGATGATGATGATGATGATGATAATGATGATGATAATGATGATGATAATGATGATGATGATGATGATGATGATGATGATGATGATGATGATGATGATGATGATGATGATGATGATGAGGAGGAGGAGGAGGAGGAGGATGAGGATGATGAGGAGGAGGAGGAGGAGGAGGAGGATGATGATGATGATGATGATGATGATGATGATGATGATGATGATGATGATGATGATGATGATGATGATGATAATGATGTTGATTATAATTATGATTATAATTATTATATTATTATTATTACTATTATATGGCAGATAACATTGGAGTATTAATTTAGTTTCGTTTAAACCTATATATTTTAGCTTAATTGCATGTAAAGCCTAAGGCTTATTTGAAACGCTCTGGAGTCCGTTTCCTGGGACTAGAACCAGTATTTGATGTCTATGGGGAAATCTAGAGAACGCTCCCACATTGGGATCGAACAGGTGAACTTCCGATCGCTAGACGGACACCATATCCACTACACCACTGCGACCTGTTATTGCATGCAATTTGCATGAAATAGTATAGTTATATCAAGACAAATGATACTTTTTATATGTTATTGAATTATATTTATCATCAAATATTTAATATTATTATGTCGAGAATCGTTCACAGCAACATGTCAAGTCAAACTTGCTTACTTTATCAGTTCGCCAACTAATTATTATTGATGAAAAAATTCGGGAACCAGAATATAATTATGATAAAGCTCTTAAAACCCGTTTCAAGTCATGACCGTTTTGACCATAGAAATATGCAAATGAACTTCCTTGTCAATAATTATTGATTTGTAACAAAACAATAACAATTATTATATGTGTTTAAGATAAATCCTTGCAGGTAATGAATGTGTACTTTGTTTATTGATTAACATCCTAGACAGAAATATGCAATGCATTGCTCATTTGTTAAATCGAGGAATTTGATTGTGAAATTGAAAAACTATATCACAGAGCTGATTTGAATCTGTGCTGCGCATTTGTTCACTCGCGGTACTGGTAGTTATTGAAATGCAGCTTACCAAAATGTGTCTTTCAATTCTATTAAAACATGTTTACCTTTTCACGAGAATTGCAATTACAAATTTTGTTTTACATGTCGTATCTTGTTATCATTTATGATTTTTAAATGAAACTTGCGGCCATCTTGAAAAATTACGTCATCAGACACGCGGTTTATTTTTTGGCCATCAATAAGATTGTTTTTAATTATAAAACAAGCCCAAATAACCCAAATTTTCGTGGATTGTTATCTTTTGTTGGGTGTGACCCTTTATGTACCATTCCCTTTATGTACCACTTTGAGAATTTATGTACCACCTATATATTATGAAGGTGTTGTCCATTCATTGAATCATACATGCCATAATTTTTCAGACCAATTCCGGGACATTGAGTTAAATTGTCCGGGACTTTTGCCGATTTTCCGGGACATGTATAAAATGTAGCGATATTTATAGACATATGCATTTTGGTACGGTTTTTAATGTTTTGCATCGTTAATTGCAAAAGTTTGAAAGCCTATCCGAAATACACTTGATCTATTAACGTCAAATTAAACATTACTACTTCCGTTACTAGATACAAGCCACGTGTTTTCAGTGTAAGCGTTCTAAACATAGATGGTGATGTCACTGCGTTATTGTTATTAAGACCGGTGTGTAACGCGCAGTGGTTGATACGCCTTTATTAATTTATAACATTTATATAATAAAAATTACAACAATACAGTACCGTTAGATCGTCAACTCAAATCAATTCACAATACATACAACCAATCACAATAAAACAAATACAAACAAAACAGTACAGGTAGATTGTCAACTTAAAATCCGGACAGTCACACATTAATTTTTTACTCAGAGATGTTGGACTTTAGATGTGTGAACAACTATCCTTTGCCCTTACGCAGCGGGAAATAATGACGTAGTAGATTAAAGTCAATTAACAACCACATTAAACAATGCCGCCTTTTCGGTTTGATTGCGAGTTCACGTAAGACAATCGATATGATAACAGGACCCCTGTTAATTGATCTATTTTGAGACGTAGCGTAGTCTGCCTATTCGGGTAGGCATTTTCATGGAGATGCTGCAGATATACACAGATTCGAGGTGCAGTTAAGCCTAAGATAAGGTACATGTATATATGGATTTTGTAAATTCCGGGACATTTGACAGATTTCCGGGACAGCGGGACAAGTTCTTCATTTCCGGGACTGTCCCGGACAATCCGGGACGTATGGCATGTATGATTGAATCATTCATAGCAGTGTGAATTGGCATTGATAAGTGTTGATCGGCTCTAGGAGAAGTGCCCCCCCGGAGAACTGCCCCCCCCCCAAAGATTTTTCACTGGGCGGAGAACTGCCCCCTCACTGTTTTTTATAGGGCGGAGAACTGCCCCCCCTGCTGATTAATAAGGGGCGGAGAACTGCCCCCCTGTCAGAATTGATGACCCGGAGAAGTGCCCCCTAATTAAAGAAGTTTCGCGGCGATATATAAAGCGAGTATTAAAATGACAATAACGCCAGTAACTTTCTTGCTATTATGTCTGGAAATTGAGTGAAATTTCAAAAATAATATAAAGTTGTACAAGTAATAAAAGTTATAAAACTGCAAAAAAAATACCTGCCTCGGCATGGACGTCGCCATCTTGATAATCACGTGATTTTCATCTATGTGAACAAAGAAAAACAAATCACTTTTTGCTAATAAAAAGTTTTCGCGGCTGAATTATTTGATATTTTCCCCTTAATTAAAACAAACAATTAGCATGCAATTTAATCCATCCTTATGCAAGCTGAAAACAATAATTTATTTGTTTGTTTTCGCCAATTACGGATTTGGACGGTTCAATATAATAAACCTGTATGCGGCTTTATTCAATATGCGGCTTTATTCAATATGCGGCTTTATTCAAAGCTAACAAGTTCTTAACAATTAAGGTCGGTCCGGTCTACCAATTAAAAGATCGCGGTGCTTATCGTTAACGGTAACAAGTTCTCTGCCTGCCTTATTAGCTGCTAATTAAAGCAACTGTTACCGATTTTGTTTGTTTGGCATGTCGACATGATCTGCTCAAAATGCAAACTGTTGCCGTAATGTGTGTATTTATGTATGTTATTTTGTATGTCACATGAATTTACTAAACAACATAAATAAATTGATTATGAATTCGACTTCACTTCACTTTTTTCTTCAAGTCAGCTAAATAATTGCCTTTGCTTTGCCTATTAATTTACTTTTTTATACGTAAATTTACGTTTTTTTTCCATGGGTCAATACTATCTTTATAATGTAAATTAAAGAGATCTTTTCACGCTTTGGTAAATTGACAAAATTGAAAAAAGTTGTTTCAGATTCGTAAGTTTTCGTTTTAGTTATGATATTTGTGAGGAAACAGTTATACTGAACATTAACCATGCTCTAATATAGCCATTATATGCATCTTTTGACGATTTTAAAACCTAAAAAATATAAAGCGTTGCAACGCGAAACGATTGAATAATTTGGAGAGTTCTGTTTTTGTCGTTAAATTTTGTGAAACTACGAAGATTGCTTATATAAGGTATAAAATACGTCAAACATGTGTACTCGGCGGAATAGCTCAGTAGGCTAAAGCGTTTTTACTTCAGGACTCTGGCAGGACTCCAGGGGTCACTGGTTCGTAACCTGCTCCGGGCAATGTTCTTTTCCTTTTTTTAATTTTTTTCTTGATTTTTTACTGGAGCTTTTACGATCCAATGTTTACATTTATCAATATAAAGCATTTAATGAATAAGTTAAAAAAATGCCAAAATCTGTGAAAAGGCCCCTTTAATTCCGATGTAACTTTTTCTCAATAAGTACTGAGTTGCACGTCTATATTTAGTTGCGACACATGGCCAGTATTAACACGCACGCGTTTCCTGTGTGGATCTCGACTATGTTTCGCGCTCTTATTAAAACACGACTTTTACATGGCATTCATGTATAGTGAGTGGTGCAGATGCGTACCAAGGGCCTTAAACAGTATTATCACATGCCTCTAGACAATTTGTGTTATTTAGTTCGATAAATGGTAATATACTTGTACTGAAATTAAATTGTTACCGGATAAAATGTGTACGGCGATAACGTAAAATTACCCTTAAGTATTGTTTTCACTACGTAACTAATAACTAATATGACACCGGGGGGGGGGGGCAGTTCTCCGCCCCGACAGATTTGATGGGGGGCAGATATCCGCCTACTAAATTCTGACAGGGGGGCAGTTCTCGGCCCCTACCGATTTGATGGGGGGGCACCTCTCCGCCACCTTTAAAATAAGGGGGCAGTTCTCCGGGGGGGCAGTTCTCCGGGGGGGGGGGGGGGCGCTTCTCCGGATACCGTGTTGATCGAGTCAAATTTGAGATAATAAAATATTGTCTACTATAACATTGCAATTCATGGTACTGAATAATTTATTTCTTGCTATCAAAAAAGTTTTGACAATTAGGAAAAAAAAGTTCAATAAAACTGATTTACTTAGTAACTCAGTTCTTACTAAGTAAAATAGTGCTGAATTATATGTTATATCTATTTTGTTATTGCAATTCATGTTATGTTAAGAACCAAAAAAAAAGTTAAATAAAACTCAGTAACTTAATCTAAATTACATGTACATAATTAAAAAAAACTCAATAAGAATTATAATTGAATTTTTTGTCACATTTATAAAATGTTTTATTTCCAATAATAAAAATAAAATGATAAAGCTAAAATGAAATGAACCTTATGCACTGGTAACAGTATCTCTAATGAAGACTAATGACACTGTCTGGTGCTCAACAGCTCTAAATTCCTCACCTATGCCAGGTGTGAAATGTCATGTTTTTTGAGTAAACATCCCAAACCAAATGGGTCCTTCTTCACAAGTGACACATTCCTCAAATAATTAGACCAATTAACAACAACATTTATACTTTTATTTAATTTTACATAGAGTTTTTTTTTATTTTATTTATTGGCAAACAGTACAAATACAAGCATACATCATAGTACAAAAAATAACAAATAAAAAGTTCATAAAATAAGGGAGTTTATTTTATTTTTTCTTTAAACAACAGGACAAAAACAAACATACATCATAGCACATGGGAAGCAAAGAACATTTTATTTATTTATTCACCAACAGTACAAACACTCCAATATACATAGTACATGTCACACTTCTTTACTCTTCACCTTTACTCTTCATCCTCGCCGTGGCCTTCAATGTTGGCCGGAATAGGTCCTGTTCCAACCAGGTTGTTTGACTTCCTCAGAGCCTCGAGGTGGTGTACTCATCCTCATTCTCATATCTGTCCCAGATTTCGTAAAGATTGTCATTTCAGGTAAGAATAAGAATCATTTATTACTACTGGGGCTAATAAATTATACTAAGACAGTCACTGACACACAAGCTGGCATATTAGTCTAAATTCATAAATAATATGTCACAAAATACATTTCATTATTAACACACCTTCATATTAAACCATCTAGTCTCTACATATTATATATATGGTACATAAAGGGTCAGATAGTGGTACATAAAGGGGTGGTACATAAGGGGACTGGTACATAAAAGGTGACATCCTCTTTTGTTAATATTGCAAATCACAAAGATAAGTCTTAATTGATTATAACTTCAGCAAACGTAAATGTCTATGAATGGCTGCATGTTACAATCATTAAAATTCTTAGGACTTAAGGTGATTTTTTAGCTCGGCTGTTTTCGGAGAAAACCCAAAGTATTGTCATGGCCAGCTTGTTGTGTTGTCCGCCATCTGCCTCATGCTAAAACCTTGACATTTTGCTCTTAAAATCAAAGTGCTTCCACAGAGCCCCATATAAGCTGCATATCTGCATTTTTTTGTAATAAAAATGTGTTGATTGTGTATATAACAGACACATGCTTTCCCTTCTAACTTTATAATGTTATTAATTTGATTGTCATTTGCATACTTGTCAGACGTCCTGATCTTGGCTGGGCAGACCTGCTAGTTGGGATATGTGTCCCGATAAGAGACACATTTGGAAAATACAACATGCATTCTATAAGTTAACAGTAAAATAAGCTATTCAAGTTCTGTTTTGCTTAAATTTACCATCGGTAATCCCTTTATATCCCCTTTTAAACAAACCATATCTATAAATGGAGTTCACCATCGTTTTTGACACCATATCAGCAATTTTTTGAATTTATCAGGCATTCACAGTCTTTCCAAATGGCCAAATACTGTCGGTCCTCGGATTTTTCTGATAATAATTTGGAAAATCTGGAAATAATTATAATATTGTAGGACCTCATTTCCGGTTATAAAATTATGCGAAATATGGAATTCCATAGCCTATTTTCAGACAAGTTTCAAGGCTATACATGTAGTAAGAATTTACAAAATTATTAATGAATACTCACATTTTGCTTTATGGAGTCATCTGCATAGTGCACATGTGTGTGTTCTTGCGGAACATAGAAAATGTTTGTGTTCATGATTGTTATATTATAATTTACAGGCCTTTTCCGCCCTGTGCCACGGTCCAAATATCGGCCCTATTCCCAATGCAAATCTGGTTGTGTTTTATTGCCCAATTGAAAAAAAATCCAACTTGCAACGATTGCAAAGTTTATTTTTTCGGCCGCTAAAAAATGTGCAAAATATCGTTACCTTAATCCGCAAACTAAACATTGGGAAAAACCCACTTGTTTTTAGCCTTCGTATCGATTTATACAGCCCGCACTGTGCAGGTAATCCTTGATCATCAAAATGGCGTCTCACAACAGCAAATATTACGTGGACAAGATATATAAAAAAATGATTCGAAAAATACGCCAACAATTTTGTTCCTTTTCAACAAGCAAAAAGAAAAACAAACAACATCGGGTTAGGTAAGTATAAGAATACACAGATAAATTTCTAATAATAAAGATTGTTAAAAATGATTTCCAAAATTCAACAACAAGATGTGACATAACATTTTTTTTTATCTGAAATTGATTATACATGTAGATCAATTCATTTGTTAGTAATTGTGTTATAAAATAACTTTGATATTCTTCTTATTTTAAGGCATTAAAGCAGTCCTAAAATCTTTAACATGCATGCATTATGCCCAATATACATGTAAAAGGTAACTATTTGTTTGTGCAGTAGTGTCTTATAAATAATACCAGCTTTTAGGCAGTGAAATGCTTTCATTTCAGCAGCCAGTTGAAGTGATCTCATCCCCACAAGAGGCAGATTTGTTATTTGTTATTTAACAGTTAACAACTTCTTTGAAATATAAGAAACACTATTTACATGCGATTATTTTTATGTCCCCGAAGGAGGGCATATAGTGATCGGACCGTCCATACATCAGTCTTTCCGTCACACTTTGCGTTTAGGTTTCTGTGTTTAGGTTTCAAAAAATGCTCATAACTTCTATGTCCTTTCAGATAGCAACTTGATATTTGGCATGAACGTGTATCTCATGGAGCTGCACATTTTGAGTGGTGAAAGGTCAAGGTCATCCTTCAAGTTCAAAAAAACAAATCCAAGGGAAGTCATAAGCTTCAAAGGGAGATAATTATCTTTACCTGCCAAATGATAAAAAAATCAGACATTCCCAAAAGTGCCGGACCTTCGGACCTGACCGACGTTTTTAAGACAGGTCCAATTGAAAATGCTATGTTGCCGGCGCAAATGTCCGGTAAATAATAAAACAGCAGAAATTTATTTATTTCATTTAATTTAAATCTGAAAATAAAAGAAAGCTTAAAAGAAATATGAGCAGTAAAAATTGTGTCTTATTTTTGTTAACATTCATGAAATGTTCCTGCACATGCGCAAAAAACACTTCCGAGTAAATATGTCAAAAGTGTTTACGGTTGTACGAAAATAAGTTCTGCAACTCAGATCGTTGTAATCCGGGCATAAGCAGTTTGTTCTGGTTCATATTGGCGCTTTACAGTGCATTTTCATTGATTTGTTTATCTTTGTGGCCAATTTATTGACTTTGTGTAGTAAAATTCTAAGTTGTAATATAATTTTGCGACCAGGAAATTAATAAGTTGTCAATGAAATTTTCGTTATACTGGTTATTGCTTTTTGCTTTTAAAACTTAGTCTGTTTACGTATGTTTTTGATATCCCACATGTGTTCTGTTGTTTTAGGTACTTCATTGATTCCTAACAAATATAAATGTTTTTTTTGTGTGTAAAAATAATTTTTTTACACTCTTCACCGACTTTCAGTCACTGACAGTCATTTCACTATCAGCAATGCTTTTTTCTTAATGTTAGCAAAAGGCCTTGCCTTCAAGTTTGGGGGGGGGGGGGGGGGGGGGAATATCCGCAAAACTAAGAAAGTGGGAAAAAAATCCAAGGTGAACTTTACATTTTGGGAAATATGCATGATTTGATTTTAAAGACATTAAGTTGGTGGAAGGCGCCTTTCTCTTGTGGCGAAGGGGTCTTTATAAGGTCCCTGCTAAAGAAGGAAAAAAGCCCTGATCCAGAGCTCCAAATAAGGGTCGTATTTTGGTAATTACGAATTATTTTCAAGTCCGTTACGTATTTATTTTACAATCTTGTCGTACCATTAAGAATTACAAAATCAAGTTACAAATATTATTTTTACATCAGTTAGTATCGATTTTTATTGAGTTCTTTTCGCGTATTAAAGATCTTTTCAGTGCTTATATAAAATGGTTATCGGGTTTGTTTAACAAAGCCCATTTTTTCCAATAAAAGCGGCGTGTACAGTCTATCTGTCAAAAAACAATGGCGGCGCCCAAAAACAGGCCAGCTTTGAATTGAATGCGGGTTTAATGTTACAATACCTCTGCCATGTGCAATGTCGAAGGTCATGAGTCATGACGTACCAATTTTATTCTACTCGGATAATTTATATCTAATCGAGGAAATGTGTTTTCTCAATGTCTATTGTGTAGTATTAGGACTTGTTAGTATAAACATGAACTGTGATTCCAGTTTATATAAGATGGGTGTTACTCGTAATTATCGGTGGATTAACAAATTGACAAAACTCGCTGGACTTTTACAGTAGTGGATCTACGTAATTAATAGACCTTTGACCAATTTTGTTTTTCTTAAATAATTTTTCCGACTTTCTTTAACCGTGCCGTCTGCCAAAAACATGTAATTATCGAATGGTCAATCAATTATCACGTTATCATTAGACAACTTACAGCACGCGCAAAGAGGTTGCGGGATATAAAATAAAGTTGTTTACGTATGGATACGGTAGATAAAACTATGGAAATTAGCACTACAGTTTGCACGGGTGGGTTGTTAGTTTTCGTTTATATGGTTATGAATTATTGTCTGACAAAATAAATTGCACATCGACTGGATAATTAGTGTTTAAGAGTTTTGAAACACGAAACAAGTTAACAGTAGAACATACTAGAATAAATCGTATTCATATTTACTGTTGGGAATGTGTTGCACGTGTAAACTTTTTTGAGCGTAAATACATGTCTATAACGACGTCATTTCATCGCTTAGGTAAACTATTGCATATGTATACACAATGCGCGCGTTCTCATTGGTAACTATCGATGTTAATGTACCGCTTAACTCCGCCTGCAAGGCGTGTACTAATTGGGCTTGCAGAACAGAGAACTATCCAAACTGTCGGCGAAATGACACTCGCTATGATCTTTTGATCGAAACCGCTATTGTTTGGAGTGAATGCCCATGAATGCTAGTTGCCTGGATAAGCTTTCACAGCAGTCGATCTTTTGCTGTGATAATAAACTGATAACATAACAAGCGTCATCGGTGACTTTATGACATGTAAAAATAGAGAATTTTTAGATGAAAAAGTTGAGAGAAAAAAACATCGAAATTGTAAAAAAGAAGGCGAAGTCAACTTCTCCTTCATGTTATTTAAGGGCGACATTATTATGTCCCGGGCGAAGATGTCGCCCTCACGGCCGAGCCCTGAAAGAGCGTCCTAAAAAACTGCAAAGCGTACAAAAACACGCTTTTAACATATTGTACGCAAAGTGAGCCGAAGTTGAATGTTAAGAAAGACATTATAGAAAAGATCTTATACGATGTTGTATGTTCAGTTGCCGAAACAGTCGGAAAAGCTAAAAAAACGTGACACGACGGGTCCAAACTTAAACAAAAAAACATTGAACGAGTGGAAGGGACAATGCCTGTGGCCAATCGTTGAAAAGATTGAAGGGGAGACCCGTTTTAATTGTGAAATATGTAAAAATTGATCGAAGGCATGCAATCTAAGCACAGTTTGGGCATATGAAGGTATTTGAAAAATAAAATTGTATAATACTGAATAGACACTGTTGAACTCCTTTAAATTAAGTTGCTAGTATGTTTATTTTGATTTTTTGCATGAAATAACCATTATTATTTATTTTTAGGTCATTTAGAAAAGTAAAGAATTATTTTCCAAAACTTAGTAGTAATGTTAAAGATAAAATTTCAGAGTTAAGAATTATTTTTGAAAATCTGGTAGTAACGTTAAGAATTTCACAAAACCTTATCTGGAGCTCTGCTGATCAGTATCTGAAAACTTTTGTTTAAACAGCAATATGCATGCAGGTATACACTTATTAACCAGGTTTTCCGAAGGAAAAAACTGGTTATTAGATTGGCGAATGCGGGCGGGCTGGCGGGCGGGCGGAACAAGCTTGTCCGGGCCATAACTATGTCGTTCATTGTCAGATTTTAAAATCATTTTGCACATTTGTTCACCATCATTGGACGGTGTGTCTCGCGAAATAATTACGTCGATATCTCCAAGGTCAAGGTCACACTTTGAGTTCAAAGGTCAAAAATGGCCATAAATGAGCTTGTCCTGGCCATAACTATGTCATTCATTGTGAGATTTTAAAATCATTTGGCACATTTGTTCACCATCATGGGACGGTGTGTCGCACGAAAGAATCACGTCAATATCTCCAATGTCAAGGTCGCCACGACTAAAAATAGATTATTTTTTTTAAACAAACTTACAAAGGGGGTTAATTTTGTTTGTTCATTTCAAAAGTTCAGTTTGAGTTTTCTCCCTTTATCAGATTTTTTTCACAATGAAAACCTGGTTTTGTGACAATTTTGTCCCTTGTTGTATTTTAAATTGAGAAATTGTTTTGTTTTTAACTACTTTTTTGTTTAAATATTTTTCTTTAGAATACTGCAAGTGTTTTGCGATTTGTTAGTGTTCAGTGTTGTGTTGCTTATTTTCCATTACATTTTCCCAATTATCTTTATGTCAATAAATTTGAGTCGGTGACGTGATGTTTTGGTCCTATGAATCCCAGTTCGGTCCTGCAAGATTTTTAAGTCCAAAGGACCGAATGTCCTGTGGACTCAAAATACTTTTGGGAATGTCTGAAAAAACAATTAATAAATCAAAGCAGCGCAGTAGGGGGCATTGTGTTTTTGACAAACACATCTCTTGTTCCCAATTGAGCCAGTTTTGTGATTATTTTTTTTCCCAAAATGGGATTTTTCAGGACGCGAAATTCTCAAAACTCCAGTGTGGTGTTTTCCCAAAATTGAGCGGAAAAGGCCTGATGAAATTCGTGAACACATGATTTATTGTCAGTATTGGCCAAAAATAATGATGTTTTGTAAGTTATATACTAATAATGGACTGCATTTAAGGTTGAACAATTGATGTCTTACTTAGGTGTCCCAATTTTTTGGTCAAGTGTCCCGACATTTTTATGCCCCAGTAGGGTGGCATATTATAGTTGAACTGTCCGTCAGTTCGTCTGTCTGTCTGTGACGTCTGTGTGTCCGTCTGAAAACTTTAACATTGCCCATAATTTTTGCAATATTGAAGATAGCAACATGATATTTGGCATGCATGTGTATCTCATGGAGCTGCACATTTTGAGTGGTGAAAGGTCAAGGTCAAGGTCATCCTTCAAGGTCAAATGTCTAATAAATGGCTTCTGTCCATCCGTCCAAAAACTTTAACATTTGCCATAACTTTTGCACTATTGATTTGAAGATAGCAACTTGATATTTGGCATTCATGTGTATCTCATGGAGCTGAACATTTTGAGTGGTGAAAGGTGAAGGTCAAGGTCATCCTTCAAGGTCAAATGTCAAATATATGGCGTCTGTCTGTCCGATAACTTTAACATTGGCCATAACTTTTTCAATATTGGAGTTAGCAACTTGATATTTGGCATGCATGTGCATCTCACGGAGAAGCCTATTTGAGTGGTGAAAGGTTAAGGTCAAGGTCATCCTGCAAGGTCAAATGTCTAATAGATGGCTTCTGTCCGTCCGTCCAAAAACTTTACATTTGCCATAACTTTTGCACTATTGATTTGAAGAAAGCAATTTGATATTTGGCATGCATGTGTATCTCATGAAGCTGAACATTTTTAGTGGTGAAAGGTGAAGGTCAAGGTTATCCTTCAAGGTCAAATGTCAAATATATGACGTCTGTCCGTCCGAAAAAATTAAACAGTGGCCATAACTTTTTCAATATTGAAGATAGCATCTGGATATTTTGCATGCATACGTATTTCATGATGCTGCACATTTTGAGTGGTAGAAGTTCAAGGTCAAGGTCATCCTTCAAGTTCTTAGAATGGCAACCGATAAGATTTCATGTCAATTAGTTTTCTTTACAAGCTTTTTGTAACAAGTAGTTTTTTTCCCTCAAAACAATGTGTCAATTAGTTTTTGACAATTTGGTTAATTCTTGCATATTCATGTACATGGTTTGTTTACCTTATATATAAGACGCCGAATATCGGCGTCCTACCCCACGAAACTAGGCTGGTTTTTTCCCCTTTCTGGACCAAAAAATTCCCCCCCCCCCCCAAAAAAAAAAAAAAAAAAAAAAAAGTTTTTTTGTAGAAAGATGTGTCTCATGATTATAATATCTCAATTCTATTTCAATTTAATCTTGTCAAACGTAATAAATTATGAAAAATGCAATGAATATAGAGCAAACATGTACAAATGTAATAATGAGAGAGTAAGTAACCAAATCCCCCAAAATGGGAAACGCCGCGAAAATAGTCAGTCCCTGTCAAGAAGATCTCAGTCTGCCACAGTCAGCCATAGTCAATCCCAGTTAAGATGGTCTAGGAAGAAAATAACACTTTTTTTTCTTAACCAATTTTGCAGTAAAAGTAAGACTCTTAACATTTTCCCAAATTAAGAAAAAAAACGCACAATTTTTCCCACAAAGTCGAAAATCACGTGTAAAATTTCCCCCACATAAGGGCTTAAGGCCCCATCCCCCACAACCCCCAAAAAAACCTGATGTATTATCCAGGGTTCCCAGCCAACCTGGAAATCAGGGAAAACCTGGAAAAAGACTTTCATTTTTTCCAGTCAGGGAAAAGTCAGGGAAATTGACAAAAGTTCCTAAAATGTTTCTTCAGACTTTTCCTATATTGTACTTGTGTCGAAAAGTCCATATTTTTAAAACAGCAATAATTCATCTGTTTGACTATAGTGGCTTTGTAGTATACATGTACATGTAGCTTAGTGTACTACATGTGTTAGTAACTACCTACTTCTTTCTCTCTGTTTATATAGTAGCTGTGATGCACCTATATATATTTATTGAGGGTGTTTAAAACAAGAAATAGGTCAAAATTATGATCCTGGAATTTTTATTTTCCATCAGGGAAAAATCAGGGAAATTTGTTCATACCAAAAGCTGGGAACTCTGGGATATACATGTATATGGATGAGAAATGTTCTTTATTTTTGAAATTGATAATTCTCAGCAATTCTGATTCCAGTTGATAAAGTTATTATAAATTCACACTGTCAATGATTGCTTGTAACTATAAATTGTTTATTAACAGCTCTGGTCACAAAATGAATTGTAACGTACTGGCGAGCATGCATTTGATGAAAGTTTCCTTACGCATCGGTTTTTAGCAGTCAAACCGGTTTCTTTATATACTTACATGTACAACAACTATTAAACTAAAATTACTTCCACACTGGGTAAAAGTTGGCTTTTGTGCATTTATGAACCATATACTCAAAAAAAATAGTGGACCGATGTTTGTTAAACTTCAGGACTTTTCACCCTTATATAACAGAGGCCGAAATTTGGCTACTTCCCATTTGAAAATAAGGTCATTTTTTCCCAAAATTGATAGAGGAATTTCCCAAATTGTAAAAAAATATATATAAATTTTTTTTTTAGTTAGACATATTGGGCATCTTCCAAATTGAAAGCAATTAGCTCTAATATGGTTAAAAATGCACCACAATGTGTCTTTTAATACTTCTGCACAATGAAAAAGACCCTGTTCCAAAAACTTAAAAACATAATCTTCCCAAAATGAGCAGTTATCGTGCATGAAATTCCCAATTTGAAAGGCTAGGGCCTATTCCCAATTTCCTGATGAAAAGCCCTGAACTTGCATTCTGGATACTGTTGTCACTAAAAACTGTTATTAACAGTACACTTAAAACAACTATGTATCATTTGCAATTCGTTTTCCATTTTCATAATAGTTTTTATCTATGATTGATTTTTTTATTAGCTCGACTGTTTTCGGAGAAAACCCGGGGTATTGTCATAGTCAGCTTGTCCACCGTCCGCGTCGTGCTAAAATCTTAACATTGGCTCTAAAATCGAAGTGCTTCCAACTACATCTTTGCAACTTCATATGTAGCTGCATCTTGATGAGTTCTACCAGCGATTTTTTTCCTTCTTTATAAAGTACCGGTAAACTGCACTCTTTCCCAATTACGAAAAAACTACAAAATTCCCAATTGCTGTCCAAAAAATTCTCAATTTAAGGTAAAAAAAATAATTGAAAATGCAACATTTAATTAGTTTCCCTATGCAGCTCTATGGCCTGAACCTAGGTAAATATAATATTGACAGCTTGAAAAAACTTAGTTATCAATTTTAAAGTATTTGTGAGCATAAAATCAAATACACCAATTTCCCATTTTGAGGCTTTCACGACGCGATTTTCCCCAATTTTCAGGTTTTCACGACTCAATTTTTCCCAATTGGACAGGTACGGGTACTTCTCCCAATTGGACAAAAAAATTGCTGGTTCTACACACCATACCCTTTCAGCGCCCTCACTCTACTTTGGGGGAAGGGGTCCGCAGCCCTTAGGAGAGGGAATTTTCGCATTTTCCTTTTTGGGGGATTTTTTTTACTTATAATGTTTAATATTTTCGAAGTTATTTTTACATGTTTTTATTTGGACTTATTACGAAGATTATTGCATTAAAAACCAATGTAAACATGAGTATTTTATTATCGGCGGACATTTAAGTAAAAGACGAGTCGGCCTTACCGTAAACAGTCATTATTCTTCCGCTTTGGAGATTTATTACTTTAAAAAAAAGGCACAGAAATATGTTTATTTTTTATTTTTATTTAGTACCTCATCCATAAGTCGAGTTGACTTTTGAAGTCAATTTTGGGAGCGTTTTTAGGTCGACTTATGGCCGCAAATTTACGGTACTCTCTCATTATTACATTTGTACATGTTTGCACTATATTCATTGCATTTTCCATAATTTAGTATGTTTGCAAAGATAAAAATGAAATAGAATTGAGGTATAATAATCATGAGACACATCGTTCAAAAAAAAAAAAAAATTTGGGGGGGGGATTTTTCTCTCCAAAAGGGGAAAAAAGTATACTTTTCAGGTGGGGGACTGCCGCCGAATTTCGGCGGCAGATTTAATAGATTGAGGGCCCTGCCTTTTTTGGGTCAATTTGTCAACGGTAAAGGTCACTGTGACCTCTAAACAAAAATAAAAAAATTAAACACTTGCTTTTTTAGCTCACCTGAGCACAACGTCCGTCAGTCGTGCGTTGTGCAACGTCAACATTTGCTTTGTTCACTCTCTAGAGGCCACATTTATTGTCTATTCATGAAATTTGGTCAGAAGATTGGTTTCAATAGTCATTTACACATATGATAAGCCTTTCAACTAAGAGATAACAGAAAGAAAGACAACATGTACATGATGTTGCAGACTGCAGTATTTATCTCCCTTGTTTAACCTGGTTCAGTAATCTATTTTTAGTTCTGCTCTGGAATTTGGGAAGCTATTGATCATTGATGAATGCACTGTTCTGAGGGAAAATTGACTACTCTGCCATTGATCTCTTCTGAACTGTACACAATAAGCTGTTTTGGCTGATTTAAACACCTCTTGATGCTTTCTTGAAAAGTTAACAGCTCTTGAAAAAGGTTGGAATTTTGAAATAATTAAACTCTTAATTATTTTCAACACCAGCATCAAGACATTTTGGCATTATTTTCTAAATTATTCTTATTATTTAGATTATTTTTATTTGGCATTTTCTAAATTAGAAAGACTATTATATTTCAATAACTGTAGTAAATTTTTTAGCCGGATTTTTTTCGAAAAAATCTCGGCTTATAGATTGATGTTGTCGGGCGGGCGGGGGGGCGGGGGGGGGCGGGCGGGGGGGGCGGGCGGCGTGCTCGAAAATGTTAAAGTTCTTATTTCATGGTATAACTTTGGTATGCTTGGACCTAGAGTCTTCAAACTTGACATGAAGGTTGGCCAGGATTAACAGATGACCACTGGTCATTTCAAGGTCATTCATTTGAAGGTCAAGGTCACTGTGACCTTCAATATAAAAAATGTTAAAGTTGTTATAACTTTGGTATGCTTGGACCTAGAGTCTTGAAACTTGACATGAAGGTTGGCCATAACTAGTTAGTAACCACTGGTCATTTCAAGGTCATTCATTTGAAGGTCAAGGTCACTGTGACCTTGAATGTAAAAATGTTAAAGTTCTTATTTCATGGTATAACTTTGGTATGCTTGGACCTAGAGTCTTCAAACTTGACATGAAGGTTGGCCAGGATTAACAGATGACCACTGGTCATTTCAAGGTCATTCATTTGAAGGTCAAGGTCACTGTGACCTTCAATATAAAAAATGTTAAAGTTGTTATAACTTTGGTATGATTGGACCTAGAGTCTTGAAACTTGACATGAAGGTTGGCCATAACTAGTTAGTAACCACTGGTCATTTCAAGGTCATTCATTTGAAGGTCAAGGTCACTGTGACCTTGAATGTAAAAATGTTAAAGTTCTTATTTCATGGTATAACTTTGGTATGCTTGGACCTAGAGTCTTCAAACTTGACATGAAGGTTGGCCAGGATTAACAGATGACCACTGGTCATTTCAAGGTCATTCATTTGAAGGTCAAGGTCACTGTGACCTTGAATGTAAAAATGTTAAAGTTGTTATAACTTTGGTATGCTTGGACCTAGAGTCTTGAAACTTGACATGAAGGTTGGCCAGAACTAGTAAGTAACCACTGGACATTTCAAGGTCATTCATTTGAAGGTCAAGGTCACTGTGACCTTGAATGTAAAAATGTTAAAGTTCTTATTTCATGTTATAACTTTGGTATGCTTGTACCTAGAGTCTTCAAACTTGAAATAAAGATTGGCCAGTACTAGAAGATGACCACTGGTCATTTCAATGTCATTCATTTGAAGGTCAAGGTCACTGTGACCTTAAATGTTAAAATGTTAAAATTGTTATAACTTTGGTATGCTTGGACATAGAGTTTTCAAACTTGACATGAAGGTTTGCAAGCACACTTAGATGACCACTGGTCATTTCAAGGTCATTCATTCTAAGGTCAAGGTCACTGTGACCTTGAATGTAAAAATGTTAAAGTTCTTATAACTTTGGTAGGTAAAAATGTTAAAGTTCTTATTCCATGTACATTTGATAATGAAATTGATGGAAACTTCAAACAATATGTTACTAATTTGCTAATAAAAAAATTGAGATCAAACTTTCCTAATTGTCAATTCAAGTTCATATTTGTGACCTTAAATGTTATTGTTGTTCATGTATATGCATGCATTCAAAACATAACACAAGGTTTGCTCATGCCTTGAAAAGTACTTACATTTCATTTTGACCTTTGAACAATATTTCAGTAATTTAAGTATTGCATTGACAAAAACACGAAAGGTACTTTCCTGTCATTTAAATAAAAAATCCGGCTTCAATGCGGTCATCTCCGACCGCGGAACTCTTGTTATTATTTTTACATTAGATTCACTGAAGTTTCTTTATCTCCATAAATATTGTTCTTTAGATTAAATTAGACCTATTTTGTAAACTAGATTTTTGAAGCACTTTCTAGTCTTACAGTAACTTATATTTATATAAGTTTTTTTGTCAGATTTTGAGCTTCTTTTTACATTCATTAAGGTACATTGTATTTGCTGTACATGTATGTTGTTCATTTTTGTAACGATTCTTAGATTTTTATACGCCCGTCTATGACGGGACGTATTATGGTATACCCCGCGTCCGTCCGTCCGTCTGTTAATGTAGTACGCTACGTCAAATATCCTTTGACAGATTTTCTTCAAATTTTAACACAATCTTAATATTGATAAACCCTGATCCCCTTTCGTTTTTGACGGAATTCTGAATTGTCGTTCCAGAGTTATGGGACTTTGTTCGTCAAAATTTCGTGATTTCATTGAATGTCCTACTGTAGCTCAAATATCCTTCGATGGATTTTTTTCAAATTTCAACACAATCTTAATATTGATAAACCCTGATCCCCTTTCGTTTTTGACGGAATTCTGAATTGTCGTTCCAGAGTTATGGGACTTTGTTCGTCAAAATTTCGTGATTTCATTGAATGTCCTACTGTAGCTCAAATATCCTTCGATGGATTTTTTTCAAATTTCAACACAATCTTAATATTGATAAACCCTGATCCCCTTTCGTTTTTGACGGAATTCTGAATTGTCGTTCCAGAGTTATGGGACTTTGTTCGTCAAAATTTCGTGATTTCATTGAATGTCCTACCGTAGCTCAAATATCCTTCGATGGATTTTTTTCAAATTTCAACACAATCTTAATATTGATAAACCCTGATCCCCTTTCGTTTTTGACGGAATTCTGAATTGTTGTTCCAGAGTTATGGGACTTTGTTGAATGTCAAGGAGACGGCGCTCCATGCTCATGTACTTATAAAATAAACCATGTATTCAAATACAAATAAACTGAAGTAAAAAAATGATTCAAAGGGTTATTTATTACCTTACTACTTCATTGGCGAACGACGGGCGTATCATGCGCTCATGGCGCAGCTCTTTATTTAGACTTGGCTTGTACCTGTTCTTCATTTTCTGATATTGTTCTTCATTTTCCGAGTTCTTGGAATAAAAATTAGTTGTTTTTGTTAAAGCTGCCTTGGTTTTCACTTATAAATAAATTCTTTGAGTGTGTTTAGGCGTCCCTTACTGAACGCCTTTAGTTAATTGAATTACAACCAGTCAGTATATTCATCCTGACCGGAAATAAGAGTTAGTCAAATAAATATTTCCGCATTACATAAGTGCTTACAACATTACATAACTTGAAACCGTCCTGTGACCGGTTTATTTGCGTAGCAAAGGAGACCGCACTACCACATCTGGATAGGACAGTTGAGTTCGATAATGGTTTGGATTGGTAATAAAACATGGCCGCCAGGTTTTTTTTCCTTATATTTATTAAGTAAAAAAGCTTGTGAACACTCTAGTAGTCACATGTTTTGCCTAATCATCATGAAATTTTGTCAAAACATTAGTTATGTGGATGTCTCGGACGAGTTTGAGAATGGTCGTGATCAGTGAAAAAACATGGCCGCCAGGGAGTGGGGCAGTTTTCTTTATATGTAAATAGTGACAACATGTGAACAGTCTAGAAGACACATTTTTTTCCCAGTCTTCATGAAATTTGGACATAGCTTGGAAGAGTTAAAAAATGGTTCAGGTCTGTTAAAAAAACATGGCTGCCAAGGGGCCATTTGTTGTTCATTCTTCGTGATACTTGGTTAGAACATTAATTTTGTTCCATTTATATCTTGGGCTGCAAAGAACATCTTATAATCTCAGGTGAACAACTTTGCGCCTTTCAGGCCCTCTTGTTTCCTTTTCTTTTGACAAGCTTTCACTTATTCAAAAATGCACCCACAGCCGAGCGTTGGCACCCACTACCGGTATGCGGTGTTCTTGTTTCGATTTAATCTGTCAAAAGGAAAACGTAAATATCAATCAACTGATCCTTATTTGTTTTTAAGTTCCATTTTACTAGTAGATTGTACATGTATAAAAATGAATTCATTTAACAAATACTTGACTGCTTTTGATCATATCATATCAAACAAGTTCTGACATTCAAAGTATGATTTGGTCAATTAGGTACTTATGATACATTTTGTACCTTATTCTCATCTAATTATGGGCTCAACCTTTCCAATCAGGGTTGCAGTAAAATAAGTCCACTTCAAATTAAAGTAAAAACATGCACTTCAGTTAATATATACATGTATTGCAATTTGTGAAATTTTAAATTTTTGCTGTTGATGTACATTTATTACAACGATCATTCACATGTTTTCTGGTTTTCAATGGAAAGTTGGGCATGTTAACTAGAGATTGGTTTTGCTAATATTTTTACACCACATTATACATTTTTTAAAGGTTTTCCCGTTTATAAGTAGATTTAACAAAATTAATGTATGATGAGTCAATTATTTGTTAATTATTTATTTAAATAATACAGGTATACGTATTGATTAATAATTTTTTAATTTCCTTCCAGAAACTATAAATTTTGCATGCACATACTGTACAGTAGTATCAAACCTTTTCAACCAATCAAAAGGGCCAGACCGATTGTAAAAATGTACATGGCATTGAGGGATCATAATCTACAGGATTCAAGCCTGAAAGTATTGCTGATTAACATATAATTGTTAGGTTTTAAAGTCCAGGAGTACACTACATACATGTATGAACATCTTAATCACGTGTGTTTTTATCCTTTAACAGATTGTGTAGACTTTAACAACTGGGCCCGTCTGGAGAGCAGTGGCTGGTTTTGTTAACAACAATAAAACATCAAGATGTCGTTTGGAAGCGAAAAGATGGTTTCTGAAAATTACATGATTTCTTCTGTGAAAGAAGAGTTGTCATCTAAGAACTACAAGATTTCATCTGAAAATGACACAATGTCATTTGAAAGCGACACGATTACATCTGCGAAAGAAAAGGTGTCAACTGAGAACGACAAGATTGCATCTGAAAACGACAAGATTTCATCTGTGAAAGAAGAGGTGTCATCTGAGAACGACAAGATTGCATCTGAAAACGACACGATTTCATATGTGAAAGAAGAGGTGTCATCTGAGAATGATAAGATTTCATCTGAGGACATGATGTCATCTGAAAATGGCAAGATTTCATCTGCGAAGAACAAGAGGTCATCTGTGAAGGGCAAGAGGTCATCTGTGAAGGGCAAGAGGTCATCTGCGAAGGACAAGAGGTCATCTGGAAATGGCAAGATTTCATCTGGGAAGGACATGGCATCTGAAAACGGCAAGATTTCAGATGAAAAGGGCAAAAGGTTATCTGTGAAGGGCAAGAGGTCAACTAAGAGGAAGATTTCATCTGTAAAAGAAGAGTCGTCATCTGAAACCGAGTCTGAATCTGATGACATGACTAAATGTTCTTGCAAGAGACACTGTTTGGAACAATTCACCAAATCTGACATCGAAGATCATATTTTGTCCATGCAAGATTTGGACAAACATGAAAAAGAAATGTTCATCCTTGAATCAATTGAACAGTCAACACCTGCTAAAACAAGAACAGGAATACGAAAGAGAATAAGATATAGATTTATGTTTGATGGCAATGTAGTATGTCGTCCAATATTCTGCTATTTGAATGGCATTGGGAAGAAATCCTTATATTCCATACAGGCACATGTTAATAAGAATGGGTTTGTGCCACGTGTCCATGGAAATATTGGAAGAAAGCCCCCTCATGCCCTGCAATATAACGATATTGAATATTGCGTAGACTTTCTAATCCGTTATGTCGAGTCACATGGACAACCGATGACTGCAGAACCAAAGGGCCAAGAGAAAGAGATACCGATATTGTTGCCTGCAGGCCTTACCAAGGTCATCGTTCATCGGGAATATGAAAAGGCATGTCAGGAATCCAAGCGCAGAGTACTTGGCATAGGCTCCTTTAGGAGTGTGTGGCGAAGCTGCATACCACATGTCAAAATAAGTCACCCAAAAGAGGAAAAGAGCTAAAAATTGTGAATGTTTCAAAACTCAACATTCTACAAAATTGTATTCATTAGACAATTTAACAATTGTCAAGGATTATGAAATACGTGCATGTTTAAATAATTATGCCACAAAAGCATTAACTGATGATGAAATATATATAAAAAATATGGGTCCAGCAAGAAAAGTTTGATTGAAGCTGACCATTGCAGGTGCAGAAGAGCTGTGTTTGGAACACATACATGCATTATAAAGTGAAACATTTGACAAAGAGTCACCATTCTGCAAAAATACATTGTATACATTGTATATATTTTCTTATTTACATTCCTTTTTTCCACTGCGAATTTTGGAGCAAACTTCAAACAGCAGTTACAAATAAGTAATTTTGTGAAGGAATACTGTATATAATGCTCTAAATTGAAACATTTAAAATGAATTTTAAAGTAAATTTCATTTGAGTTTTCTTACGATGTTAACACTATAACAGTGCTCCAGCTAGGACTAGAAACAAGTACGGTGCTGTTGTGTAAAGAGGGCTCTTTAGTGCACCCAGTGATTATATCAGATCCCTGTGCCATCAAATTTTCAAATAGCATGTTTATATAGTTTGTCTTACATGTGTTTTTATAAACAATAGTAATCTGTTATTAATTAAACTATTTTCATTCTTTGAATCAAGTTAATTTATTTAATTTCAAATAAAATCAGCAGTATTATTATGGGATCAGATAAAAAAGGGCATGGGTGGGGTGCAAGGGGGGTTGGTTGGGATTTTTTGGGGGTGTCATGGCCCTGCATCTTCCAATTTAGGCATAGCTGGAGCACTATGTTTGTACAGTTGATCTAATATTTAATCTCCCGCCATTGGCAGAGGTGTATGGAATTGGCATTGTTTGTCTGTCTGTCACAAATTCTCGAGTCTATATCTCAAACTATTTAAGATATCAACATGAAACTTCATGGGTGTATACATGTAGATATCTAAGAGGAGTGTCATGCTTAAGAACCATAACCCTTCACTTTCTTGAATAAGTGCACTATGTTTTTTAAGATTCTTAAACATGAGTTATTGCCTTTTGTGGTATGATGTAAGTTTTCAGTACTATATCTCCAATACCATACACGATTGCAACATGAATTTTTATGGATGTATCAATATAAATGAGGAAAAGTGCCATGCTTAATAACCATAAACCATAACCCAACACTTTAAAATAAAAGTTATTGCCCCTTGTTGTTTTTGTATGATGTAACTTTTCAGGGCTTTACCTCTGATATGATACAAGATTTCAACATGAAATCAATTGATGTAAAGAAATCATTGGGAAGAAGTGCATGCACAATAACCGAAACCCTAAACTTTCTTAAATAAGGGTTATTGACCTTTGTTTTTATATGATGTAACTTTTGAGGTCTATATCTGAGACAGGCTAAGTACAATATTTTCATGTGAAACTTCATGGGTGTAAAGATATCAATCAGGAAAATTGCAATGCAATATCAACACTTACCCTACACTTTACATGGACTTTGTTTAAGGATTACACCTTGTATTAATTGATTTGCGCCAATTCATAAAATTAATTTGGCAGGGGATATCAATGAATCAAAATTGCTTGTTTACATGTATGTACAAAATGTAATTATGTATATAGATCAATAAAAATAATGATTACAAATGTGATTTTCCACTGTTGCATTGGTTGTGGCATGCTTTCTTGAGACATAAATGATCTGCTACATTGTCATTACATGTTTATCTCCAACAATGTTATTCAGTTTACACTTTTACCCCCCACAGGTAGTTTAAAATACAAAAACCTGTAAAATCCAGGCCTTTCCAATTGGATTTTGTGAAGGAACAGGGGCATAGACCCATAGTTGGCAATTGCTTAATGTTTTCTTGATGGGCCTTTTATTAATTTCTACATTACTTCAGAGCTTAATTAAGCACACACAATTAATAGGAAAATATAGGTTAAGAGACTCCATAAAGTGAAATTTGAGTATTCATTTGTAATTTGGTAAATTCTAACTAGCCTTGAAACTTTCTTTTTGTTTTTGAGGCATTCTCAGAGACACAAGATACCTCGTTATACCCCCACTAAAAGTTTAGGGGGGTATGTAGGACTAGGAGTGAGTTTTTCTGTCGGTTGGTCTGTGAACGCTCTCTAATTCAAGTAGTTTTCATCCGATCTTTACCAAACTTGGTCAGAAGTTGTATCTCCATCATGTCTAGGCCAAGTTCGAACATGGGCCTTGCCGGGTCAATAATCAGGTCACTGGGTCACTTAGTGCGTTTTAAACATTCAGCATATTGTCCGCTCTTTAATTCAAGAAGTTTTCATCAGAGCTTCACCAAACTTGGTCAGAAAGTGTATCTAGATGATGTCTATGCCAAGTTCGAACGTGGGTCATGGCAGGTAAAAAACTAGGTCACGGGGTCACTTAGTGCATTTTAAACATTCAGCATGGTGTCCGCTCTCTTATTCAAGTAGTTTTTATCAGATCTTCACCAAATTTGGTCAGAAGTTGTATCTAGATGGTGTCTAGGTCAAGTTCGAATATGGGTCATGCCGGGTCAAAAACTAGGTCACTGGGTCACTTAGAACGTTTTACATATTCAGCATGGTGTCTGCTGTGTAAATCAAGTAGTTTTCATCAGATCTTCACCACACTTGGTCAGACGTTGTATCTAGATGATGTGTAGGTCAAGTTCAAACATGGGCCATGCAGGGTAAAAAACCAGGTCACGGGGTCACTTAATGCGTTTTAAACATTGAGCATGGTGTCCGCTGTTTTTTGTGAAGACAACAATATCTCCAAGGTCAAGGTCACACTTTGAGTTCAAAGATCAAAAATGGCCATAAATTAGCTAATAAGGGCAATAACATGGTGAGATATTAAAATCATTTAGCACATTTGCTCACCATCATTGGACGGTGTGTCACGCGAAAGAATTACGTCCATATCTCCAAGGTCACACTTTAAGTTCAAATATAAAAAACGGCCATAAATTTGTCCGGGCCATAACTATGTTGTTCATTGTGAGATTTTAAAATCATTTGGCACATTTGTTCACCATCATTGGCCGGTGTGTCGCGCGAAAGAATTGCGTTGATATCTCTACGGTCAAGGTCACACTTTGAGTTCAAAGGTCAAAAATGGTCATACATGAGCTTGTTCGGGCCATAACTATGTCATTCATTGTGAGATTTAAAAATCATTTGGCACATTTGTTCACCATTATTGGACGGTGTGTTGCGCGTAAGAATTACGTCAATATCTCCAAGGTCACACTATGAGTTTAAAGGTCAAAAATGGCCATAAATGATTTTGTCCGGGCCATAACTATGCCATTCATTGTTAGATTTTAAAATTACTTGGTTAACACAGTCATTGGACAATGTGTCATGCGAAAGAATTACGTCGATATCTTCAAGGTCAAGGTCACACTTGGAGTTCAAAAGTGAAAAATAGCCATTAATGAGCTTGTCCGGGCCATAACTATGTCATTCATTGTGATATTTTAAAATGACTGTACATAAATTTTGTTCACAGTTATTGGACGGCGTGTCATGCGAAAGAATTCAAGAGTTCAAAGGTCAAAATGGCCATAAATAATAACGGCATAATAATTCTTAAAAATCACCATTTAGATTTCTTGTTTTGTGAAGACAGCATGCAAAATAGTCTGTCAATGCGTCATGTGGGGGTACACCTCACGTCTGTGACAAAGCTCTAGTTTTAAATTCACACTGTCAATGGTTGCTTGTAACAATTATTGTTTATTGACGGTTTTGGTCACGTAATGAATTGTAACCTACTGGGCGCGCACGCGTCTGATGAAAGTTTCCTAACCTCGCAGTGTTAAGCAGCCAAACCGGTTTTTATGCCCCCGAAAGAGGGTAAATAGTGATCGCACTGCCCGTCTGTCTTTCCGTCACACTTTTGCGTCTAGGTTTCGAAAAATGCTCATAACTTCTATGTCGCTTCAGATGTAACCTTCATATTTGGCATGCATATAACTTCTATGTCGCTTCAGATGTAACCTTCATATTTGGTATGCATGTGTATATGGGCAAGGACTTTCCATACGCACACAAATTGACATTGAATTAAGGGTCCGCGTTTAGAATTCAAAATCTGCGTTTAGGTTTCGAAAAAGCGTTTTTCGGGGGTATATGACTTCCGATTGAGACAACTCTTGTTATATATACTAGTACTTTCAACAACTATTGCACTAAATTACTTTGGCATTGGGTTAAAGTTTGCTTTTGCGAATTTATTAACTGTATACTTGGTTGAAAAAATAGTGGACCAGTGTTTGTTACAATTACATCTGCATGATGTTGGCAACCTTAACTGTTATTAAAGGACGTACGCGGAGGGTTAGTTTTATGCAAATTGGTTTTGAGTGTAACACCGGTTGCGCAATAAGTGTATGCTTTTTCGGATATTCGAATAAAAACGGGATGCATTGCATATTCAATAATGGAATGATACCAAGAAAAAGATTATGAAGTTTAGAAGATTGATAAACAATTTGTAGCCCCTAAATAACACAGTAAGAATCGACCATCATTCCTGCGACTACAAAAAAACTTTTATCGCGTGTTTGTAACAACAACCAAGAATCTCTTTACAGAAAACAGTCAATACTTCCTAATAACTGAAAATGTTTTGTCGCAAGTACGACATAAAACGGATAGCTTTCCTTCAAAATAAGCAATTTGTCATTGAATCACCATATATTTAAACATGCCATCAAAGTATATGTGTTATATATAAAATATAATAAAAATCGTTATGAACGTTTCATGTTATTATGCTTAAAATACTTCGGAACACTTTAATTTCTCAAACAACGGCTTACGATATCAACTTTTATCTAGTGTTGTCTGAGATAATTTACTACATAGAATATCTGATGAATTTAAAATGTTCATCAACGACGCTCTGATACTTCTGAACCATGTGCGGATGTTGGTGCATCTTGCCGCACGTGTATATAATACTTGCATATTTTTCGCTTAATTTATTTCTCTCTGAACAATATGATTCGAAAAAAAACTAACACTGTATTTATTTTTGGTAAGCAATTGATTAAAACACATTGTTGTATTTGAACGTACGCTGGTACCGCACCCGCAACCCATTTATAATACATGTACACTCATAACGTCTTATTACAGGATTGCAATGCAATCTAAGGCTTTTAAGTATTCAATCTATCCGTATCCGCAAAATCATAACACGGACGCTATATTCCATTTATTCGCATACGTCGAACGTATCACTATCTTTCTCTTATTATATGGATAAAACTGAAAATTATAAAGGAGATAATTATTGTGAAGGACAAGCGTGAATTTAAGTAGATATAAGGTACAAATCATCATTATGTCCGTAAAAGAATACAAATGGTACATACCTGAAACATCTTCTAGTGCCTTGGCTATGCTTTTCCAAAAATTTGAAGTGAAATCAGAGTCCCGATATGCAGACCTGAGTTGGTTGTATAATTCCGGGTTATTTTTCACGAATTCGATTAGTTTTTCAGTTGATTTTTTAGATGACAGCCCCCTCATCATGCTGAATGCCGTCCGTATCTTAACCGCATTAGAATGCCCGCTTTAGCGGACGCCTATTGCGCGTGCGGATATGCGGATGAATGGAATAAGCGCAGTGCATTTCAACTTGTTCTATTTTTTTGCGGATGCGGATACGGACAGATGAAATACCAGCCTAAATCTTTCTACCTAAATTTAGTGACATCCTTTTTTGTGACACGCTTAAACACATTTTAAGTCGTGATGCGTTGTAACTTAGCATTTATGGTTTGAATGCGAGTTGTATTTTGAATTGTAATTGTGAACAAGAGTCTGGTGACTTAGTAAATATCCCCTTCTAAAGGCGGAGGGATATAGAATTGGCCTTGTCCGTCCGTTCGTCAGTTCGTCCGCCCGTCTGTCACAAAAAATGTTGCGGGGGATATCAATTTAACGAATTTGCTTGAGCCATTTGGGTAAATTGGAATGAAATCTTTATGCGGGAAGGTATTAAAAGTTGGTGGTAAGCAATTATATATTTTTTACCTTTACGATTAACTTTTTTGATATCCATTTGATGTTTAATGATATTAAACGAAATTGTAATAATAATTATAAATCGACGCAGAGAATTAAATTATGTTCAACAGTTTTTTCACTTGTGTGCTCAGTTTTGTTTTTAAGGCATTTTTGCGAGATGAACTCACACGTTGAAATAGTCAATTCGAAGGTCAATAAAACAAATAAGAACACCCGTCATGCTCGATTTTTTTAATATCAGCAAAAGATGTATCTATCAAACATTATGCTATATGTAATAAAAAATAATTAAAACTACCGCGTACGTTCTTAAAATGTATTCTGTACTTTAAAATATCTGAGTCATTGTAAATTGAAAACTAAAATACCGATTTCAGTATTATTACATTACAGTTGCGTATCAACAAGTAATAGATTATTATCAGTTTTTTCTCACCGTTTTGGGAATGGGGCCGGGTTACTTTGGATTGGGAAAATTCGCGTCGTTTTGACTAAAGTTGGTAAATTAGTGTTGTTGTTGTTTTGCTAAAAAATGCTTCAAAATTGAGGATACAAGTGTGTCCAGTATTATATTTAATAATGTTGAACTTATATATGGATGGTAGATGAACAAAATATTGAGAGCTAATTTTTTTTATTTTTTTTGAAACCTTTCATTGGGAATTTTTAGCTCCCATTTGGGAAAAATATATACTTTTTCCCATTGGGAATGGGTCCGGTTACCGGACCCGATTTTGAATGAAAAAAAACACTGATTGTAATATTAAAAAACTCATTACATATAACGAAGCTCGTGTATGTAGTGAATAATTGCTTTACACATACGCCATAATTGCCTTCTGTAGTATCTGTATTCACATGCGAACTTTTTAGTAGTATGTAAACGTTTTCCTAAAAATGCAATACTTGTGTTGGATTAGATTTTTATCGTACACGAACTGTTAAGATAAAATAGTTTTTCATATATATTTTCCTAGCAATTCCAATAATATAGTACTGCGTTTATATACATTAATTCATACAAATGATATGCCGTGAATTGGTGAAGTCATATCAAGAATTAGAATTAATACCGTTGATATGCCCCTTTAAGTGTATTGTATACGTATTGGTTTTAATTGATTACTTAATTAACCTAATGTAATGATCTCGATATACATCATTTATCATTTGTATTTTCATTGTATTCGAATCTACATTTGCATACAACACTAAATCGGTAAGAATTGCAAAAACAAGTGGTATTCTCCTTCGAATGTTTTCAATTATCTTGTGTGTTTTTTGTTTGGTTCAGTATAAATTTATATTTGTTTGATCTTGCTACCCATAATTTGTGTTTTCACTTAAATTAAAATCCTCTTTTGCATTGGAATACATAAAAAACATTGGTCAAGTCATGTCAATAATTACAACTAATCCCGTCGATATGTCCCTTTAAAAGTTTTGTATAAAAACAAATTAAGTTGGATGCTGCATTTAACTACTTTTACTGATCTTGTTACAAATAACGTGTGTTCTCATTTACATTGAAATCTATTTTTTTTTTCATTGGCATACAGCAATACATGTACTAGTATGTGTTTTGACTTATACCACGTATATGTACATGGTTTTCACTGTGTTTTCCAACTGTATATTAATACAAGCAGTAAAATTGCATTTGTGAACAAACGACCCCGATGACCTACTGATTTCTTTTTATGCCCCCGGTAGGGTAGCATATAGCAGTTGAACTGACCGTCAGTCAGTCTGTCCGTCCGTCCGAAAACTTTAACGTTGCCCATAACTTTTGCAATATTGAAGATAGCAACTTGATATTTGGAATGCATGTGTATCTCATGAAACTGCACATTTTGAGTGGTGAAAGGTCAAGTTCATCCTTCAAGGTCAAATGTCAAATATAAATTATTCTACCTAAATAACAAAAAATATCAAATTCTAGGTGAAGCAAAATTTGCATTAAAATTGCAGCATACGTCCTTAACAGTACACCTAAAACAACACCTATCAGTTGCAATTCCATTTTCATGATAGTTTTATTTATGATTGATTTTTATGCCCACGAAGAAGGGCATGTAGTGATCGGAGCGTCCGTCTGTCCATCTGCCTGTCTGTCTCTCCTTCACACATTGCGTTAAGTTTTCTAAAATGCTCATAACTTCTATGTCGCTTCAAATAGCAACTTGATATTTGGCATGCATGTGCATCTAATGGAGCTGCACATTTTGAGTGGTGGAAGGTCAAGGTCAAAGGTAAAAAAATCGAAGGGAAGTAATAAGCTTCAAAAGGAGATAATTATCTGTACCTGCCAAATGATAAAACAAACATTAGTAAAGCAAAGCGGCGCTGTTGGGGGCATTGTGTTTCTAACAAACACATCTCTTGTTTTATTATATCCCCCACCAGACCACTATAGTGGGGTACAAATTGTTTTTGCCCTGTCTGTTGGTTTGTTGCTTTGAATGTTTGCGTCAAACTTTAACATTTTTCATAACTTATGCAATATTGAAGATAGCAACTTCATATTTGGCATGCATGTGTATCTCATGGAGCTGCACATTTTGAGTGGTGAAAGGTCAAGTTCATCCTTCAAGGTCAAATGTCAAATATAAATTATTGGTCAAAATCGCTCATTTAATGTACACTTGCAATATTAAAGATAGCGACTTGATATTTGGCATGAATGTGTATCTCATGGATCTTCACATTTTGAGTGGTGAAAGGTCAGGGGTTAGGTCATCCTTCAAGGTCAAATATAGAGGGACATAGTGTTTCACTAACACATTTTGTTTCAATTATTTGTTCAAAAGCAAAACGCAATAACAAGCAAATGATCCGTATCTGTGTCTCTGTTTCTGTGATATATCATTTAAACTAGTTAGGGCAAAGTTTATTTCAAGTAACCTTTTACTATAAGATTGTATAAGTACAGGATTTTTTCTGCTATGGTAAAAAGGCCGTAAAACGGACCAGATTTCAAAGCAAATAGACCCGATTCCAAACCGAAATAAAAAAATCCCCCCCCCAAAAAAAATAAAATAATATTTGAATACAAAGAATTTAAGTGTCTTATAACTTAATATGATTATAGAATCTATATCTCACATTTTCTTTAAACAACCAACAAAATATATAACCATAATTTACATGATTTTGATCCAAAATGGCCTTGAAAATACCTGTTGTGTATAAAAAAAATCCCATGTTGGTCCTTTTTGTCGGTAAAAAAATCCAAAAGTTGCCACTATAATCGATTTAAAAAATCCCAATTTGACCAGTCTTCTTTCTCAAAATGGGTGGAAAAATGCCAGAAATACGAATTCATTTAACAAATACCTCACTGCTTTTGATCATATCAAACAAATACTGACATTCAAAGTATGGTTTGGTCAATTCGGTCTTTTCAAAACTACAAAAGTTGTCTCCCATTCGGGTACATTTAGGTATCACAAGTATCCCGGGTAAAAAGCGGTCCGTCTAAAATGCGTATATGACTCATATCCGCGGATATGACCGAAAAGTGCGGATAAGGACGAATATAAGCAATATCGACACTTTTTCTGCAATGTTTATTTCAATGTTTAATGAAAAATACACCCGAATGGGAGACAACTTATGTAGTTTCGAAAATCCCGAATTAGGTACCAAAATCATATGTCTTATGATCACTTATTCTCATCTTATGATGGATCCATACCTTCCAATCAGGGTTGCAGTGTCCACTTGAAATAACCACAAAAATGCACATCAGTTGAAATCTTACAATTTTTGGAAATTTAATGTTGATGTACAATTATTACAATGATCATTCACATGTTTTATGGTTTTCAATGGAAAGCTGGGCATGTTAACTAGAGACTGGTTTTGCTATTATTTTCAGACCGCATTTAATATTTTTTAAGGTTTTACCGTTTATAAGTAGTTTTTATAAAATTAACGTATGATGAGTCAATTATCTGTTAATAATTTATTTAAATAGTTCAGTTATATTATTAATAAGTTTAAAATTTCCGTTCAGAAACTATTTATAAACTTAGCATGCGCGTAGAATCAAACCTTCTCAGCCAATAAGAAGGGACAGACCGATGGGAAATAATGTACATGGCATTGAGGGAGCTTAATCTAAAGAACATACACTTGTTTGGTTTTAAAGTCCAGGAATACCCTACATGTACATACATTGACGTATTAATCACGTGTGTTTTATCCATTAACAGGTTTCTTAGACTTTTAACCGCTGGGCCGGCAGAAGAGCAGTGGCTGGTTTTGTTGAAAACAATATAACATCCAAGATGTCCGCTGAAAACGACAAGATGTCATCTGAAAACGACATGATTTCATCTGTGAAAGAAGAGATGTCAACTGAGAACGACAAGATTTCATCTGAGAACGACATGGTGTCATGTGAAAACGGCACGATTTCATCTGTGAAACAAGAGGTGTCATCTGAGAACACCGAGATTTCATATGAAAACGACACGATTTCATCTTTGAAAGAAGAGGTGTCATCTGAGGATGACAAGATTTCATCTGAGGACATGATGTCATCTGAAATTGGCAAGATTTCATCTGCGAAGGACAAGAGGTCATCTGTGAAGGACAAGAGGTCATCTGTGAAGGACAAAATTTCATCTGAGAAGGACATGTCATCTGAAAACGGCAAGATTTCATCTGGGAAGGACAAGATTTCATCTGAGAAGGAGAAGATTTCATCTGATGACATGGTGTCATCTGAAAATGGCCAGATTTCATCTGAGAAGGACATGTCATCTGAAAACGGCAAGATTTCAGATGAAAAGGACAAAAGGTTATCTGTGAAGGGCAAGAGGTCAACTAAGAGGAAGATTTCATCTGTAAAAGAAGAGTCGTCATCTGAAACCGAGTCTGAATCTGATGACATGACTAAATGTTCTTGCAAGAGACACTGTTTGGAACAATTCACCAAATCTGAAATCGAAGATCATATTTTGTCCATGCAAGATTTGGACAAACATGAAAAAGAAATGTTCATTCTTGAATCAATGGAACAGTCAACACCTACTAGAACAAGAACAGGAATACGAAAAAGAATAAGATATAGATTTATGTTTGATGGCAAAGTAGTATGTCGTCCAATATTCTGCTATTTGAATGGCATTGGAAAGAAATCCTTATCATCCATACAGGCACATGTTAATAAGAATGGGTTTGTGCCACGCGTCCATGGAAATAGGGGACGAAAGCCTCATAATGCCCTGCAATATAACGATATTGAATATTGCGTAGACTTTCTAATACGTTATGTCGAGTCACATGGACAACCGATGACTGCAGAACCAAAGAGCCAAGAGAAAGAGATACCGATATTGTTGCCTGCAGGCCTTACCAAGGTCATCGTTCATCGGGAATATGAAAAGGCATGTCAGGAATCCAAGCGCAGAGTACTTGGCATAGGCTCCTTTAGGAGTGTGTGGCGAAGCTGCATACCTCATGTCAAAATAAGTAACCCAAAAGAGGAAATGAGCTAAAAATTGTGAATGTTTCAAAACTCAACATCATTCTACAAAATTGTATCCGTTAGACAATTTAACAATTGTCAAATATTTGAACTTTTTTTGTGCAGTGTTTGACAATGACTAATTTATCAAGGATTATGAAATATGTGCATGTTTAAATAATTACCCCACAAAAGCATTAACTGATGATAAAATATATATTAAAAAATTAAATGGGTACAGCAAGAAAATATGGACTGTAGCAGACCATTGCAGGTGCAGAGGAGTTATGTTTGGAACAGATATTATAAAGTAGAACATTGACATTAACATAGTGTCACCATTTACAAAGTGTCAACATTCTGCAAAAATGTACCACCTATGTAATTTATTATTTACGTTCCTGCGAAGTTTGGAGCGAATTTCAAACAGCAGTTACAAAGAAGAATTTTGTGAAGGAATACTGTATATAAAGCTCTAAAGTGAAACATTTTAAGAGCATTTTAAAGTAAATTTCATTTGAGTTTTCTAACGATGTTAACACTATAACAGTGCTCCAGCTAGGATTAGAAACAAGTACGGTGTTGTTGTGTAAAAAGGGCTCTTTAGTGCACCCAGTTATTATATCAGATCCTTGTGCCAGATTTTCAAATAAGCATGTTTATATATTTCGCATTACATGTATTTTCATAAACAATATTGATCTTAAATAAATAAAACTATTTTCATTTTTTTAATCAAGTTAATTTATTGAATTTCAAATACAATTAGCTGTATTATGATGTGATCCGATGAACAAATGGTCATGGGTAGGGGGGCAAGGGGGGTAGGTTGGGATTTTTTTGGGTGTCGTGGCCCTGCGTCCTCCAATGTTTGTACAAATACAGTTGATCTAATATTTTATCCCCCGCCTAAGGCAGAGGGATATGGAATTGGCATTGTTTGTTGGTTTGTCTGTCTGTCACAAATTTACAAGGCTATGTCTCAGAAACTATTTAAGATATTAACATGGAACTTCATCCGTGTATAGATATCAAAGATTAGGAGTGTCATGCATAAGAACCATAGCCCTTCACTTTCTTTAATAAGTGCCCTATGTTTTGTTAAGATTCTTAAATAAGAGTTATTGTCCTTTGTTGTATGATGAAAGTTTTCAGTGCTATATCTCCGATGCCATACAAGATTGCAACATGAAACTTTATGGATGTATTGATATAAATTAGGAAAAGTGCCATGCTTAATTACCATAATCCAACACCTTTTTAAAATAAGAGTTATTGCACCCTTTTGTTTGTGTATGATGTAACTTTTCAGGGATATACACATGTTCCTCTGATATGATACAAGATTTCAACATGAAACTCCATTGAGTGAAGAAATCATTGGGAAGAAGTGCATGCACAACAACCATAACCCTAAACTTTCTTAAAGAAGGGTTATTCATATTGACCTTTGTTGTTTTTATACGATGTAACTTTTCAGGGCTATATCTGAGACAGGCTACACGCTTTCCTTGTGAAATTTCATGGGTGTAAAAATATCAATCAGAAATTGCTATGCATTATCAATACTTAACCTACACCTTACTTTGTTTAAGGATTATACATTGTATTAATTGATTTGCGCCAATTCATAAACACAATTTATTTGGCAGGGGATATCAATGAATCAAATTTGCTTGTTTACATGTATGTACAAAATGTATTGATATATATAGATCAATAAAAAATAATGATTAGAAATGCTATTTTTCACTGTTGCAATTGTTATGGCATGCTTTCTTGCGACATAATATGATCTGCTATATTGTCATTGCATGTTAATCTCCGACAATATTATTCTGTTTACACTAAAGTTCCCACAGGTGGTTTAATCAATACAAAAACATGTCCAGGCCTTTCCAATTGATTGCGTGAAGGAAAATAGACACATAGTTGGCAATTGCTTGGATTTTTTATGTCCCACACCACTACATGTATAGTGGGGGACATATTGTTTTTGCCCTGTCTGTTGGTTGGTTTGTGTGTTGGTTTGTTTGTGCAAACTTTAACATTTGAAATTACTTTTGCAATATTGAAGATAGCAACTTCATATTTGACATGCATGTGTATCTCATAGAGCTGCCCATTTTGAGTGGTGAAGGGTCAAGGTCATCCTTCAAGGTCAAAGGTCAAATGTATGGGTCAAAATCGCTAATTTAATGTACACTTTTGCAATATTAAAGATAGCAACTTGATATTTTGTATGCATGTGTATGTAATGGAGCTGCACATTGTCAGTGGTGAAAGGTCAATGTCATCCTTCAAGATCAAAGGTCACATATATGGGGACTTGGTGTTTCACAAACACATCGCTTGTTCTTGATGGGTCTTCTATTAATTTCTAAATAACTTCAGAGCTTAATCAATCACACACAATTTATTTGAAATGTGGGTTAAGAGATGTTCTTCTATTGAATATTCATGGACAGAGGTACCATTTTTTGATATTCAGGCCCTGATTTCAAAATTTAGGCAAAAGGATTCCACTGTGCTTAAAATTATGGGGAAAGCCTGGAATCAAGTTGTTCTGTATTGGCATGGTTGCTACGGTAAATAGGCTACTGATTCATTGTTAGGTTTCGTTTTAACCAAAACGTTATGACCATGCAATTGAAATGTTGCTATGATATATCAAAGGCGTGCTCTTCAATTCAACTGTGTTGGTGCTGTGGGATGATTTTGTATGCTCCCAGGGGAGCTTTAGTTTTTGCACTGTCTGAACGTCCATTTTTTATTGGATCCTCGCCAAATTTCCTGTTAATGTTAATTACAATATTACAGGCCAAACCAAATCCCATCAGGCTTCCTGAAGTAATGACCCTTAAACTATTCCCTTTTGTTAATTTGCGTTCTTTAATTTTCCTGATATGTGAACCAGTTCAGGATGTAGATTCCATTGAGGGGATGTGCATTTCACAAGAACCACACTTTCTGATCCACACATAATAGTTAATTTCCATTGTTTATTTTTATACTTTAAAAACTAAATGAGGTCACGCGTTAAAATATGGAAGACAAGTCGGCATTTAGCTTTTTAACCTGATATATTACTAAAAGATCAGGCACTAGCCTGTTTTTCTGTTTTTCATACCTCTACGTCCCCGATTTTTAAGAAATAATGAAAAAATCGCTATAAACAGAAACTACGGTTACTGCCTGATCTTTTTGTAATATATCAGGCTCGGCGCGAATAAAATAACAGCTCGGCCAGCCTCGCCGTTATAGTATTCTAAGCCTTGATATATTACAAAAAGATCAGACAGTAACATGTTATTCTCTATAGATCAGGAAGATATCAATGTGGTGGTATGATAAATCGATCGACCATTGTTCAGTCCGTATTCTAGTTTAATACGATTCTAGTGTATTTCATCGTAGTTATGTTTCAAAATCAAGATGAATCGATAAAATATTTACTTACAACTGGATTCCAATCAGGATTTTATATTCAACTCGTGTAATTATTGGAACTTGGCTGACTTTCTGTTCACAGCGTTGTAGCGTTCAACCGAAAAGTCAGCACATGTGCTGTGTTTGCGTATTTATTCGGGGGCAAAAACAAAGTTTACAAAATGAGTTTGTGAAACACAATGTCCCCCTATATGACGTTTGACCTTGAAGGATGGCCTTGACCTTGACCCATCACCACTCAAAATGTGCAGCTCCTTGAGATACACACGCATTTCAAATATAAAATTGCTAGCTTCAATATTGCAGAAGTGACATTACATGATCAATTTTGACCCATATATTTGACCTTGAAGGATGACCTTGACCTTTCAGCACTCAAAATGTGCAGCTCCATGAGATACACATGCATGCCAAATATCAAGTTGCTATCTTCAATATCGCAAAAGTATTCATAAAATAAGCGATTTGGGCCACATATATTTGACATCTGACCTTAAAGGATGACCTTGACCTTTCACCACTCAAAATGTGCAGCTCCATGAGATACACATGCATGCCAAATATGAAGTTGCTATCTTCAATATTGCAAAAATATTCATAAAATAAGCGAATTGGGCCACATATATTTGACCTCTGACCTTGTAGGATGACCTTTACCTTTCACCACTCAAAATGTGCAGCTCCATGAGATACACATGCATGCCAAATATGAAGTTGCTATCTTCAATATTGCAAAAGTATTCATAAAATGAGCGATTTTGGCCACATATATTTGACCTCTGACCTTGAAGGATGACCTTGACCTTTCACCACTCAAAATGTGCAGCTTCATGAGATACACATGCATGCCAAATATGAAGTTGCTATCTTCAATATAGCAAAAGTTATTGCAAAATGTTAAAGTTGGCGCAAACCAACAGACCAACCAACCAACAGGCCAACCAACAGACAGGGCAAAAACAATATGTCCCCCACTACTATACTAAAAATTAAGATTTATACATCATTAAATCGGACAAAAGTCCGCCTTTAAGAACATATATGTACATTGAAAAAATATTTTCTTAAAATCATTTTAATTTGCGATAACTTTGGTCAATACGCTGCAACTATTCGCCGTACATGACATTAACTATTTACCGTACACGACTTTTGCCATAAACAACTATTAGCCGTACACTACAGTTTTTTTTAATTTAAAAGATTTCCACGGACAATAATCAAACCAAGACAAGAAATAGCGTTAAGATGGTATATATTGCAAAAAGAATAGGAAATCAATTCCATACCAGATGGCAAACCATGTAATCATGAAAGAAAAGCTGTTTCTTCGAGAAGTTCCAATTTCAACCCGGTACCAAGCAGTCATAAATTTGTGTAAATAGCGCTTCATCAATACGAATTGAAACATAGATACACATTTTTAAACAGATTAATCTTTCTGTAAGATGCCTAACACGCACTGGTTATCCAGGAGCGAGTTATTATTAGATATTTTAGGTAAATACTGACTGCACTCCATGATTGGTTTGTTTACTTTCGCTTCGCTGGTAATCTATTTCCGTCTAGGCTTTTCCGATTTTTAAATTTTAGTAAAACAGCACTGACAGAGCCGTTCAGTCCAAAATATTTTGACAAGTAAATGTTCTATAGTAAAACAAAAAAGGGCAGGTGTGTTTTTTAACATGTGAATCCAAATATAGCATTTTTTTGTCAATTGAAAAACTAATACATCTACACCATAGCAATTACTACGAAAACCCTTTGTAAGTTCTTGTCATGATGGTGGCATGTTTTCATCCCTTACACTTGATCTTCTCATTCTCGCTACACGTATACAAACTTAACCGCGATCTGGGAAAACCTGCTTAATACATGTGCGTAAAGTGTCGTCTCATATTAGCCTGTGTAGTCCAAACAGGTTAATCAGGAACGACACTTTCCGCTGTTATGGTATTTTGCGTTTAACGGAAGTCTCTTCTAGCAAAATCAAGATAAGGTGAAAATTGTCGTCCCTGATAAGCCTGTGCGGGCTGCAGAGGCTAATCTGGAACGACACTTTACGCACATGTACTAAGCACGATTGTTATTCTTGCTACTCGTAGACAAACTCCAGAACGCACTCTCCTAGATGTTGCTGCACTACCAGGTCGAACTGTTCACTCTCAGCCACAGTAAACCAGTTCTTCCAGTCACCAACCTCGCCTAAGAGAGAAACAATAATTGGAGGCGCGTTCTGAGAAAACTGGGCATAATCCATGTGCGTAAAGTGCCGTCCCAAATTAGCCTGTGCAGTCCGCACAGGCTAATAAGGAACGAAACTTTCCGCTTTTATGACATTTTTCGTTTAAATGAAGTCTCTACTTAGCAAAAATCCAATTTAGGCGTAAAGTGTCGTCCCTGATAAGCCTGTGTGTACTTTACGACACTTTACGCACATGCATTATGCCCAGTTTTCTCAGAACGCGAATCATTGGAAGATTTGGATAAAAATCATGAGCACGGCCTGGATACTTTTTTTTAGTAAAACATACAACATACATTTTCTGGTAGCTGTACACAAATAGTGAAAAAAAAAATAGAATTCACCTTTAATGTGTTTTTTTTTAATTAATTAAGCTACTGCTGTCATTGCTAGCGTAACTGTAACAACATCTTACCACGTGGGTCATATAGATAGACAGGAAATATTACTTTTATGAGCATACGGATAACTTTCAAAGCGTGCTGCTAATGTTGTCACCAAGCGGACATAGATTTTTTGTAAGAGATAGCAGCGCTTAAACATTGCAACTTTATGGACACAAATTAACGCTAATATAATCGGGATAACTGATATATTGGCGGCACTTGATTTCCAACATGCTTTTACCCCACAGCATACTTACGACAATACGTCTTTACTTAAAACGCTGTTTGTTTCTTAATTATAGAACAATATGTTAAGTATTCCATTTGCAAGTTTCTTCAAGGTAAAAATAATTCATATTATAAATTACATTAACTAAAACGAGTTACCTTTCCTGAATGAATAATTCGATGGATGGTCCCCCGGTCCGAATATTTTCTTGTCTTTCTCGTAGCTGGTTTTAAGATTGCTGAAGCTACACTGATTGCAGATGGACTCAATAAATGTGTCGTCTGTTTTTGTCCCAAGAAACGATGCCAGCCGTTTGACTTGGTTGAATGGGTCCTATAAAGCGCATAAATCAATATTAGTAAAAAAGTGACAATTTTGCGATTTTAAATTCAATAACATTTATTTTCGAAAAGCGATGTGTTTTAATGCAATAGCGGCAATGTCATCAGCGCTTTGATCCTATCATGCTTTAACTACTTGAATACTCAATCGTTTTAACAGTTCATACACCATGGGTAATGACGATTAGTATTGATTGCCATTCCTTTCTATACTTGTACATTGTATATAGAAAGTAGACTATCCGCGCGTTTTATAAGCACATTTTTACAGTGTTTTTAGTCTTGATTGTCCCTGATGTATAGAGTCGCGTTCTGAGAAAACTGGGCATAATGCATGTGCGTAAAGTGTCGTCCCAGATTAGCCTGTGCAGTCCGCACAGGCTAATCAGGGACGACACTTTCCGCTTTTATGTTATTTTATCAATCAAGTCCCTCCTTACTTAAAATAAAGTTTAGGCGGAAAGTGTCGTACCTGATTAGCCTGTGCGGACTGCACAGGCTAATCTGGGACGACATTTTACGCACATGCATTATGCACAGTTTTCTCAGAACGCGACACTATAGATCCTGGAGTACTCACTCGTTTCAATAGCTCATACACTATGGTGTATATTGGGTAGCCTTGGTTGTCCCGTATTGCTCTGTGCCAATCAAGGGTGTAGTCGAACCACGACCCAAACGCAACTGCAAGAAGTGAACCAAACAAATCAACAAATGAGCCTTGTTCTAAGAAAACTGGGCTTTATGCATGTGCGTAAAGTGTCATCCCATATTAGCCTGTGCAGTCTGCACAAAAATCAGGGACGACACTTTCCGCCTAAACTTGATTTTCGGTAAGGAGGGACTTGATTTAAAAGCGGAAAGTGTCGTCCCTGATTAGCCTGTGCGAACTGCTTATGCTAATCTGGGACGACACTTTACGCACATGCATTATGCCCAGTTTTTTCAGAACACGACACAAATCAACAAATACAGTACGTGTATAATATGTTTACATTTATATACATTTATATGACTGGAATCGATAAAAGTTAAGTTTCTTCCCAAGCGACCAACTATATCATATATATTTATCATATGAAAGAGGCCCGTTACAGAAATACAATAATTCATAATTTTGTATTTAAATTATGCCCTATTTAATTACTAATATTATTTGTTATTTTGACATTTTCTGGCGTTTTGGAGTAGAGTATTCCCCTTGTATCCCACCATAACGTCGCATTATCGAAATAACAATCCGTAGATGGCAAAAACCAATAGCTATTCCTTATGAAGAAAGAAAATGTACTTTATTCAATGTCTTAGAAGACGAATACCACTTTGTTATGGAGTGTACATTATATACTGATGTAAGAAAAGCTTATTTAAAACCATGTTATTACGTAAGACCAAATATGTTAAAGTTTATAGATTTATTGACCTCTCAAAATAGCAATATAGTTAAAAATTTAGATATGTTTATTTTTAAAGCATGGGAAATAAGAAATACTTATAATACGTATTATGATTAGGATAGGACTTTTGTATATATTTATGCACAGCCTCTTGCTGTATATTGTCGTATAAAATATCCAATACTTTGCTTTACAATGTACCGATATATTTATGATGTCTATTATTCGAATGACCTGTGACTCTGTGTTTATGCTTATTGTATTTGATATTTCATGTATACTCATGGGCATATTGCCTACTGTATTATCTAATAAAACTATAAAACTATATATAAACTAAGCTGTATGATCTCCTTGTTTAATTAAAACAGCAAACACACGTTCAATAGAGACATCATTTGAGGCATGATCATGACGTCTTTTGAACTGTTTTCGCGCAGATTTTTTTTTAACAATATGATTTAGTTTATTTTCGTTATTATTGCGCAAATAGCGAGATAAATAGAACACAAGGTATTGAATATAAAATAATGTTAGCTCGGTTCGCCTAGGCTCATGGTTGAGGGTTTCTTAAATTTGCTAAATAAATGTATAGATGTGTATTAAACTATAACTTTGTTTTCTCTATATCAAATGTGTTCTCCGTTGCAATACCATTTTAATTCTATCATCACTTCCCTTCTATCATCACTTCCAAATAACCACAGGAAAGCACAAATATAAATTTTAATATACATGTACATATTGCATATTTATCATACAATCAAGAAAAAAATTATATACACATCATATGTTGTGTTTTGGTTAATATTAAATGTAAATTGAGGCTGGTTAACTCTTTCAATAGAACGATTTGCAGTAGAATATTTTACTGACGAATAAACCGACGTTTTACATTTCTTATTATGGGCCTATTTGTAACTGCACACGGAGTATCAGCGCTAAAATACGGACGCGATTGTCATAAACTACTAACATAGCAAATTATGCATGTCGCTCATTAAAGCTGGGTTCCCAATGCCGATCAGATCAACTCGATCAAGCCCGACCAAGCGGTCGGGTACTGGTCTGGTTCGGTCGGCATGAGTGGTCGGGGCGGTCGGGGGCGGTCGGCATTGGTCGGGCTTCCTACCCGATATTTTTTGACATGTCAAAAATATCGAGTAGCGGTCGAGTTTCCTTTCGAGTAGGAAATGGATCGAGAAGCGCTCGGGAAGCGGTCGTGTATTAGTCGAGTAGAAGATCGAGTTGATCGTGAGGCAATCGTGTGGCGATCGGATTGACATCTTTTACACGATCTGTACCCGATCCGCTCGACCTCTACCAGAGTTATTTTAGATCGCAAAACTATCCACTCGAGCTCTATTCGCTTTGATGTACAGATTTACTAGACTGCTACCCGACGGCTACTCGCCCGTACACGATCACTTCGTGATTGCTATTCGACCTTACACGAGCTCTGTACCCGATCCGCTCGACCTCTACCCGAGTTATTTTAGATCGCTTTGTACGACTGTAGTACGACCATCACGATCTGGTCGTGTGAAGATCTGGTGGCGATCGAGCTGAGGTCCACTTGGTCGAGCTGAGATCGTATAGGGCTAGCGTATAGGTCGAGTTGATCGAGCGGAAATCGGAAAGATGGTTGAGTGGACGTCGTGAATGAGTCGTGTGGGGGTCGTGTGTTATCGACAAGAAGTCGAGAAGAAGTCGTGTATACCCTTTTTAGTCGAGCTTGGTCGGGTTTGGTCGGGAAATTTCGGTGATCGGGACGATCGAGTTGATCGGATCGGCAGTGGGAACCCACCTTAAGATACACAGAACGGCTTCAGAACGAACTAGAGCTTTGTCACAGACGTGACATATACCCCCACATGGCGCATTGACACAGAATATTTTGCATGCTGTCTTCACAAAACAAGAAAATGTAATTTATGGCAACTTTTAAGAATTATTATGCCATTATCATTTATGGCCATAGACCTTTGATCTCTTGAATTCTTTCGCATGACACGCCGTCCAATTACAAAATTAATGTACAGAGTCAATTAAAAATCTCACAATGAACAAGAAAAAGGGATTTAATAATGGAGGTTTAATTAAAGATTGGCAATATAAAGTTTGACAATGTATGTTAAAGACATTGAAGGAAGGTTTTGCATTATTATTATTATTATTATTATTAAATTAGGTCAATCCTTTCAATTACACTTAGAAATGGCACAGTATACAATTAATGATACTAAATTAAATGTATTTATGTTGCAAGGGTTATACGTGACTTTACAGTATAAAATAATAAATAAGTTAGTAATACGTGATAAAACATAAACCATAATCATATAGCCACCTTGGAATATAGTCATCAAAGCACACGCTACACGGTAAACGAAACCACTTACTAGTTTGTTGTATAGGGTCTATTTAATCCACCTTAGGAAAATAAGACACACACACTAATGCACTTTTCACTATATAATACTTTTATTCAGTTATTTAAATAGTTTAAACAATACTATACTTTTCCTCTATAAAAACAAAAACTAAACTAAACTGCTAGTGTATCAAAGCTTATTTTAACAGGTTTTTAAATGTCAAACATCTATTCATAAAATCAATTTGCTGCAGTATAAACAAGAGCATGGTAAAATAAATGCTTTTTCAACAGAGTATTATTAATGTAAACAATCTGGCAACACAATGATGTTGTTTTTATAAACTTGATGGTTAAATGCTTATCAACAATTTCCCTTCAATATTAAAAACATAATTCATACCTTGTTGTGAACTGTTCCTATGAGAGTAATCACGGGAAAGGTGTTGATGTTTGATCATGATACTTGTTTTTATCTTCTAATTAGCAGTGTTGTGGGATAAAGTTATTTGTTTTTTAATTTTTTGGTTGTTAATTTAAAAAAAGTTATGCCGACAGTAATTTTTGGGGCGATTATAGGATATATACATTTTCAAAAGTGAGCTGCAATGTGATTGAGAAAACTAATTGGAATGATGCATACTGCTACATGTTATTGCACTCTATTCCAAATGACAATCCCAAGTGTGCCCTGTTGAAAAGGGAAACAAAATGAAACGAAAATATAATTGCCTTTTGATCAGCTACCATTAATAGTAAAAAATTCCGCGTGATTGGTTTAAGTTGTACAAAATTAGTGTGATGATCCGTGTGTACCAAGTCGGACAAGCTCATTAAGCCATTTTTTTACTTTTGAACTCCATATGTGACCTTGACCATAAAGATATCGACGTAATTCTTTCGCATGACACACCGTCCAATGATTGTGAACAAATGTACAGAGTTATTTTAAAATATCGCAATGAATGACTTAGTAATGGCCCAGACAATATCATTTATGGCCATTTTTTAACCTTTGAACTCAAAGTGTGACCTTGACGTTGCAGATATCGACATAATTCTTTCCCATGACACATCATCAAATGATGGTAAACAAATGTGCCAAATGATTTTAAAATTTCACAATGAACGACATGGTTATGGGCCGGACAAGGTCATTTATGGCCTTTTTTTTACCTTTGAACTCAACGTGTGACCTTGACGTTGCAGATATCGACGTAATTTTGTCACATGACACATCGTCCAATGATGGTGAACAAATGTGCCAAATGAAATCAAAATCTGACTATGAAAAACATAGTCATGGGCCGGACCAAGTCATTTATGGCCATTTTTGACCTTTGAACTCAAAGTGTGACCTTGACCTTGGAGATATCGACGTACTTCTTTCGCATTGCACACCGTCCAATGATGGTGAACAATTGTGCCAAATGATTTTAAAGTCTCACAATAAATGACAAAGTTATGGCCCGGACAAGCTCAGTTATGGGCATTTTTGACCTTTGAACTCAAAGTGTGACCTTGACCTTAGAGATATCGACGTACTTCTTTCGCATTGCACACCGTCCAATGATGGTGAACAATTGTGCCAAATGATTTTAAAGTCTCACAATAAATGACAAAGTTATGGCCCGGACAAGCTCAGTTATGGGCATTTTGACTTTTGAACTCCAAGTATGACCTTGACCATGGAGATATCGACGTAATTCTTTCGCGCGACACACCGTCCCATGATGGTGAACAAATGTACCAAGTCATTTTAAAATTTAACGATAAATGACATAGTTATGGTCCGGACAAGCATTTTGACCTTTGAACTTCAGTGTGACCTTGACCTTGGAGATATAGACGTACTTCTTTCGCGCGACACACCGTCCCATGATGGTGAACAAATGTACCAAATCATTTTAAAATTTAACGATAAATGACATAGCTATGGTCCGGACAAACTTTCGGTTTAAAACGCTCTAAGTGACCCTGTGACCTCGTTTTTGACCCGACATGACCCATATTTAAACTTGACCTTGATATCATCTAGATACAACTTCTGACCAAGTTTGGTGAAGATCGGATGAAATTTTCGAGACAGACAGACCGACAGACAGACAGGCAGACAGACCGACAGACAGACCGACAAAGTGACTCCTTTATAGCCCCCATTACCAGTAATGGGGGTATAACTACTAACACCATCGTGATTATAAGGAAGCTGGCTATAGACGCCACTTACCCTTTCCCTGTAGGTACAGACGCAGATAGTCGGAGAAAGTGCCCGTGTACGCAAGCACGCTCTTCGTGTTGTGACAATAGCGGGACACAGCCATGTCCTTGGGGTTGCGGGTCACGTAAATCAGCTTGCAATTCCTTTTAATGAACATCGCAGGGTGAACACCGTATACTGTGCATATTAAACATGAACCTTTTTGTGACACTGTATTTAAAGTCCCTTAATGCTCCTGTTTTAACCACAAACAACATATATATACCTTACAGGCTTGCTTTTTCTATAAAGGCATGAGCCAATAACACAAGCGATTCTTTCTGCACACATTTTATTGGTCAGACTTCTATAACTTACAATGACGCTGTTGATATTTTCTGTCTTTTCGCGAACAAAAGTTATATCAAAACACTCATAGTAATGTCAACCAAAAATTGACATTTGATCGACAGTTAGTCTAAAAAGGTAATTCCCAAACAGACCATTGTACCCAGCAATGAACGAAAAAGATATCATAATATTGCAGAAGGAATGAAAATCATTACATATTAATTATCTTATTTTGTCAAAATATCACTAAATAAAATTACGAAACAAAGCAGACGCGGTTATCATCCAATTTTTATGTAATTTACGGGCGTTAAACTGTTAATCTTCCGTCAAGTTTCTGGACGACTTTTATACGGATTCGGCTTCAGCAAAAAAAAATATTCAGTAAAATACATCCACCTGTTCGGTGAAGTTTCTTTGGCTACATATTGCCTTAAAAACACCCGAAAACAGCTTTTGAGTAAAAAAATCGCTTACGACAAACAAACAAATAGCTAAATAGACGCCCGTTTAATAAACGTGTGTTACAAATTCATAGACACTTTTTCGGATGACCGTTGTTATAGTATTGTTCCTTTTAGAGAGGACAAAGAAAATACCGGGTACATATTTAATGAACAAACCGTTATATATGTCACTATGCACGCAAAAATGTTCAATCAATTGAAAATTAAACCAGTCCCATACTTCGAAATCATCTCCTTCGGAAGTTGTCTAAATCTAAGATGGGAATTGAAGACCCTTGGGGGCGTGAGCTCCCCAATGACGTCACTTCCGGTCAGCTCCAGCATCAACTCCTCCTTCATGGACGTGTGATATTCTGCGGAGCCACGTAGCAGCATGTTCGTGATTTCCCATACCCAGTGGGTACCTAGGGGAAGAGGACAATTACAACGAGCGAGGCATGGTATAGGGGAGATAACCCTGGGTTATGGTTAGGTAAGGGTTAGGGTTAGGGGTCGAGTTAGGGTTAAGGTATGGGTTAAGGCTAACCCTAACCCAAACCCGACCCCTAACCCTTACCCTAACCCTTTAACCCCCCCCCCTTCCCATGCGCATTACAATCATTACAATACCATGCCTCGCTCGTTGTCTTTGTCCGATTCCCGGGTACCTAGTCGGTGTAGAACATATGCTCATACAGTTTGTGCATTATGCGCATCAAACGCAACGGTATGGGCACATTTGTCATCATTTTATGTGCAATAATTGCACATTTATGACACTTAAAATAGTGCATTAAAATATGTATGACAGAAATGTGAATTTCTCTGCATTTTCCTCGCCCTTATGCATTCAAGTGCATTTCAAGTGTTGTTTTACATCATGAAAAATACTCTTGACCATAAAATAAATACGCTTAAGTGGATTTTTATATGCATTTCAAGTACTGGTGTAACGGTATGAAACACGTAGCATGTAAATGTGTGTTTAAAACGTAGCGATATGTAGCAGATAGTGCGAAACAATTGGTAACAACATATTCGTGATATCCCACAGGTATTTGGTACCTAGAGTTAGTCACGCGGTGTAACATAATTATAGTGTCGTGCCGGTTAGTAACATCGCGCAGTTTAATTGTGAATATAATCTACAGGTGTAACTGTATGTAACATATCGAATGTAACAGTCAGAAACAGCATGTCCGTTATCTTGAACCGCTAGTGGCATACTAGGTATAGACTCGTAGTATAACGGTTCATGTAGTGTAACATCTAACAAGTAACATCTCGTGTGTTGCGGTACCTTATATTAGTTGGGGTAACATCTAAAGGTGTAACGGTTAGAAGAAGAATGTTCTTTATTTCCAACAGCTATTGGGTACCCGATTACAGTATCGTCCTGTACGTTGTACCGGTATGTAACAACTGGTGGTTTAACGGTGCATAACATCTGGTGGTGTAAAGGTTTTTAGATCTAGTGCTGAAGTGTATGTAACACCCTCTTGTGTAATGTCATGTAGTTTATAGTTTTGCAAAGGTTATCAAAATCCTGGATTAATTGCGGAATTTAACATCTAGGGTTGCAACAGTATGTAATATATATTGGTTAACGGTATGTAATATCTGGTTGTTGTATGGTATGAAACACAAATTGTTGTAACGGTATGCGTGTAATGGTATCACGGTATGTAACATCTAGTTGCGAAAGGGTATATACCGTCTAGTGGTGTAAAGGCATGTAACATTCGGTGATGTAACAAAATGTGGTATATATAGCACTGAGTAGTGTTAGATATGTATTCGTTACATACCGTAATTATTATGTACACTAATAGTGGTATAAATAGCGGTATATGTCATGGAATAGTATAAGAAGGGAATAAATAGTACATTATGTTGCACAAAACCGTATAATAACGTAAGATACACAACCTGCTTTAGGATACGCTGCAATTATGACGTCATCGTCTCGGCCCGCCATCTCGCGGACGTCTTTCAGCCGTTGTATGGGGTCGTCGGTAAAGTAGTCCGGAAACGTGACCCCGTCAACCTCCACGAGGTCGTACGTGTTACCCACACCGTCGTCAACATGGATTGTCTTCGCTTCCATACTGAAAAAAAGATGTTTAATATACTACACACGTCTCACGTAGCACATTTATTTATGGAGGTCATATCCTCATTCCTTATTATGTTATAAATCAATTTAAGACATAAATACATAAATACACTGCAGAAGATCAGTATTTTCAAGAGCATAGTTACTGCTAAAATTAATCGGTAAGCGGAGAGGTAAGTCAAATGCTTACGCTTAAATTGACATATTCGGAACATTTTATTATCAGGGTGCAGGATCAACAGGGTTCACAGGGGATTACACACGGCCTGGACAGAATGAAAACACACCGTTCAGAACTTTAGTTTTGCAAACATTTAAAGTTATTGAAATACGTTTTCAAAAATCTTAAGTGCAAAAAGACAGTTGTTTCTTGCAGCGTGAGCCAATATTTTAAGACTTAAAAAACATCATTGAATACTTCTGAAATCGGTGCCAAAATTTCACGTTGCGTGCAACATAACCGTGTATATAAATAATGTGCACGTTGAATTTTTGGCCAAGAACACAAGCTTTTTAAATAAACTAATTCTGATGTTTTTCACATTGCCATAAGCAGCACATAAATTTGTCTTTTATGCACTAGTTAAAAATATCCAGAAAAATTGTTTTATAAATTTATTTAAAAAATAAAAAGCACCACTCACCGGTGTGTTAACATGCATTTGTGAACCCCATAAAGTCACGTGTTCCTGCACCCTGGTTATGTGCGTTGGAAATTTTGCGTGACTATTATACGCCGACAGTAGAACATTAAACAGATACAAAATCATTTCGTTTGTCTAAAGATTTGAAATTTATTATTTGAATAATTTGTTCGTGTGTTAACATTTTCCGTTTAGATAAACACTTCTTTGTCACCATATTATCGTATGATTATTTATATTAAAATATTAAATATCTTACCAGCGTAGTCTTATTCAAATGCAAAGGAGCATCAAATCTGTGTTTATTGACCGATGAACAACAATTAGTTAAAAATGATATTCAAAATCTTTCTTTCTAAATAATGGTTCACAATTTAACGCCATTCAAATATGAAGATTATTTTTTAACGAAATAAAATGTGACTGTAAGGAACAAATCTACGCAGTATCGATACATATCACTTTGATTGTACTGTAATGTTATGGAAACACTTAAATATTAACCCATTTATGCCTAGTGGACTCTACCATCCCTCTTAATTGGATCATTTTATTTCCAAAATTATTGATGTCTAGTATATTTATTTCTATATTTAGAATATTTCTTACAGAAATTCCTTTAAGCAAACAGCGCAGACCCAGATGAGACGCCGCATCATGCGGCGTCTCATCTGGGTCTTCGCTGTTTGCCAAGGCCTTTTTTTCTAGACGCTAGGCATAAATTGGTTAATACCTTTTACTTAACAATTTATTGGCTGTTAGGATGGTGCATGTGATAAGCATTCATCGACAAAGCGGAACACAACTGGGAAAACCGGACTCAATGCATGTACGTAAAGTATCGAACCAGATATGTGTCTGTGTGGAATTCACTGTAAAACAGTTCATTCGTAAGTCGGCCTTTTTCTTGTTAGCTTGCGTCGCCTTCGAATGGAAAGTGTGTTTTGGGCATGACATTTCTCGTTCTGCGACATCAGCATAAATGGTTCCTTCTGTTTATGATAGCGTCGGGGGCTAGGTTGGCATCTTATTGATTTTACATTATTTTGCTCTATCTCTTTTCGAAGTGTTGCCAGTTCAGTTGTATGCGTTTACATCATGTTAACTTGATAACTGATTGTCCAATTTGTTGCTTCGGCGAGTTCTCTGCAGAACAGTTTTATTTCTGTCAATTCTGATGATAATTGATTTATTAGCTCATGGTCTTTAAGTCGCATTAGTTTAACCTCTACAATAGTTTGCAGCATTATAGAGAGCTTACATTTAAGCGACGACCGCTTGCATCTGCGTTTGAGCCGTGAAAGTGGTACTCATATTATTTTACCATGTTGCTTGAGCGTATGTTTGAGTGTGTCGTACAGAATTGTTTGGTCATTTGTGTCGATAAATCGTTGGAGAGCGTAAAAGTCATTTGCATATTTTGTATAGCTTTTCTCGGTAGTTCGTCATTGCATAAGTGATCCGGCAGGCCAAGGTGGTAATGTTTGTGCACGTGTGGGTAGCTGTTTCGAAAGAAACAGAATTATATCATCATATTTTTTTGTCACACAGTTGCACTAATTCGCTAATGTAGAGTGGTTTGAGTGAGATTTGAAAGCACTTGATCATGAAGTGCATAGTAATCAGGATAACATACTGTCATTGCGTTTTTTTCCCTTTTTTATAAAGTACCATTGAAAGGCACTTTCCGAAGTGAGGAGGAAATACAAAATTCCAAATAACCGAAATTACCCAATTGTTGTGTCAATTTCGTTAATAGAGCGCTTTATCTGCAAGTGAAAAAATAAAACGAGAACTGACACTGAACATTTCAAGCAAGTAGGCTTGTGCAAGTAAGTTATACGAAATTAAAAAAGACCCGTAGTTCCGAAATTTGAAGACTTCACAATGTTCCAAATACAGCGTTTTTCGCGCTATTTTTCCCAATTAGGGCGGTTCGGAGAGACTTGAAGTCAGTTTTACTGATCAGTTGAAGTTCATTCTATATTTGATTGTATGATCTCTCTACATTGGGTTGCATGATCTCAATAGGTGTTTAATTAACGGTCCGTCCATAAAGTATGTCACTCTTTTTTTACCATTTACCCCCACCCTGTCACAAACTGTCACAAAATCTTGGACCCGCCCCCCCCCCCCAAAGTACGTCACAAACTCACACTTTCGAACATATTTTTTTTTAAATTAAAACCTTTTTTAAATTTAATCTTAATCACAATTCAATATTAAATCGTATTAAAATTTCACTTTAAACAACTTTCACATTATTAAAATGACTTTAATACTAAAATAGTTAATTGTCAACAGTTGTCACAGTTTTTCATTGAATAACATGTTTAATTAATAAATGTTCACTGTGGACATCATCCATCCATGAAGTGAAGTGTTCATCCATAGTTACCTAGGTGCCTATTAAAAATTCGAACAACACATTCAGGAGATACGCAATTCTTCTTATTTTGACATAAAACTAATTCAAATGTTTCACAAATTTTTTGAAAATTATTTTTTAATTCTACTAAAGAAATAATAAATAAATTAGAAATATTTTTTTAATAAATGTGTGACATCACACATGGCTTGACCCCCTCCCCTTCCTCATGTCACAAACTGTCACACTTTCTTACAACCCCTCCCCCACCTGGAGCTTGACGGCCCCTATATGGTATTCTCCGGTAGCATAACTGTAGTTGAGTGTGACTCTTTTGAGCTTCGTGAACGATTGTTGCGGTATCACGTCAATATGAGTCATGTTCTGACAAAACTGGGCTTGGTGCATGTGCGTAAAGTGTCGTTCAAGATTAGCCTGTGCAGTCCGCACAGGCTAATCAGGAACGACACTTTCCGCTTTTATGGTATTTTTAGTTTCAAGGAAGTCCCTCCTTACCGAAAATCAAGTTTAGGCGGAAAGTGTCGTCCCTGATTAGCCTGTGCGGACTGTACAGGCTAATCTGGGACGACACTTTTCGCACATGCATTATGCCCAGTTTTCTCAGAACACGACTCATATGATCACCATTCTCACCGCCCCAATGCAATTGCGTGGCCGCCGGTCATTTCGGATGCAAAGGGATAAACTAAATGTCTATGTAACTACTTGTCGTTGTCCGTAAGCGTGTTTGCATAATCCTATGTCCTATCATAAAATAAGACAGGTTCACCAATTAATTTTTCCGCAAGGGACGAGACTAGTGTCTACGTGACAATCTTAATTTGTGATCTAATGAATTTCGATAACATAAACTAAATCCACAGTATGCTTCTAGTCAACTATAACTCATTCACTTAATAAAACGTGTACCTAACTCAATCCATTTTCCAGTTTGTTTCTGCATATTTATTTACGTTTACAAGTTTACAGGTTTTACAACTTAAACATAGTGTATACGCTCACGCGTTTGAATACACACGAAGGCATACAAAGGCAATTGCTATATTTAACCCATTTATGCCTAGTGGACTCTCCCATCCTTCTAAATTGGATCAATTTATTTACAAAATTAGAGATGTCTAGTATATTTATTTCTATATTTAGAACATTTCTTACAGAAATTACTTCAGGTAAACAGCGCAGACCCTGATGAGACGCCGCATCATGCGGCGTCTCATCTGGGTTTACGCTGTTTGCCAATGCCTTTTTTCTAGACGCTTAAGCATTAATTGGTTAAACAATATTCTACTCATTTTAAACTAGTAATAAAGCTGTACGCATACCTTTTGGTAAATCCAAATGTTCTCAGTATTACGTACTGTCAGGTGAATGTGATTCATCCAATCAGGGGAGAAAACTGTAGCGGTAAGAGTAATATAGTTGGGGAATAACTCGGTGAAAACGTACACATTTACTTTGGCTTGTTAACAGATTTTAGATTATTTTGGATCGAGTTATTTACCGGCTTGACTTTTAAAAAAGAAACGAAAAGAGGTTGGTATAATCAGGATAAGAACCAGCGGTAGCTTGAAGTAAGCACTTGATAATTGTTTCCATAACAACCAAGGTCTGTTCATTATAACAAGTTAACGGCTTTTTTCTGTATTCTTATAAACATAGATCCAAAATATGTGTTTCTTCAACGTTTGGTTAATTCTGTTGGTTTAGCGTGGTATTTCGCAAAAACGAACATGATCGAATGTTTGACACCTTACCATTGCATAGGCCTTGATACAGGACTTCTGTTTTCGATGGCGGAATGTTTTATCATGACCATAAACTTTTAGTCATAACAAGTTGATTTTTTTGTGTACGTGCATATACGAAAAGCATATTCCTTTCTTATGTGCGAGTCACAAAAAATTGACACAATTTATATATTTTGTCTCGCTATGGTGACGATGACATTAAGTGTTAGCCAAATTGCGCAACCTGTAAAAAATAATTAAGACACAGATACGTACTACATTAAACAATTGTAATCTAACAACTTTCTGTAAATTGATTTCAAGTGATTGAATAAGGTGAATTGGTTATGTTGGAGGGGGAAATGGCTGTCAAAAATTATATAGCCTCTTAATCCGTTTTTGGTAATAAGATTTAAACTGTGCTATCACAACGCACTTATTTTCATGTTAATTACATGTCAATTTTTGTTTGTCGGAAATATTAAAACGAAACAATTTGTTGTCATATAGTTAAATGAATCAAACACAAGCACCGCTTGTTTATAACATGTGTCAAAGTGTTATCTACTTTGTGAATTGACAGAACACATTGTCGGCGTTGGCATGCTTCAAGTACACGAGTCCTTGTGGTATGAAGTATTTCTCCAGCGAGATATTGTGTCCCTGATGGGTCAAAACATTGCCCGCCAACGGATTTAAGTACCGCGTTCCATTCGTCTTGTGGAAATTAAGGAAACTCGAGTTTTGTGAAATGCCGCCTTTTCTTGGTTTAGGCGGTTCCACGGCCTTTTCCGGTGTCGGGCTCTGTATACCGCTGTCGGGAGCGTCAATGACGTCATCAAGATTGTCGTCTCCGTCCGAGGGAGCCATCTTGGTAGATCCTGAATCGCAACTGCTTTCAGTATCGGAAATGCTTCCCTCCGTATCACTTTCTTCCGTCTGCGTCTCAGTTTCGTCGCCAGAGTTCCGGTGGCTCTTACTGCGGTGCTTCTTCCTATGCTTCTTCCGGTAAACAATCACATCACTTCCGCTCCGCTCAATCAGTTTCGGCTCGTGTCCAAAACTCACGTCATTACTTCCATTGGCCGTCTCGGCCTCACTGTCCACCTCTTCCGGATGTCTTACATGCGCCTTTCCCAAGTGATTGAGCGACTTAAGCGTCTTTAGTTTATGAGTTCCGGTCGAGGCGTTGTAAATGTCTATTCGACTGTCGTCGGTGTCGCTGTACTCGGAGTCCGAGATCTCGGACGTGCTCATAGAGCTCGTGCTGAAAGCCTCGTTCCGGTTGCGATAGATGACCTGTGTCTTAATCTCTTCGATCTTGTCGTTCAGCTTCAGAAGCTGCTTCATCAACGACAGATCCTGGTCCATCAGGTCAGCCTGAAACGGTCAATATACCGCTACGTAATGGTGTATGGCTATGTAACTGTATACGCACGTAATGAAGATGTGAGCCTCGCTCTGGGAACATTTAATGCATGTGGCGTAAAGTGTCCTTCCACCTTAACCCTTTCAGTGCGGGAACCGAATTTTGAAGGCCTTTGCAAACAGTTTGGATCCTGATGAGACGCCACAGAACGTGGCGTCTCATCAGGATCCTAACTGTTTGCTATTCTGATAATATTCTTTGAAAAAAATCGAAGAAAATGCTAATTTTAGAAATTCAGCAGACGACATTTTAGCAGACGACAAATTTCCCAGCATGCAAAGGGTTAACCTGTGCTGTCCGCATAGGTTAATCTGGTATGACAACTATCGCGTGTATGAAATTGTTTGTTCACAGGAGGTCTCTTCTAGACGTAAATCCATTGTGGGCGGAAAGTGTTGTCCCTGATTAGCCTGTGCGGACTGAACAGGCTTATCAGGGACGACAATTTACACACACGCATTTAACCGCGTTTTCCGAGAATCAGGTGCATATCTTAGCTTCATCTTCGTTAAAATAGTTTCGGTTGCTAGGTGTTTATTTGGTAATAACATAATAAATAACGAGTGCGATGTCAGATGCGAAGACACCACAACCCACATATTAAAAATACAATTATTTAAATTATTATTTTAATTAAATGATATTGCCTGACAATATCTTCAGCAAATTCCATACGAACTACATGTATATTATAGTTATATGAATTCCGTATTTTTTGCGCGTTAACTGCGTGCTTTATCAAGTTACAAACTTCTATTTTTGAGATTGTGGAATCTGAAAAAAATATCGTCAGGGAACGAAGGCCACTTACATACATACTTGGGCGTTGTCAAAACTAGAAGGAAAACAAAATATTTATATCAATGATAAACTTGTAATATACTTAGATAGAAACAAGTCCGCATTTTAAGATATTGAGAAAAAATGTGTATGGCACAGTATTTTATACCATTTAAAAACAAGAAAGGGAAGTGGCCATTCCACGCAAAAAAAATATCGGAATACAAGTAAGCCGTGTATAATAGCAGGCAGAACACGTATCTGTATCATTATTGCAAATGCATGTACACTGAAATGCTAACCAAATTTTAAAATATGTGTAAATTTCTTGTTGGGACTATAGTGTACAAAGTTTTAGATGGCTCAATGCCTCCTTATTTTGATGACGTTATTTTTGTATCAAATAACAATACATACTTTCTTAGGTCCACCACCCACCCACAACGATTTATCATATGTTGCATTTAAAACGAATTACGGAAAGCGTACTTTTTCCTTTTGTGCGAGAAATATATGGAAACTTATTCCAAATAATATAAGATAAGCACCTACAAGTATTTCCTTTAAACGGCACCTTAAAAATCATTTGCTACAAACGCAAAACTTTTTTTTGATATTGTGGGTTGTATGGATTAAAATACCGCCTTTGGGTATTTTATTCTTCTTCTTTTTGCTTTGTGATTGTCTGTTGTTATGAAAGAATGAAATAACCATTATTATTATTATTATTATTATAATTATTACTATTATTTGTATTATTATTATTGTAATTAGATTACTGTTATTTTATATTATTAATATTATTTGTATTAGTATTATAATTTTCATTATATGATGCTTTTGTAATTATTTTAAGGCTGAATGCAGTATGCTAGACATTGTTGAGTTATATTTACATATACTGTGTTTTTGAAGACCACATTGTAAAAAAGATATGCTATTTTTTAATGTGTTATCTTCGTGAAATAAAGTTATTATTATTATTATTATTATTATAAAACCTCGTATGCAGTCGGTAAATAATGTAATACATTAACATTGATTGAATTTCATTAACGGCCAAATTCTATACATTAATAACAAAGTATGACAAACGAAAAACTTTCAATCCATGGATCTTGATTGACAATGCACGATCTCGTGAACAAAAGTGATGTGTAACACTATATATTGATAAGAAAGACAATACAACGCCAAACACTGTGTTCAGTGATTTAAAACAGTTACTGTTGAAATTACTTTGTTGTGCATAATCTGCTTCAATTATTGAAAATAAAAACATTGAATGTTCTTCTTTCAAATACAAACAATATTAATGAAGTGGAGCAAATATAAAAGTTTCTCCACATTTTTGAAAGTCATTGTTATTGCGTTGACATTGATTAAAATAATATACTTTGTAAGGGCGTAGGGTCCAAACACCTGCGGGAATATAATTAAAATTGCAAAAAATAATGTAAAAAATCAGTAAAAATTAGGCGCGAATGGATGTGTAACACTAAACAACTACAGAACACATATTTACGGAAAGTATATATATTATTCAATATATATATATATATATATATATATATATATATATATATATATATATATATATATATATATATATATATATATATATATATATATATATATATATATAATTCAAGGAAAAATGGAGGCAAAAAAAGGTTTTATTTTCGCCAATGCAAATTTTCACAGAAAGACTTAAACGATTTAATGGCCACAATCCATACGCGCTTCAACATATTTGACGGTCGACATTTTATTATGACTGTGTGACCATTGACGTTGATAAGAATACTATTGGATGGTAGGGCGCATTTAACTAATTTTATTTAATGTTATTCAAGGGCCGTAACTCAGTAGTGCTTCAAGTGATCTTTCTAATTATCGAACCTGGTTTACTGTATTTGCCCACAAACGTTGCCACCATGTTTGAATGCGATACGATTAAAAGTATTGGGGTTAGAGAGCGGACAATATTACTTTGGCTACTCTTTTGCCTATTCTAGAATTTAGACAAAACTATTTTCATTACCATATAATATTTTACTAATGTATACCCCATGCAGTCGAGAATTAGATAACTAAAAAGATGCACTATGTTTATACCATTTCTGAGCGAAGTCTGTCCATAGCGTTATCAAAGCTTGTACACTTCTTCCCCGCCATTTTCTCCTGAGCGCGCGTGTGCTTGGCAGCTCGAACCGCCTTCTTAATGGCCTCTGCCGACTTACAGTGGCTGAAGTAGAACTTCCGGCAATTATTTGAAAGATCAATGGCGGCCGAATGAGCGTCCACGATTGACCCCGCCCGGTACATTCGTCGGAAGTCTTCTGTGCTTTCGTTCAGTGACGTCACACTGTCACTCACCGGTCGCATTGGCTTATTTTGACTGTTTCTGAGATTAGCTGAATCGATTTGATTGGTGGAACCGAAACTACTACTTCGGTTTCTTGACGCTTCTTCAATCGTCAAAATATTTTCGCAGCGTTTTTTCTTCGGTGACTCTCTGCTGTTTTTAATGTTTTCTCGTATTGTTTCCATGTTCTCGGAGCTAGCCCTGTTGTTCTGATTCGCCAGCGACGTCTGAGTCAGATTTTCCGCCAAGACGTCGACCTGCAAGTTACTTTCTTTCTGAACCAAATTGCTGCTTATTGCCATATTTGGAGCCGCCAACGCGGATATCCCACCTAGGCGCTTCACACCCATACTGATCCCAACCCCTGAGCTCGTGCGGTTGACCCAGTTCTGGGTGTTACGTTGCTGCTCCTTTGTGTCGAGGCTGGTGCGCTTCCGGAGCGCCCGGTTGTTGGCGAAGTTCTGCTGACCGCTGAACGCCATTTCCTCCGCCGTCATCGCGAACTGCTGTGCGGCCGCCACAGACAGGTTTTGTCCAATTTCTTGCTGAACACGAGCGGGATTGTTATCGCCCATGTTTGTGGCCTCCTGTCTGCTTTGGTGTTATTGAATCAATTCTAAGACGCCCATGGGAAAAGAGTATAGTCTTTTTTAACAACAATTTGCGTGTGTTGTAGTTATTGCTGTTTTGTGACTTTTCGCAAATACAGTATTCTTAATGAAGAATCGGTTTCTACGTATAGCAATTCATGTAACCAAAAACATTTAAGTTATGTCCATGTTTATCCTATAACGCAAGTATTTGTTTCAACACATTCCGAGTCATTTGTCATTACAACTCGATGAAATTCCATGAAAATCGTATTTTTATAGTTCCATATTTCTGTTTTCACTGTAAGTCCTAATTAGAGTGAAGTTCCTAGGCTGAACAACGCAGTTAGGGCATTTACAAATAATGATTGTCTTCTACAAAACCGACAACCCATGACTGTTTAACGTATAAGCATGTTTATGCTGTTCCGATCCTTCATGGACAAAAACAAAAGAACGTTTACTTTTGTTGTAACGTGAGATCAATGAAGGCTGAGCGGTGTGCAATATAGCGTCTCGAGTTGATCTATAATTATTGTTCGTAAAAATAAAATAACAAATTGTGAATCATATCAAAAATACTTTTCTTTCCTTGAAAAAAAGTGAAGCGGTATAAATGACATAATTTACACTGAACAATAAATGTCCGCATTTAAATGTGTGTTTTGAAACTGTTTTTTTTCCTCTCCGGTCTGTATGAAGAATATTCGCGTATTGATAATATTCACATTCACAACAAACTACATTTAAAAGTGAATTATTTATTACCGGTATTGTGCATTTTCTTTCTCAATAGAGTAATTGTCAGCGGTTGGTGTAAAATTATATGACATGGTGATATCCAAACGGTGCACTACAATGTTGACCATCAGAATACCAAATCTAAAGGCAAACTACACCTGTATTAAGTTCCGCCTTGAAGCAGGTAGCAACTTAATTACAAAGTGCCATGTCTAATATTAGAAAAAAAATGACAGCGTTAATCAGTCGACGTTAACTCTACTGTTTTACAGCATTTCTATATCGGGTAACGTTTCAACAAGGCGCATTGAAGGTACGGAAGCCACATTATGGAGTTACATTCACATTTAGAAAGAACGATATGTTTGTTACAGTAATAACACGTATGTGATATGTCTTTGTGTTGAACTAAAAACAAAGTTTGTGTGAATATAGTTTGTATACCTAGTATTTTTTCGTTGTAGAATTTTGTTTTAATGTCATGTACTGTACAACTTTCATCACTCATTTAATATTGAATTTTTTACTTACATCAAATAGTAAACCGAGTCCGTATTAATATGTTTTGTTTATAAAGTGTCACATATTTTTTGAGTTTGCGTGGGTTAAACTTTGACTTAAGTAGAGGTCCTTATTAAAAAGTTGAGATCGCATGACAAAGAATAGCCTATTATTTTTGGACTAAAGCGCGGTTCCCGCGGTTGATATGTATATTTGAAATCGTATGTTTCCCGATTATGGTTATAAGTTAATTGTCAATAAGATGGTATTTTTGATAGACTGACAAAGGCGTTGAACTTCGCAAAAAGCATGGTCGAGAAGCTTTATGCGGCGTCTGATCTGGGTCTACGCTGTTTGCCAATGCCTTTTTTTCTAGACGCTAGGCATAAATGGGTTGAACCAAACAAACAATCGTACGTTATGTAGCAAATTGAACGCGTCGTAAACGTTTTTCAAACCACGTTCAATATGGACTGCCTGGTTAGAAGAGCTTCATTCACAAAGACCGATAACTTAATAATTCGTCTGTAGAAAATTAAGGCTTATGAATTTATATACTGATGGTAGCTTAAAATAATAAGAGAACATGTATAACTCGGAATATAACTATAAGAATGGATGATAGAAATAAAACGGTATTTATCTTTATTGTCAAGTGAGTTAAAACAAGAGGCCCTGGGTCGCTCACCTGAGAGACTAAGATAGAAAGAAACAAAGATTAAAAATCTTCAGCAAATATTTCAAATTAATGGTATGACAAGACTGACTTTAAAAATAAGGTGTTTCAAAGTATTCCCAATAGGCCTATATAGAAAATTACCCCACCCACCCTGGCGGCCATGTTTTTAATAACCAGATTATTACATACATATAGACAGGGACCTATACAAACTGAACTGTTTTGAAGAGAAGTTCCCTTTCTTCTGTAGAAGATAGGTTGTTGTTCTTGTGACAGATTGTAATTATCTCTTCAAAATATTTCTCAACCTCCTTGTTCTTCTCTAATTGTTCGGCGATTTCAGCCTCAATCAACTTTCCAAAAATATTGTATAGCTCATTTGTTTGGATGTTTTTTAAGCTGTTTGAGAAGGCTTGAGGGAAGATTGTCTGTAACTTAGTAAATTCTTCTTTGGGCAAATTACTGTCTTGTCCCTTCTGGTTGTCGTTTTTCTTGTGATCTGATGCTGAAAAAACTCAGTCAATTAATAGCAAATAGGAGTACTGAAACTACTACCAATTTATTATTCTATAATATACATGTCTTATTTTCTATGTAAAGATGCAAAAAGGTGCACCAGGACTTGCTTATCATACACATATTACAGAAATTCTCTTGGCTTTTATTTTATGCTGAGAATTTACACTTAGAAAGTTTCCATACATTCCAGTTTTAGCTTAAATTTGTATACACTTTGAACTTTATGTGTGAAATAATCACACAATTGCTAAGATGAACATTAATTCAAAGGAGATAGATGTAATTATCAGATATGCAAGTTATATCGCTTAACTATGAAATGGTTTTTCATAATTGTGAAATTTTATATTTTTCTTATAATTGTTGAAATATTTATAAAAAAATATGATTTGTCTTAGCCAGTGCAGTGTGTGTACGGTCTTACAATTTTTAGATAATTATTTTTTAATTGATAATTAAAATTGTTAGGTTGATACTTATTTAATCCTGTTTTACATCACTGAACAAACTATAGTATGTGACTGCAAATAATATGTGTTCATTATTATATGAGTCGTGTTCTGGGAAAACTGGGCATAATGCAAGTGCGTAACTGCACAGGCTAATCGGGGACGACACCTTCCGCCTTAATTGGATATTTGCTAAGAAGAGATTTCATTTCAACGAAAAATGTCATAAAAGTGGAAAGTGTCGTTCCTTATTAGCCTGTGCGGACTGCACAGGCTAATCTGGGACGACACTTTACGCACATGCATTATGCCAAGTTTTCTCAAAACACGAGACATATAATCGTTCTCATTCACAGAATGTTTGGCCATTTTTTTTAAATATAAATTTAATAACTATTATCCTAGAAAAAAAATGAAAAATTGCAAAGGTCATATTTCTTTATCATTGGAGAAAACATTTATTCTGAGATATTTTCAAGAGTTTGTTTCCACATTGTTAATGCTTCAATTAAGAATTTCAGAAATGTGTAGATAATTGTTATTCAATTACAGCAAAAAATTGGAATTCTTACATAAATATTTCAATTAATTTTATTAATATGTTGATACAACTTAGTACATTTGTATGTCCATCTGTCTGGTCGTCTGAAATTCCGTCACACTTTGCGTTTAGGTTTTGCGTTAAGGTTTCGAAAAATGTGGAAAAAGGTGGCATAGTCTATTAGTCTTCCTATGGTGGCAAGCCATGTTTTCAATAAATAATGGTGACTGTGTAAACATTTTATTAACTGATTTTTAGAATATGTTTTGTTTTATGATTTTAAAATGCCTAGAAAACGCAAAAGAGGATCCCTTACGGTGAAACGCAAGTACCACTACACAACATCTGAACAGCCAAAGGAAGAAAACCATGTTGCCAGTGAACCCCTCGTGAACATTAAGCTACAACAGATTCTTCTACCCAGTCAGAAAGTGAAAATGTGCAGTTCACAAGTGATCATAGTTATGCTATTGATGAAGACTCCACATATGAGCTTGACTCCTTCCAGGAGACAAACAATGATAAGCCTGAAGCTGATGTGATGGAATGTAGTTCAGGGCTTCTAGAAATGGAGGTGGAGACGACAACCTTCTCAGACTTTGCTGTGGAACTTAAACTGCAAAATATTTCATCTCAGTTCGTTGTAAAGGAATCAGAGCAATCAATTCAAATGTTACAGTTGTACGCAAATGACAGTCTGACAGCAATCAAGCTATCGGTTGAAATTAAGAGTGATTTTACGTGCTCTGTCTATGTGCATCGGAAATGCATTCCGAGATCTCACCAAATATGGACTGGACTGCCACAACATATCAATCGCCTTGCTTATGTTCTGGTGTTATTGGAAAGACTGTTAAAATTTGATGTCTGCATAGGAAATCCTCAGGTGGAATTTTCAAATTTAGTTCCCAATGGATCAGGGTTGTCCAGCAACAACTCCCCAGAAATTGTGGCGTACAGGGAAGGGGACTTCAACGCAACACATGCCAGTGGAGAGAGATATAATTCCACTATTAGATCTGTGAAATGTGACATGCTGTCCACATCAAAAAAGTGTTCAGCCTGCAAAAAGTACTTTTACTTATTACAAAGCAGGAAAAATAGGGTTGAAAGCAGACTAAATTCGTGCCGAAAATACAGCCACACAAACTTTAAACATAGAGACATGACTAAACTGGAACTTAATATGAAATTAAACGAGCAGAAACATGAAATAAAAAATTTACAAACAGAGTTGTGGAAACAAAGGAGGGAATTTGATAAGATCATCACAGCAAATGGGATCAATGTTGAAGGCAGTGAACATCATGAACTGAAAGACCTGATGGCAAGTTGTGAGACAGAATTTGAAAAATCGTTCCCGACAGCGTCTGTTTTGGGAACAGCAGATGTCTTTTGCCAAAAAGAAAGACAGTCGAGGATGCGATGGCACCCCATGATCATTCGTTGGTGTCTCTACCTTCGACAAAAGTCAGAAACAGCGTATGATGTTCTTCGCGAAACTGGATTTGTAAATTTGCCATCAACAAGGACATTATTTGACTATTCGCACTTCCTTAAGAGTGAAATGGGTCACCAGGCAGATGTTCTAGGTTTGTTGAAGGAGGAAGCTGTGAAGAGACACCTGTATGACACAGAGTGGAGGAATTATGTCGGTCTTCTCTTTGATGAGATAAAAATTAAAGAAGATTTAGTGTACGACAAACACACTGGGCAGCTCATCGGATACTGCAATCTAGGCGATGTTGCCAATGAAATGATGCAATTCAGCGAAACAAAGAATGAGACTAAAAAAGAACTAGCAAAATACATGTTGGTTGTGATGCTGCGAAGTTTGTCTTGCAACTGGTGTTTTCCGTTGTTTGGTTTTGCAACGACAGGCATAACAGCCGATTTTCTGTACCCCATTCTGTGGAAGACAGTAGCGTTACTACAATTATCCCAAATTAATTTACATGTCTTGTTCTTCACTTGTGACGGTGCATCACCAAATAGACGGTTTTTCAACATGCATCGAGTGGGTATTGAATCTGTCGTATACAAGACGGAAAATCCACACAACAGTGACCAGAACATTTACTTTATATCAGATGTTCCACATCTTCTGAAGACTGTGAGGAACAATTTTAGTAACTCACATGCCCACAAAAAATCAAGAATGCTGTGGAGGAATGATAAAGACATTTCATGGATGCACCTAGTTCGTTTATTTGAGGAACATTGCGAGATGTACTTGTACTCTCCCTGCCCAAAGTTGTCGCGAAAACACATTGATCTGCTTTCCTTCAACTACATGAAGGTCAGTTTAGCTGCACAGGTTCTGAGCGACTCTGTTGCTCTTGCCCTTGAGGAGTTGTACGGTCCAGAGGTCTCAGAAACTGTGCAGTTCATGAAACTATTCAACAAATTTTTTGACTGTCTAAATGTAAGGAGTTTGTTTGAAGGCAGAAATAAACGCAATGACAATTTACTGCCTTACACTAGTGTGGATGATGAACGCTTGAACTTCCTGACTAAAGATTTTCTTGGTTACATCAATAAGTGGGAGGAGAGCATTCAAAGTAGACCAGGAATTTTCAATGATTCCCAGCGGGCCAAGATGATTTTAAGCCACCAGACTCTCGATGGACTTAAAATATCTGTAAATTCCATCACCGAGTGTGTGAAGTTTATGTTAAGCAAGGGGGCTAATTTTGTATTGACCCATAATTTCAATCAGGATCCTCTTGAGCAACATTTCAGTCACTATAGACATAAAGCGGGATCAAATAATAACCCAACTGTCTATGAGGTCAGAAATGTGATGACAACAATGAGAACTGTCGACTCTTTGGCTGTACCAGTAAAGCAGGGAAACATTAAAAGGGGTGCGGTCGACAAAGAAAACATAGACCATTCCAAGTTAAAAAGACGAAAGTAAACAGAAAAGGTTGACTTTAACCCATTTATGCCTAGCGTCCTTAAAAAAGGACATTGCAAACAGCGTAGACCCAGATGAGACGCCGCATAATGCGGCGTCTCATCTGGGTCTGCGCTGTTTGTCTAAATAAATTTCTTTATGAAATATTCTAAATATAGAAATAAATATACTTTGCACCCCTAATTTTGGAAATAAATTGATCCAATTTAGAAGGATGGGAGAGTCCACTGGGCATAAATGGGTTAATTATGTCAGGGACCTATACAAATATGTTTGTATAGGTCTCTGATTATGTTTGCATAAAAATAAATCTTTTTTTATGGAAATGTATGTTTACAGATTATTAACATAAGTTTCCATAAACCAATCATACAGATTTATTTGTATGCATAGATAATTCATGTAAACCTTTTCTGTAAATTTAACTTTTGTCAGTGATGGGATGGTATGCACAATACATGGACCTCATACACTCGATGATGGATTTTTTTTTATTTATGTACATTATAAAATATCTGCCATATGTCCTAGAACAAAACTGGTATCTTTAAAAAGTAACTTGTATCCTATAAATATTTTTATCCCCACGCTTTTTGAAAAAAAGGTGGGGATATTGTGGTGATCTCCGCCGTCCGTCCGTCTGTCCGTCCGTCTGTCCGTCCGTCCTGGCCACTATCTCCTCCTACACTAAAAGCACTAGAACCTTGAAATTTACACACATGGTAGCTATGAGCATATGTGCGACCCTGCACTATTTGGAATTTTGATCTGACCCCTGGGTCAAAAGTTATAGGGGTTGGGGTGGGGCCGCGTCAGAAATTATCACTCATTTTTTTAGGTTATTTTACATTTACTTCTTTATTTCTACACCGATTCACTTCAAATTGATACTGGACCTCACCTATGACAATACGGTCAATCTCAACCATGCATGGCCCCATTCCCAACCCTGGGGCGCCCCGCCCACATAGGCCACACCCACCAAAAATTTCCATTTACTATAATTTTTTCATTTCTACACGGATTCACTTCAAATTGATACTGAACTTTTGTTATGACATTAGGGTCAATCTCAACTATGCATGGCCCCAATCCCAACCCTGGGGCGCCCGCCCACATAGGCCACACCCACCAAAAAATTCCATTTACTATAATTTTTTCATTTCTACACGGATTCACTTCAAATTGATACTGAACTTCTCTTATGACATTAGGGTCAATCTCAACTATGCATGTTCCCATAACCAACCCTGGGGCCCCGCCCACATAGACCACACCCACCCAAAATTGCCTTTACTATAATTTCTTCATTTCTACACCGATTCACTTCAAATTGATATTGAACTTCTCTTATGACAATACAGTCAATCTCAACTATGCATGGCCCCATTACCAACCCTGGGGCGCCCCGCCCACATAGACCACACCCACCCAAAATTGCCTTTTACTATAATTTCTTCATTTCTACACCGATTCACTTCAAATTGATACTGAACCTCTCTTATGACAATACGGTCAATCTCAACTATGCATGGCCCCATTACCAACCCTGGGGCGCCCTGCCCACATATGTCACACCCACCCAAAATTGCCTTTTACTATAACTTCTTCATTTCTACACCAATTCACTTCTAATTGATGATGAACTTCTCTTATGACAATACGGTCAATCTCAGCTATGCATGGCCCCATTACCAACCCTGGGGCACACCTAGGTCAAACATTCGGCGTGGGGATACGCGTCGGCCTCTGCCGCGCCATTTCTAGTTTAGCTAATGCAGTGAACTTTACTTATTGATCAATTTAAATGACAAGGATAAATCATTAAATAAATTTCGTTGTTATATATGTTATGAATTTTTATGCCCCCAAAGGGTGGTGTATAGTTTTTTAACTGTCCGCCAGTCAGTTCGTCCGTCTGAATACTTTAACATTGGTCATAACTTTTGCAACATTGAAGATAGCAATTTGATATTTGGCATGCATGTGTTTCTCATGGAGCTGCACATTTTACTTTTATATTGTCATGTTATTATAAACTGAGTTCCTAAAACCATGCAAATACTGCTTAATCACTGGTTCTGTATGAAGCATCAATGTTACTTGAATATTATTATTTTCTTTAAGAAATTTGTTCTCACTGCAGACTCAAGAAAACTTTGAATAATTTAGTTTGCAAAAGGTATTGATCGCATTGAATGAATAACTAGTATTGGATTTTTTGGGTATAACAAGTATTGTTTTTTTATATGTTGTACATAATATGAATCATTTATTTGATTTTATTCAGTTTGTTCAAGTGCGATTACTGAATGTAGACTACGTGCCTATTTATGTAAAAGTAATGTGCGGTATAGTTAAAGCATATGTCTTAACTTATGGATCCATGTTTTTACATGTTGTACACTTGTAATATATTTTAAGAAAGTGATTAGTTACTGAAACATTACATCCAACTAGTATAACATGTGTATTGTTGAATGTTTATGTTACATGTGTATGTTTTTTATGTATAGTTATTTTGTTGTTGTTTTTTTAATTTGAAGGTATTGTACATTAAATAATATTGTATGTATGAAACGAAATAATAGTGTACTATTTTTAAAAAAATGCGAAAAAATAACTTACCATATAATTTGTATAATATTTGCTACATGTAAGTTATTTTGTCGTATTTGTTTTTTAAAGCTTACAATATTATTTAATTTCTTAGTACAATATTATTTAATTTCTTACGAGCATATATATCCCTCTAGCTCATCTATATATTTTTTTCGCATAGATAGTCGATGTTGGGATATAGATAAATGAAAGTAACTAGTTAATATAGATGGAGTTATTAATTTTACTTATAGATTGCTCTCTAAATAAAATGATTGTACTTAATATACTCTAAGGAACCATATCGCTATACATAAACTATAGTTTTGCTTTAGTATAGGTTGTCATCACAGGGATATTACTTATACTTAACTACAATTAAGTGTAGCATAGGTAGAGGTATCATTTATATCATACAGCTTTTAGATTGTCAGTATTACTCAATTCTATATTTCTAAATTATTTTAATTACGAATGAAAAAACAATGCAAGCATATAATTTATGCAATTATATGTGTCCTAACTTTATATTAATGTATGTAATTGTTGTTTAAAAAAAGTCATTTAATAATTATATTTTCACTTATGAACTTTGGTACAGACAGGGACCTATACAAGTATAAGTGTTGTTATTATTAAACTACATTTGAAATTATGTGGTCACTATGTATTAACAATATTAACATTCTCACGAAAACATGTTTATTCCTTATATTGTATGGAATGAGTGATGTATTGGACGTCATCATTGATGACGTTCATTCGAACGAATGATAAAGGGGGCTAAGTTTCATTAAGTTGAGGCATATAGCCGCGATTTGGGTCTCTTGAAAACTGGCCGAACACGTTTGCTGAAATTTGACATGTATATGGACAAGAATGCGATCTACCTGTTGGCGTAGGCGTTATACCTGGGAAAAATCAGGTTTTCGAGTATTTTGCGTTTAAATATTTTTTATGGGAAAGGGCACGCGCGCGTGACGTCATGAAAAGCGCTTAGGCTAGCTTCCATCTTGCTACGAAACAGAGAAACTGACGTTACGCGTTATTAATTCAGTTAGGCGTTTAATCGATAAAAAAGGCGTAATAATTGTGTTTGAATATCAATCGGTAGTACACATGCATGTCTTTTGTGCACATTGTGGTTTTTGAATGAACATGACATAAATCTATGTGTTATTCAACGTATTGAGTGCGACGAGTTAAAGAAAGGTTTACACGGCTAGGCTTTCCGAGATAAATGTAAGTACACACTGGTATTAGAATGGTATTCTATTTATCCGATAATATCTTGAATATAAATGATATTCAGACAATTACATTATTAGGGTTTAATAATTTATTATTTAATCAATAAATAAACGCAAGCAGCAAATCAATTAATTTCGTTTGTAGTGGAAACCGAAAGTAAACAAACCAACCTTCAAAATGGCTGACGACATAGCAACGTAGGAATTAACGCTCAGAAATTATTTACAAAATAAGATCATCAGAAATGATGTAAAGTGAACGCTAATTAGCTGTTTTGTAGATAAGTATACGATCTATTGAAAAACCATAACATTTGACATAAAAACACCCGCGGATATGGAAATCTTCAGCGTAACGAAATAGCAGACATCACACGGTGTCTCATCTGATTCTACGCTGTTTGCCAAGGCCGATAATGAATGGAAATGCACAAACTCAGTAACTGGCAAGCATATAAGCATTAGTAGGTTGTTTCGTGATTATTTAGAAACGACTACATAATTCTTTTGGTTCAGCCAGTGCAACTTAACAGAAATAAGTATAAAAAGTTTCTACACCTGACAACAATGTGCCAACTTAATACAAGGTAAGTTGTTTACATTATTTAAAATATTGCAAGCTTACAGTATACAACAATAAACAGCTGGTACAATGTAATGTCATCATTTTAATTTTAATAAGCTCGTGGTTAATTACCCTTTTTAATCTTATGGATCAATGCATCTCTAACACCTTCAATTGACTTGTTCGTGAAAAATATACACCCTCAGTGCGTGTTATCCCATACACCATCACTCACTTACTAAGGCTCGATTGATCATACTCGGCTTGGGTACTACTTACCGGTACATGTACCCCGGGTACTCTTAATTTTACTTACATGTACCCCGGGTACAGTAAATAAACTTAAACATACCCGCAAATATTAGATTGTATCTGATTTGTATATCCGCCAAAAATCCGATGTCGTTAACAGTGGTCTCTGGAAGCACCGGCAGCCGGCGATTTCACCGGTTACATTCAATCTAGATGCAGGCTACTTTTCCCCAAAATATCAATTGAAATGGTGCAAATGCACATGTTTTATTGCTTAATCGCCGGCTACTTTGAAAATATAACTGGCTTCTCAGATGTTTCTGGAGAACACTGCGTTAAACATGCTACCGATTAACGTAAAACAATATTGTTTACCTTAAACAAACTTCTCTTTTAAAAAATCAGCATTAACATGCTTTTTAGTACGAGTGTTGAGAGGACGCCGTAGGAATAAGCAAGTAATCAAGAATACGTCTCTGTTTCTGCTTTTATTTCCTTCATGTATAATGACGATAAGGATTGACGACTAACATTGACGACAATGATTACAAGCATTGACTACTAACGTTGACGACAAGCATTGGCAACTAGATGTAACATTGACCATTCTCTACAATGAATGAAATTAACAATAAAAAATGAGTAATAAGATTATAGTACAACAGATATGCTATTCAAAGTATAATATAATAGCATACACTCATTAGAATAAAAGGTTTCATAAATAACAATTTGAAACATTTTCAATAAATATCGAAATATCTTATACAATATTTATTACACAGCATTAATTAATTGTTAAAACATAATATAAAGACAGAATATGGTGTTCCCCATTTAACGGACCTTGCAAACCAAATAATGTTTCTTTTAAAAAATCTATGACGGTAAAAAGTGAACGTGCGATGTTGCGGAAAATATTATACTTGACGACGTCATACAATGACGCGACTTTAAACAATTTAAGATTTAAAATTAAATCACATTATTGATTTTAACAATGAGTTTTGATAATATAAATGCCATTTAGCAGAAAATTGACATAACAATTTGAAACATTTTCAATAAATATCGAAATATCTTATACAATTTTATTACACAGCATTAATTAATTGTTAAAACATAATATAAAGACAGAATATGGTGTTCCCCATTTAACGGACCTTGCAAACCAAATAATGTTTCTTTTAAAAAATCTATGACGGTAAAAAGTGAACGTGCGATGTCGCGGAAAATATTATATTTGACGACGTCATACAATGACGCGACTTTAAACAATTTAAGATTTAAAATTAAATCACATTATTGATTTTAACAATGAGTTTTGATAATATAAAGGCCATTTAACAGAAAATTGACATAAATGTAAACATAATTAATTTTGACAAAATAGCCGACAACAACCGATTTAGTGTTAAAAAATTCCCGCGTACGTTTTAGTATATTTACCGTACCCAGGGTATGAGCCTTACTAACTGTATTATTATTATATCTCACCGACTACAAGGTACCTTTACCTTGTTGTGTTTATCAACCTGGAATTTATGTAAAATCCGGCTAATTAGTAACAGATGTGATACACTGAGATAAAGATATTGCCTTAGTCCTTATGTATTTGAGGCTGTTTCCATAAATAATTAAGAAGTAACTTTTTACAGCTTTTTAAAGATTTTTTTAAAAATAAATAACTCAGAAAAAAGTTTATCAATTACAGAATAATTATTGATTTAATATAAAATGGCTCCTTTGTAATGTTTAAATGCTACAATTTTTAATCGACCAGTAAAGACCAGTAATGACCAGTATTGACCGGTTTTAACCGGGTATTGACTGCCGGCCCGGTCAATACTCAATTGACCAGTCAATATGCCAACCCTGCATTGAAACCTAATATGCATTTATCTATTATTATTTGGGGACAAATAATTTTACTGTGTGAAGACCCTACATAAAAATGCTGATTTTTTTCTTACTTGGTACCTGGCGACACACATTTTCAAGTCTATTTCATTAAATTTGGCATAGATATTTATAAAAATGGCATCATATGAACCAGTAGTCATAGTATAAGCAACATTGAAGCCTAATATGCATTCATCTATTATTAATTGGGCACAAATAATTTTACTGTGTGAAGACCCTACATAAAAATGCTGATTTCTTTCTTACTTGGTACCTGGCGACACACATTTTCAAGTCTTTTTCATTAAATTTGGCATAGATATTTTAATAAATGGCATCGTATGAACCAGTAGTCATAGTATAAGCAACATTGAAGCCTAATATGCATTCATCTATTATTATTTGGGCACAAACAATTTTACCGTGTGAAGATCCTACATAAAAATGCTGATTTTTTTCTTATTTGTTACCTGGCGACACACATTTTCAAGTCTATTTCATTAAATTTGGCATAGATATTTATAAAAATGGCATCGTATGAACCAGTAGTCATAGTATAAGCAACATTGAAGCCTAATATGCATTCATCTATTATTATTTGGGCACAAATAATTTTACCGTGTGAAGACCCTACATAAAAATGCTGATTTTTTTTCTTATTTGTTACCTGGCGACACACATTTTCAAGTCTATTTCATTAAATTTGGCATAGATATTTATAAAAATGGCATCGTATGAACCAGTAGTCATAGTATAAGCAACATTGAAGCCTAATATGCATTCATCTATTATTATTTGGGCACAAATAATTTTACCGTGTGAAGACCCCACATAAAAATGCTGATTTTTTTCTTACTTGGTACCTGGCGACACACATTTTCAATTCTATTTCATTAAATTTGGCATAGATGTTAATAAAAATGGCATTGTATGAACATATCGTCATAGTATAAGCAACATTGAAGCCTAATATGCATTCATCTATTATTATTTGGGAACAAATAATTTTACCGTGTGAAGACCCTACATAAAAATGCGGATTTTTTTCTTACTTGGTACCTGGCGAATCACATTTTCAAGTCTATTTCATTAAATTTGGCATAGATATTTATAAAAATGGTATCATATGAACCATTAGTCATAGTATAAGCAACATTGAAGCCTAATATGCATTCATCTATTCTTATTTGGGCACAAATAATTTTACTGTGTGAAGACCCTACATAAAAATGCTGATTTTTTTCTTACTTGGTACCTGGCGACACACATTTTCAAGTCTATTTCATTAAATTTGGCATAGATATTTATAAAATTGACATCGTATGAACCAGTAGTCATAGTATAAGCAACATTGAAGCCTAATATGCATTCATCTATTATTATTTGGGCACAAATAATTTTACTGTGTGAAGACCCTACATAAAAATGCTGATTTTTTTCTTATTTGGTACCTGGCGACACACATTTTCAAGTCTATTTCATTAAATTTGGCATAGATATTTATAAAAATGGCATCGTATGAACCAGTAGTCATAGTATAAGCAACATTGAAGCCTAATATGCATTCATCTATTATTATTTGTGCACAAATAATTTAACCGTGTGAAGAACCTAGATAAAAATGCTGATTTTTTTCTTACTTGGTACCTGGCGATACACATTTTCATGTCTATTTCATTAAATTTGGCATAGACATTTATAAAAATGGCATCGTATGAACCAGTCGTCATAGTATAAGCAACATTGAGGCCTAATATGCATTCATCTATTATTATTTTGGGCACAAATAATTTTACCGTGTGAAGACCCTACATAAAAATGCTGATTTTTTTCTTACTTGGTATCTTGCGACACATTTTCAAGTCTTTTTCATTAAATTTGGCATATACATGTATATTAATAAAAATGGCATTGTATGAACATGTCGTCATAGTATAAGCAGAGAAGCATAATAGGCATTCATCTATTATAATTTGGGCTCATACAATTTTACCGTGTTAGCACCATATATCAAGTTGCAGATTTTTTAAATATTCGCCACATACCCAAAGGCATTTTCATTAATATCTCAGAAAAATAGACCTATATATTAATACACATGGCATCTAAAGAACATTTTATCATAGTTAAACATGGTTCCCAGCCAACCTGGAAATCAGGGAAAACCTGGAAAAAGACTTTCACTTTCACTAACGCCCAGTACAAATATGTGGACAGAATGATTTTTTCACTTACCGGTATGTGGGTGTATGTTGGCTCCACTTCACAAGATACAGTCATTGTAGTTTAATTGAAAAAACGCATCTTACAATGTGAGATGAGTTCTGGGTTCAAGCCCCAGCAGTGCCCTATCATGTGTGATATACAGAGCCATTATGATTAAATATACACAGTTATCTTTTTAAACAATACAATTAAATATAAGGAATAATGTTAAAGGGGCATTGCTGCTTAGCCATTTTTGGGATTGTATTGTGATTTTTGGCCAAATTTGACACTGAATAACAGGGTTTATATACATCCCAAGCATAAATGCTTCTAAATTTGTAAAAAAAAACAAGTCGAAGTGTGCAGAATATTAAAAATTTGCAATTTTCTGATGTCTAAAGGTCATTAAATGCCACTTGAAGTTTACATTTTTTGTACAAAATGACCCATTTTGTGCTGTCCATTATTGGTTAATGTTTTACGCCGTCAGGTCCAAAAACGCTAATTCTGTAGCTTGTTTGGACTATAATCTATAATGTGGCCAAGTTTCAGCAGATTCGACCCAGTGGTTCTGATTTTATACGCCGTGCCTAGCTTTTATTAGTCCACTACCGGTTTCACCGGAGGGGACTTATGGTTTGCGCTCTGTGGGTCCGTCAGTCAGTCACACTTTTCTGAATCCTGCGATAACTTTAAAAGTTCTTAATATTTTTTCATGAAACTTGAAACATGGATAGATGGCAATAAGGACATTATGCACGTGATTTCATTTTGTTCCTACGTCAAAAATTCTGGTTTCTATGGCAATAAATAAAAACATTAAATAAATTCTGACAATGGTGGAGCCGGTAGGGGACAAATTTGCTTGACAATAGTCTTGTTGAGTATTACTCACTGACTTATGCATATACGCTCGGCTGTTTTCGGAGAATACCTGAGGTATTGTCATAGCCAGCTCATCGCGTCGTGTCGTGTCTTTTCGCCGTCCGGCGTCCGCCATGCTAAAACCTTAACATTGACCCATTGTACCCACAATTTTCGTACCCACATTTTTTTTCGTAACCAAAATTTTCGTACCCACATTTGTTTAGTACCCAAAATTTGTGTTCCCACATTTTCTTACCCAAAATTTTTGAATCCAAATTTGTTTAGTTCCCACTCATTCCATCCCGCGAAACCCCTTAAGGTGTCGCAACTCTAGTAAATTGAACTTTTTTCGAAGTGATGCATGATTTGTATTTACTTCAAAAGCATGCTGTTATTGTAAATGTAATGTAAAAACGATTAGATTAACATGCTTAAGTCAGAATAAACTTTTATGTTCTATTAACTGCATTTAAATCTTTGTCCATAATTTTGTTAAAACCATTCTACAACACGTTTTATATTCATTTCTTTGAAAATAATTAAAGGAATAAAACACTAAACTCCTTTGTACACACTATTTAGTAGTAACTGTAAATGCCAGATTCAATTGTCTCATCATTATTACACCGTATCATGTGTCCGCTGTTTTGGATATCTTACTTGCATGTGCGAGGATTTGATTTATAAATGTTGTTTTATATATTGATTGTTCGAGATATATATGATAATAAAACGAATAAAACATGAGTGTATATATATATATATATATATATATATATATATATATATATATATATATATATATATATATATATATATATATAAATATAGAGAGAGACAGAGAGAGAGAGAGAGAGAGAGAGAGAGAGAGAGAGAGAGAGAGAGAGAGAGTGCAGACCGCTCATCTATTTTCTTTTTAAAGGTGAAGGGACTCTCATTTTCAATCACAAAGGAGGGAGGGGTGTAGTGAAGATGGGTGTATAGTGTGGGGTTGTGGACATTTTTGGGTGCGATTGTTGGACGGTATTTCAAACATAACCATTTAAAAAAACAAAATTGGGGGGGGGGGGGGTGGGGGGGGGGGTATAGTGTGAGGGTGTGGTGGTAATTTATGAGATGATCTTAAAAAATAAATAAAAAAAATAAAATAAAAAAATAAAATAAAAAAAATTGGGGGGGGGGGTGAGGGTATAGTGTGAGGGTGTGGTGGTCATTTGTGAGATGATCTTAAAAAAAAAATTAGGGGGGGGGGAGGGGGTGAGGGGGGCTGGGGGAGGGCATTGGGGATGGTTTGGGTGGAGTCTGATGTGGTATGTCAGGTAAGAGTAGTTTTGTCAAAGTATCAATCAAATCTAATCATAAATAAAGATGTTATGGCAATTTTAGCAAAATTTTAATAATTTGACCTTGAGAGTCAAGGTCATTCAAAGGTCAAGGTAAAATTCAACTTGCCAGGTACAGTAACCTCATGATAGCATGAAAGTATTTGAAGTTTGAAAGCAATAGCCTTGATACTTAAGAAGTAAAGTGGATCGAAACACAAAATGTAACCATATATTCAAAGTTACTAAGTCAAAAAAGGGCCATAATTCCGTAACAATGACAACCAGAGTTATGCAACTTGTCCTTTTACTGTACCCTTATGATAGATTGTGAGTGTTCCAAGTATGAAAGCAATGTCTATGATACTTTAGGGGTAAAGTGGACCAAAACACAAATCTTAACCAAATTTTCAATTTTCTAAGTAAAAAGGGCCCATAATTCCGTCCAAACGCCAGTCAGAGTTAAATAACTTTGCCTGCACGGTCCCCTTATGATAGTTAATAAGTGTTGCAAGTATGAAAGCAATAGCTTTGATACTGTAGGAATAAAGTGGACCTAAACACAAAACTTAACCAAATTTTCAATTTTCTAAGTATAAAAAGGGCACATAATTCTGTCAAAATGCCAGTCAGAGTTACATTACTTTGCCTGCACAGTCCCCTTATGATAGTTAGTAAGTGTTGCAAGTATGAAAGCAATAGCTTTGATACTTAAGGAATAAAATGGACTTAAAAACAAAACTTAACCAAAATTTTCAATTTTCTAAGTATAAAAAGGGCACATAATTCTGTCAAAATGCACGCCAGAGTTATCTAACTTTGCCGGCCCAGTCCCCTCATGATAGTAAGTAAGTGTACCAAGTTTGAATGCAATAGCATTGATACTTTCTGAGAAAAATGGACCTAAACGCAAAACTTAACCAAAATTTTCAATTTTCTAAGTATAAAAAGGGCACATAATTCTGTAAAAATGCATGCCAGAGTTACATAACTTTGCCTGCCCAGTCCCCTCATGATAGTAAGTAAGTGTACCAAGTTTGAATGCAATAGCATTGATACTTTCTGAGAAAAGTGGACCTAAACGCAAAACTTAACCAAAATTTTCAATTTTCTAAGTATAAAAAGGGCACATAATTCTGTCAAAATGCAGGCCAGAGTTATCTTACTTTGCCTGCCCAGTCCCCTCATGATAGTAAGTAAGTGTACCAAGTTTGAATGCAATAGCATTGATACTTTCTGAGAAAAGTGGACCTAAACGCAAAACTTAACCGGACGCCGACGCCAACGCCGACGCCAAGGTGATGACAATAGCTCATAATTTTTTTTCAAAAAATAGATGAGCTAAAAATGCATCCAATATGTATTACCTCGTAAATTCTGTTGATGTTTTTTCATGACATGACCTCGAAATCCTGATACACTTTTATACTCCGCACCACAAACAGGACAAATACAGCACAGCTCTTTCGTGCTTGCTTGCGATTTATTGTTTGCCTCATCATCAGTATAATCACCTAATACCAAATCTAAATTATGTCGTCATCCCATGAAAGGAAATCTTTATGTTTAGAAGACATTTTCAGTAAATTCCATGAATCCGACGTTCATTATGACTTAAGGGAGTTCAAATGAATATTAAAATGACATTCGAAAATTTGCTGCGTCGGAGGTTAAAAGAACAATTATACATTTTGAGTTGTTTGCACTTAACATGTCTTGATAATGTTGCTATTTTAAACAAAACATGGTAACATTTTAATTCTATTAAAAGACCAGTCTTTTGCACATGCACATACGTGCGATAAACAACGGCAATTTAACCCTGGCGAAACAACCGGCAATTAACATTCATCAAAGAGTCCGATAATTGGGTGCCCGTTCGACATACTGCGTTATAATAAGACTAATTAATGATTGATTTTGAGATCAACAACACAACAATTAAACGAATAGGTACTTGTTTATTTAACATAATATAATTTGAATCCGAAACAAGATGTGTTTGTGAAACACAATGTCCCCCTATATGATGTTTGACATTGTAGGATGACCTTGACCTTGTGAAGGATGACCTTGACCTTTCACCACTCAAAATGTGCAGCTCCATGAGATACACATGCATGCCAAATATCAAGTTGCTATCTTCAATATTGCAAAAGTATTCATAAAATAAGCGATTTGGGCCACATATATTTGACCTCTGACCTTGTAGGATGACCTTGACCTTTCACCACTCAAAATGAGCAGCTCCATGAGTTGCACATGCATGCCAAATATCAAGTTGCTATCTTCAATATTGCAAAAGTATTCATAAAATGAGCGATTTTGGCCACATATAATTGACCTCTGACCTTGAAGGATGACCTTGACCTTTCACCACTCAAAATGTGCAGCTCCATGAGATACACATGCATGCCAAATATCAAGTTGCTATCTTCAATATTGCAAAAGTATTCATAAAATGAGCGATTTTGGCCACATATATTTGACCTCTGAACTTGAAGGATGACCTTGACCTTTCACCACTCAAAATGTGCAGCTTCATGAGATACACATGCATGCCAAATATCAAGTTGATATCTTCAATATAGCAAAAGTTATTGCAAAATGTTAAAGTTGGCGCAAACAGACAGACCAACAGACAGACAGGGCAAAAATAATATGTCCCCCACTACTATAGTGGGGGACATAAAAACGTAACGCGTTAAATAAGCGAAATCCCTCGCATTCGATATCGTGTAGCCGCATTATCGCTACACAGGGACCAATACATCGAGATTATCAAATCTCGCGCACCGGTTTATTTTCGCTACACCGGGACCAATCGATCGAGATTAAAGTATAGGTCCCTGATCTCGCGCACCGGTTTATTTTGCGTGCTGTTACGGGATATCGCGAGGTTGCTAATCCCAAAGACCCATAGATAACATAATAATGTTATCTATAGGTCTTTGCTAATCCCTTTGTTTGTATAGGTCCCTGATATCTAGAGAAAACTGCCCCATCCCCTGGCGGCCTTTTTTGCCACTGATCATTACCTTTTTCATACTCATCCGATATATCAATAAAACCAATGTTTTAACCAAGTTTCATGATGATTGGCCAAAAAAATGTGACTTTTAGAGTGTTCACAAGCTTTTTTAGTATATAAATATAAGGAAAATGCCCCCCCCCCCCCCCCGGCGGTCATGTTACTAGATAGACCAAAACCATTTTTGAACTCAACCGTCGTATACAGGAGAAAAATGTTCTGACCAACAAATGTCATGAAGATTGGGCAAAAAATTTGTCTTCTAGACTGTTCACATGTTTTCATTAAATACATATAGAGAAAACTGCCCCACCCCCCAGGCGGCCATGTTTTTTCACTGATCACGACTATTTTCAAACTCAACCAAGATATTCATAAAACCAAAATTTTGACAAAATTTCATGATGATTGTACAAAAAATGTGAATTTTAGAGTGTTCACAAGCAATTTTTACTATATAAATATAAGGAAAAAGCCCCCCCCTGGCGGCCATGTTTTTTTTACCGATCCGAACCATTTTCGAACTCGACCGTCGTATCCAGGAAACAAATGTTCTGACCAATTTCATAAAGATTGGGCGAACAATGTGTCTTCTAGACTGTTCACATGTTTTCACTGTATACATATAGAGAAAACTACCCCACCTCTTGGCGACCATGTTTTTCCACTTTAAAAAAAAAGAAGATTTTTTTTTTTTGGGGGGGGGGGCGGGGAAGGGGAGGGGGGATTCGGGGGGGGGGGGGGGCATGGTTTGGGTGGAGTCTATTGTAGTATGTCATGTAAGAGTTGTTTTGTCAAAGTATCAATCAAATCTATCATAAATAACGAAGTCATGGCATTTTTTGCAAAATTTAATTATTTGACCTCGAGAGTCAAGATCATTCAAAGGTTAAGGTAAAATTCAACTTGCCAGGTACAGTACCCTCATGATAGTATGAAAGTATTTGAAGTTTGAAAGCAATAGCCTTGATACTTTAGAATAAAAGCGGATGTTAACACAAAATTTAACCATATATTCAAAGTTACTAAGTCAAAAAAGAGCCATAATTCCGTCAAAATTAATGACAACCAGATTTATGCAACTTGTTCCGTACAGTCCCCTTATGATAGTTTGTGAGTGTTCCAAGTCTGAAAGCAATAGCTATGATACTTTAGGAGTAAAGCGACCCAAAACACAAACATAACAAAATATTCAATTTTCTAAGTATAAAGGGGCCAAAATTCTGTCAAAATGCCAGTTAGAGTTACATAACTTTGGCTGCACAGTCCCCTTATGATAATACGTAAGTGTCGCAAGTATGAAAGCAATAGCTTTGATACTTTAGGAATAAAGTGGACCTAAACACAAAACTTAACCAAATTTTCAATTTTTTAAGTATAAAAAGGGCACATAATTCTGTCAAAATGCACGCAAGAGTTATATAACTTTGCCTACCCAGTCCCCTAATGATAGTAAGTAAGTGTACCAAGTTTGAATGCAATAGCTTTGATGCTTTATTAGAAAAGTGGACTAAAACACAAAACTTAACCTAATTTAAACAAAAAACTTAACCTAATTTACAATTTTCTAAGTATAAAAAGGGCACATAATTCTGTCAAAATGCATGCCAGAGTTATCTAACTTTGCCTGCCCAGTCCCCTCATGATAGTAAGTAAGTATACCAAGTTTGAATGCAAAAGCTTTGATACTTTATGAGAAAAGTGGACCTAAACACAAAACTTAACCGGACGCTGACGCCAAGGTGATGACAATAGCTCATTTTTTTTTTTTCAAAAAATAGATGAGCTAAAAAGGAAAAAAAAGTAAACCTCAACAGGGCTCGAACCACTGACCCCTGGATTCCTGGGGTAAAAAGCCTCCCGCCTAGACCACTCAACGATCCACGCACATGTTTTAAGCGGATTTATTTTATAGCTATATAAGCTATATAAGCAATCCTCGTAGTTTCCCAAAATATCGTTTCGCGTCGACACAACGCTTTATCTGTTGGACGGCCCCTTTAATCTAAGACTTTAATATGTATCTTTACACATACATGGTTCTTTATTGAATATCTTTCAATTATCAAAAGATTGTCAAAATAGTGTGTATAGAAATTGCATATTTATGTGTGTACACGTACTTTAATTCAAAGTTTTATTCTAATAAGTTGCATATGATGACAAACATAGGTCTGCATGTCTGTATGGTGTATTTCATCAATTTGCTCTTATGAATCGATATATAAAACTATAAATAGTGTAATAACATCATAGGAAGTTTAAAGATTATCTTTATTCAGGACGTAACATATCAGTATTACACATTGTATAGTGCGAACACTCTAGATGATACATTATAATGACAAATGTGATTAAAAATTGGTGAAATCAATTTATATTAAGCGTTGTCTATATGATATCTCGGCTTAGTTCTATACTCTGTCATGTGGGGTAAAAACTTAGAATTGCCTTTATAAGACGTTGAAAAATCATTATGAAACTTGCAAATGATATTATTTTGCTCTATTTTTGAGTTAGATAACGGTTTAAGTCCGTTTAAAACATTACTCCCAGAGGGTGGGGCAGTTTTTCATTTGTATCTTCATTAAACAACACAAGACATCACACTGTCACCATTCACATCATGTAACTTGCTCAGAACTTTCGTTTTTATATTATCATAACTTTTTTGGATAGTAAAAACATCCTATAAAAAAAAACTGGCTGCAAAGAGGTGATGCAATTTTCTTTGCATGACATGATGTACCAGAATTACAACACAGTCCACCAAACTTCTTGTTTACCTTATTTTCTAACTTGGGCAGAACGTTTGTTCCAATTATGTTACTGTCCACATAAACTGTGTGTCATATGAGGTAAACAGGCTTGGTCAGAAGTCAAATGTAAAAAACAAAAATCACACAAGATGACATCAATAAAATTGTCTTTGGGTCTCAGGCCAGCGCACCAGGGCCTGTAGCCCTCTTGTTTAATACTTTGTAGCTTGCTAAAACTTAACTTAGCTGTCTCAATGGTTGAGAAAAGGTATGTGTGTTGGTGCATCTCGACTTGTTCGGGTTTAAACTTTATCATGTCCTTTTAAAACAAGGGCTGTTTGTAAAACATTCACGCCCCCCCATATGGGCTGTCAGTTGTAGTGGCAGCCATTGTGTGAATATGTGTTTTGTCCCTGTGACCTAGACCTTTGACCAAGTGACCTGAAAATTAATAGGGGTCATCTGCCAGTCATGATCAATGTACCTATGAAGTTTCATGATCCTAATTATAAGCATTCTTGAGTTATCATCCGGAAACCATTTTACTATTTCGAGTCACTGTGACCTTGACCTTTGACCTAGTGACCTAAAACTCAATAGGGGTCATCTTCCAGTCATGATCAATGTGCATTTGAAGTTTCATGATCCTAGGCGTAAGAATTCTTGAGTTATTGTCCGGAAACCATTTTACTGTTTCAATTCACTGTGACCTTGACTTTGACCTAGTGCCCTGAAAATCAATAGGGGTCATCTGCCAGTCATAATCAATATACCTATGAAGTTTCATGATCCTAGGTGTAAGCATTCTTGAGTTATCATACGGAAACCATTTTACTGTTTCGAATAACTGTGACCTTGACCTTTGACCTAATGACCTGAAAATCAATAGGGGTCATCTGTCAGTCATGATCAATGTACCTATGAAGTTTCATGATCCTAGGCCTAAGCATTCTTGAGTAATCATCGGGAAACCATTTTACTATTTAGAGTCACTGTGACCTTGACCTTTGACCTGAAAATTAATAGGGGTCATCTGCCAGTCATGATCAATGTACCTATGAAGTTTCATGATCCTAGGCTTAAGCATTCTTGAGTTATCATCCGGAAACCATTTTACTATTTCGAGTCACTGTGACCTTGACCTTTGGCCTAGTGACCTGAAAAGCAATAAGGGTCATCTGACAGTCATGATCAATGTACCTATGAAGTTTCATGATCCTAGGCCTAAGCCTTCTTGAGTTATCATCCGGAAAACATCTGGTGGACGGACGGACCAACAGACCGACATGTGCAAAACAATATACCCCCTCTTTTTCGAAGGGGGGCATAATAATTAATTACATATCTTCACCAGAGTGCTTCGTGTCAGACCGGTCACCCTAGCTCAAGACTAAGGTCTTACTGAGAGGTGAAAGTTCACATTTGGGCATCATTGAGCACTTTTCTTACAGAAACGTCAACATGGTGTTTTACAGTTTGAATCATTGGGAGACAATGTGTCATTTACAAGACCCCTATTCACTAGCATAATGATAAAACACCAAGATCACACTCGAGAGATTACATGTCAAAATTGGACATAATACAGAATATCTGGACTCTTACTTCAGAATTTTGCAATTCAGCAACTTACATAGGCAAAAGTTTTTGAAGAGTAAAGAAGCACTCGACAGGTTTTTTGTTACCAGACAGATAGGAAGGTGTCCATGGAGAATCCAGTTCACTACCCGACACTTCTTTGCATGGGTATAAAATCTATGCAGCTGCTCATGCATCATGGAAAAATCTTCTAGTAAATCTGCCAGTATATAGATAAATGATCCCCAATGCGTGAAATTGAGAACTACTTAAAGAACTTTAAGGCATAAAGACATATTTAAGACGTCCAATATTCATCTTGTATCCATATACATATTGGTGGAATAGGAATTTTGACAACACGACAAGTGTTGTGTAAATCATATTTTAAAACTAGCTGTAATCAAATTCAATTAACGATGTTCAGTGCACACTCCATTAATTCTTAAAGTTTATCTGCAATAATTCCCTGGAAATATATTCAGATACTTTAACTACTACAAGAAAATGTACAAAATGCAATAGAGAATTTGAACTTCCCCAATAATCAAATAAATTATACATTTTTAATTAAGAACACTTAAGTCACACTCACGCAAACAAGGACATCTAAACAAAGAGATTAAAATTTCCACAAAATTAATTGTTTTTTGCCTGACCCATATCTACTACATGAATTAACCTCTTTGTAATATTTTTTACAAAACACAAACTCGCAATTATCAAAAGAGAATTTATTAAAACACTGTAAATATGTATTATTGTAACTTTTATTATTATGGGTATTCAGTCTGTTATTGTCTTGGCTTCTCAAAAACACGATTCACACATAGGGGGAGTCTGCATCAATGACAGGGGTCAACATACCCCTGTTGAAACCATATTCCTAAGAATCAGGTATATATCAGCAGAGCCCATAGACAATATACTTAGCAAAGATACTTCAAAGCATAATACTTTATGTACATGACTTTACCATACAAAATGGTCTTAAGCCACTCTGGCTGCATGCATCATGAGACCCATTTCGACATGAAGCTGGTGATATCTTCTTGATACAAGAAGGTCTAAAAGAACAAGTGTGGGCAACTGTGGTCCAAGAATAGGCAAAGCTGATATCTCCTTGATACAAAAATAACTAAAAGAACAAAGTGTGGGCAACTGTGGTCCAAGCATAGGCAAATGATGCATAGCTGATATTTCCTTGATACAAAAATAACTAAAAGAACAAGTGTGGGCAACTGTGGTCCAAGCATAGGCAAATGATGCAAAGCTGATATCTCCTTAATACAAAAATAACTAAAAGAACAAGTGTGGGCAACTGTGGTCCAAGCATAGGCAAATGATGCATAGCTGATATCTCCTTGATACAAAAATAACTAAAAGAACAAGTGTGGGCAACTGTGGTTCAAGCATAGGCAAATGATGCAGAGCTGGTATCTCCTTGATACAAAAAGGACAAAAAGAACAAAGTGTGGGCAACTGTGGTCCAAGCATTAATTTATAACCAAGGTGTCCCATCACGTTTCTTAAGACCTTCACATGTGCAAGTTTAAGTAAAATTCAGGTTCCCATTCCATTTCAGGGGTCAGGGTCTAGGGTCTGCTGACCCCTTTCAGGTGTTGGCATCTCAAAGATCCTCATTCTGTTAGAGCTGATACCCAGGTTACTGAAAACATGCAGGACACAGCTGTGTTAGGATTGCACGTGTAACAATATATGAACAACTTCAAAATAATAATATAACATGATGTACACAAAATGGATCAACAAGGAATGAAATATAATACAAGTGACTCATATGTCTAGAATGTCTGTTCTATACTAGATACGGTTGAAACATTTTAGTGACTGACAATATTTCCCATAAGTGAATGGCAATATTTCCCATAAATTTATGACAATATTTTCCATCAGTTAATGAGACTCAAATCCATTATAATCTAGTCCATAGTTGAGATGTTAGATTGATTATCTAATCAAGGTCACATAATTTACTTAAATGATTACATTTTATGTTCTTAGTTTAAAGCTGAATAAAACTTTACCACAATTCAGACAAGAAAGCCATGATTGCCAAAGAGACTTCACCTGTGTCCAAGGTACACAAATTGTTGAAGGCTTGACCTGGTGACCTTTTTTTACCCCTTTCCCACTCAGATATGCATTTTGACGCATGTGTTGTCACTTAGAAAGTTACATTTAATTAAAGATCTTTCTTACTATATTCAAGTTTTAAAGGCTTCGTATCCAAGCCTTAGATAGTGATGAGTATCAAACAGCATAAAACCTAACAGACTGCGAGTTACTTGCAGGCTGTTATGGTTTTATGCTGATTGCAAAAGCCATTTTCTCTTTGCTTCTTATGGGAGAAAGGGTTAACACAACATTATTCAGATATAAACATGGCCCAAATATTGTTAAGACAAACATTCTAACCACATTTCATCAAAATTAAGTAATAAAATGTGGATTCTTAAGAAAGTGTATTTAAACAACATAATAGTCGACTCATTTGAACCAAATTAAAACTTCTTCTATGTATTTCCACATTGAGATTCTGACAAAGTTTCCTCAAGATAGTAACATTTTCCAACTTTTGTCAAGATAAAATTTCTGACCAATATTCATACATCAAGCTGTGACCTCTAGAGTGGTAACAAGCTAAAAGTCAACAACGCACAATATGTGCCACACAACGCTGTACTGACTGATCGAATTCATTCGAGGTAAATTAAAGCAAACATAATCTTTTATAAAATGTAAGGAAATAGGCCTTGAATTGGTTAATCAGCTCCTCATCTCACCTCATGTTTAGAGGAGAGAGAAATATGAACTGTCGATCCTTGGCCTCCTTGGCTGTGTTCATTAGAATCTCCATAGATATGCGCCTGTTCACCATATCCTGCAAAACAAGAGATGTGTTTGTCAGTAACACAATGCCCCCTTATGCGCCACTTTGAATTATTTTTTTTGACCTTGAAGGATGACCTTGACCTTCACCTTTCACCGCTCAAAATGTGCAGCTTCATGAGATACACATGCATGGCAAATATCAAGTTGCTACATTCAATATTGCAAGTTATGAAGAAGGTTAAAGTTTTGGTTAAAGTTTTTGAATTTATTTTTTTGACCTTTGACCTTGAAGGATGACCTTGACCTTTCACCACTCAAAATGTGCAGCTCCATGAGATACACATGCGTGCCAAATATCAAGTTGCTATGTTCAATATTGCAAAAGTTATGAAGAAGGTTAAAGGTTTGGATAAAGTTTTGGGACACACACACACATACAATGACAGACAGGCCAAAAACAATATACCCCTGATCTTTCGATCCGGGGGCATAAAAAATTGAGAAAATCTTGAGAAAAGTGGTGGAGAATTGAGAAGACTCAAAATTTGGAGCATTATTTATTGAGATCTCTAGCGGAAATGCAACATTAACTATAAAATATTGTCATTAATCAAAGGGAAATAACTCCCTGACAAGTAATTAAACCAAACAATTTGACATAAGCATTACTATATCCACCCTAAATGGGTTGCTGCATTTAAAATTCCTTCAAATATGTATCAATAGTCAGATTTATTGCATGGAATCAAATAATTAACAAAAGGGCAATAACTACCTGAACAATGGAAGCAAAGGCCCCCAAGTCACTCAGCTGAGACTAAAACCATTTCAAACAAGAGATGTGTTTGTCAGAAAAACAATGCCCCCTAATGCGCCGCTTTGATTTTTAAAAAAACCTTTGACCTTGACCTTTCACCACTCAAAATGTGCAGCTCCATGAGATACACATGCATGCCAAATATCAAGTTGCTACGTTCAATATTGCAAACGTTATGAAGAAGGTTAAAGTTTTGGGACACACACATGGACACATACAATGACAGACAGGCCAAAAACAATATACCCCCGATCTTTCGATCCCGGGCATAAAAACAGATGAGATATCATAAGAACTTAATTAATATTTTGAGCAAGCGGCTCACCATAAAGACATCAAACTCGTCAAGGCACCTGAAGGGGCACTCCATGCTCTTCCACAGGGCCAGGATGAGACAGATTGTGGAGAAGGAACGTTCACCGCCCGACAGGGAGCGCAGATCCTTGTTGCCTTCGTCCTTGCCTGACTTTGTGGGATGAACCTGCAATTTAGTTATTGTGATTGTAAAGATCTGTTAAAAGCCATTGCCCTACAGGGTTACAGCTGACAAAATCAGGCTGACCTTACTAACATTGTAGTCGCTCTATCTTTCACAGTTGAATCTAGAACGACATGATTTTTCTCTTAAAGTCTCTATAACGCTCAAATTCAACAAAAATTTTGTAAAGTATTTCGTAAAATAAAGTTAACACCTAAACAATTAGTGATCCTTATAGCAAAAGCCACAATTTTAACGATAGATGTGGTATTATTACAAAGATTTTTGTAGATACAAAATGTTCGTTTTTGTTTATTTGTGACACAATTAATTTTATTTTAATTTCCCGCAAATATATCTATTCATACGACACACGAACACCATGTTAGTGTTCATGTGTCGTATGAATAGAAATTGTTGCGGGAAATTAAAATGGAAAAACAACGAGCATTTTGTATCTACAAACATCTAATTTACCAGACCACATCTGGCATTGAAATTTCGTCAAATTGCCATAATGAACATTGATTTTTAATTGGTTATGTTTATTTTACAAAATATTGTAAGCAATTTTCGTTGATTTTGAGTAGTAATGTTACTTTAATTTTGTGTGAATATCAAGCTGTATTTATATTTTACATAAAAACAAAAGCTGTAAAACTACAAAAATGAATGCCCACATGCATAGACATTGGCAGGGTACTGTAACAAACAGCATGATAAATGCATAATATAGTATGAGGCATCTACACAATGTAATTAAGTCACTTAAAAACAAGTATTTTGTTGCTTCTTTATTTTACAGCTCTGCCAAATATGTAAAACAAATCTGAGAAAACATAATAATGCCTGACACAAATTTGGGTCCTGTACAATGTCGGACAAGAAACTTGAACAAGATGGCCTGAAAGGCCCAAAGTTGCTCACCTGGGATATAAAGTAACTGACATGCTCAGTGCGGCCCCAAGATATCCTTAGAACAAATGTTCTGACCAAGTTTCATGAAGAGTGAACAATAAATGCACCTTTTAGAGTGCTAACATGGTTTTACTATAGCCATATTATTAGGATAAATTCTCTGATGCCTGGCGACCATGTTTTTCCACAGACCAGAAGTATTTTCAAAATGATCCAAGATATCATTTAAACAAATGTTCTGAACAAGTTTTATGAAGATTGGACGATAAATGTGACTTTTTTAAGCCGAGAATTGTCTTTGAAAAAAGAGAGCGAAAAATTGCTTTTAAACACTAAAAATGATAGCTTTACATCGAAGGAAATTCTTATAAATAAATTAACCCTACCTAGACAATTTGGGTTAGATTATGCAACACTAATAAATGATGAAAAAGCACGACTTGGGTCCTTGTGGATTTATGCCATATTGTAGAATTTTTCTCTGTCATTTTTAAGAGATCTGTTTTTATTGCTTTGTTGCTTGTCAATGTTTTGTGCTAATTAAGAGAATGAATAAATATAAATGAAAAATCATACACGCACAAAAGTTATTGTTTTTGTTTATTTGGATTGTTCACTCTTTTCAACAGTATTTCAGTCATATTGCTAGTTAGAGATGAGGTAAAAATAAATGGCGGAAAATAATAGCCCATGAAAATGACAGAACACACCTTGACAGTTGCAGATAATTAATAACTTTAAACAAGTTGAGCAAGTCCTAACTTTTTTGTACAGCTTTGTTGTTACTAGCATCAATTCATGTAATGAAAGATTGGAGAACACTATCCCGAGACATTCATTTTTTTAGAAGCACCCTAATAGGGGGAGACTGGTTGTAGAAATAGCTTCACGACCAATCCTCTCGCAATCAACCCTTTCCCCCATAAGAAGCAAAGTGACAATGGCAATGTGCAAACAGCATAAAACCAAAACAGACTCTGAGTAACACGCAGTCTGTTCAGGTTGTATGCTGTTTGCAGCTCATCAGTACATGTAACTAAGGCTTGGAAATGAAGCCTTTCAAACTTGAATCTAGTAAGAAAGGTATTTAATTAAATTTAACTTACTAGCTTGAATCTAGTAAGAAAGGTATTTAATTAAATTTAACTTACTAGCTTGAATCTAGTAAGAAAGGTATTTAATTAAATTTAACTTACTAGCTTGAATCTAGTAAGAAAGGTATTTAATTAAATTTAACTTACTAGCTTGAATCTAGTAAGAAAGGTATTTAATTAAATTTAACTTACTAGCTTGAATCTAGTAAGAAAGGTATTTAATTAAATTTAACTTACTAGCTTGAATCTAGTAAGAAAGGTATTTAATTAAATTTAACTTACTAGCTTGAATCTAGTAAGAAAGGTATTTAATTAAATTTAACTTACAAAAGGACTACAAATGCGTCAAAAGACATATCTAAGTGGTAAAATGTTTATGTGACCAGCTGAGAATCAATGAGCTAGTGGAAAATGTTCATGTGACCAGCTGGGAATCAATGAGCTAGTGGAAAATGTTCATGTGACCAGCTGGGAACCAATGAGCTAGTGGAAAATGTTCAGCCTTGGCTGTTCAGTGAAAAAGTTCAGTCTAATATGTACTCACAATCATATCCAGTGTGCCCTCCTTGTGGCTGAAGGTTATCTTGCCACTGTAGCCTCTTTCATTGAGGAACATTGCGAAGAACGTCTTGATTCTCAGAGCGATATACCGCCGGAATTCTGAGTAGCGATCAAACCTCTTTGACATGGCTACGTCAAGACTCTTAACAGAATGGAATAAAGAATAATTAAATCAGTCAATAAAGTTGACAAATATCCCAGCAATTTCTTATCTAAAGCAGGCGCAAAAATTATGTATAAATTTAATTGATCTCAAAATTGTGTCAATTCCTGCTCCTCAAAGATCACACACATAGTCAACAAGAGGGCCAAGATGGCCCTAGTTCGCTCACCTGAGAGGAGTCGGTTCATTCAATCTTTACCTAATGTCAAACATGACCCAGATATTGACCAGACAAACATCCTGGTCAAGTTTCATCATTATTGAACCAAAGCTCTGGCGTAGGGAGTGTTTTTGTTTTTGTAAGATTTGAAATGGTGACCTATATTTTGAGTTGACCCCCCAAACATCAAACTTTGCTTACAAGGATGTTGTATAATATAATGAAAATTTGGACAATCTAAGGGCAATAATTATGGCATTAATTATGTGATTTTGCTCATCATCAAACTTAACTGAGATCTTTCAGCAACTTTGATACAGAATGCTTGAGAAATGTGACTGCTAGAGTGTTAACAAACCAAATGTGGACGGACGGACAGCGGACAAAGACCAATCCTAAAACCTCACCTGAGCAATCAGGTGAGCTAAAAAGTGTGTTTCACCGATCTGAGCCATTTTCCAACTTGTCCAAGAAATCAATAAAACCAATGTATTGACTAAGTTTCACGATGATTAGGCAAAAAATGTGACTTCTATAGTGTTCGATCACAAGGTTTCTCTCTATATAGTCACATAAGGAAAACTGCCCCACCCCATTGGCAGCCATGTTTATTGACCCATCGGGACCATTTGCAAACTCATCTGAGATATATATAAAACAAATCTATTCACCAAGTTTCATGATGATTGGGCAAAAAATGTGACTTCTAGAGTGTTCACAAGCTTTTTTTTACTATATAAATATAAGAAAACTGCCCCCCCCCGGCAGCCATGTAATTCAACTGACCGGAACCATTTTCCAAGTCAACTCTCGTATCAAGGAAACAAATGTTCTGACCAAATTTCATGAAAATTTGGCAAAAAATGTGACTTCTAGAGTGTTCACATGTTTTCACTATATACATATAGAGAAAAATGCCCCGCCCACTGGCGGCCATGTTTTTTCACCGATCTGGACCATTTTCTAACTCGTACGACATATCAATAAAACCAATATTTTGATTAACTTTCATGATGATTGGGCAAAAATTGTGACTTCTAGAGTGTTTACAAGGTTTCTCTATAGCCATATAAGGAAAACTGACCCGCCCACTGGCGGCCATGTTTTTCAATGGCCCTGAACCACTTTTGAACTCATCCAACATATCATTAACACAGACATAAAGACAAAGTTACATTTAGATTGGGCATTAAATGTGACTTCTACAAGCTTTTTCTTTTACAAGCTTTTTCTTTTTTTTTGACCTTGTGACCTAGTTTTTGACCCAACATGACCCAGTTTCAAACTCGATCGAGATTTCATTGGGACAAATCTTCTGACCAAGTTTCATGAAGATCGGACAATAAATGTGGCCTCTAGAGTGTTTACGAACAAATGTGGACGGACGGACGACGGACAAAGACCAGTCACAAAAGCCCACCTGAGCAATAAGGTGACCTAAAAACAAGAGCTGTCACCATAGGATGACATATGCCCCCTATAAACGCTTTGATAGAAGTTATAGCATTTTTCGAAACCTAAACGCAGATTTCAAAACCTAAACGTGGACCCCAAATTCAAGGTCAAGGTCACAGGGGTCAAAATTTGTGAGCGTATGGAAAGACCTTGTCCATATAAACATGCATACCAAATATGAAGGTTATATCTCGAGGGACATAGTAGTTATGAGCATTTTTCGAAATCTAAACGCAGATTTTGAAACCTAAACACGGACTCTAACTTCAAGGTAAAGGTCACAGAGGTAAAATATTGTGTGCGTATGGAAAGGCCTTGTCCATATACACATGCATACCAAATATGAAGGTTATATCTCAAGAACATAGAAGTTATGAGCATTTTTCGAAACCTAAACGCAGATTTCGAAACCTAAACACGGACCCTAACTTCAAGGTAAAGGTCACAGGGGTAAAAAATTGTGTGCGTATGGAAAGGCCTTGTCCATATACACATGCATACCAAATATGAAGGTTATATCTCAAGGGTCATAGAAGTTATGAGCATTTTTCGAAACCTAAACACAGATTTCGAAACCTAAATGCGGACGCTAAGTTCAAGGTCAAGGTCACAGGGGTAAAAAATTGTGTGCGTAAGGAAAGGTCTTGTCCATATACACATGCATACCAAATATGAAGGTTATATCTCAAGGGACATACAAGTTATGAGCATTTTTAAAACCTAAACACAGATTTCGAAACCTAAATGCAGACCCTTAGTTCAACGGCAAGGTCACAGGGGTAAAAAATTGAGTGCGTATAGAAAGGCCTTGTCCATATACACATGCATACCAAATATGAAGGTTATATCTCAAGGGACATAGAAGTTATGAGCATTTTTCAAAACCTAAACGCAGATTTCGAAACCTAAACGCAGACCCTAAGTTCAAGGTCAAGGTAACAGGGGAAAAAAAATGTGTGCGTATGGAAAGGCCTTGTCCATATAGACATGCATACCAAATATGAAGGTTATATCTCAAGGGACATAGAAGTTATGAGCATTTTTCGAAACCTAAACGCAGATTTTGAAACCTAAACGCGGACCCTTTTTCAAGGTCAAAGTCACAGGGGTAAAAATTTGTGTGCGTATGGAAAGGCCTTGTCCATATACACATGCATACCAAATATGAAGGTTTTATCTCAAGGGACATAGAAGTTATGAGCATTTTTCGAAACCTAAACGCAGATTTAGATGGAAAGGCCTTGTCCATATACACATGCATACCAAATATGAAGGTTATATCTCAAGGGACATAGAAGTTATGAGCATTTTTCGAAACCTAAACGCAGATTTCGAAACCTAAACGCGGACCCTAAGTTCAAGGTCAAGGTCACAGGGGTTAAAAATTGTGTGCGTATGGAAAGGCCTTGTCCATATACACATGCATACCAAATATGAAGGTTATATCTCAAGGGACATAGAAGTTATGAGCATTTTTCGAAACCTAAACGCAGATTTAGAAACCTAAACGCAGATTTCGAAACCTAAACGCGGACTCTAAGTTCAAGGTCAAGGTCACAGGGGTAAAAAATTGTGTGCGTATGGAAAGGCCTTGTCCATATACACATGCATACCAAATATGAAGGTTATATCTCAAGGGACATAGAAGTTATGAGCATTTTTCGAAACCTAAACGCAGATTTTGAAACCTAAACGCGGACCCTAAGTTCAAGTCAAGGTCACAGGGCTCAAACAAGGTGTGCGTATGGAAAGGCCTTGTCCATATACACATGCATACCAAATATGAAGGTTATATCTCAAGGGACATAGAAGTTATGAGCATTTTTGGAAACCTAAATGCAAAGTGTGACGGAAAGACAGACAGACAGACAGAAGGACGGACGGACAGTCCGATCACTATATGCCCCCTTTTCTTCGAAAGGGGGCATAAAAACATCTAACCTCGAATAACAATTAACACATAAATGAAACACAACTACACTGTATTATTATGAAAACATTAATAATCAAAGGGGAGTAACTACTGTATTCTTAAATGCAATATTTAGAAGAGTTGTCTCACAAGTTACATGACCTTAATTCATGATTGTTTGCAAGCCTTTTTACCATATAAATAAAAGGAAAACTGCCACATCCCCCTGGAAACCATGTTTTTCAACAGACCGGAACCATTTTCAAACTTAACTCACGTATCTAGGAAACAAAAGTTCTGACAAAATTTCATGAAAATTGGGCAAAAAATGTGACTTCTAGAGTGTTGACACGTTTTCACTATATACATTTAGAGAAAAATGCCCCACCCACTGGCGGCCATGTTTTTTCACCGATCTGGACCATTTTCGAACTTGTCCGAGAAATCAATAAAACCAATGTTTTGACCAACTTTCATGATGATTGGGCAAAAATTGTGACTTCCAGAGTGTTTACAAGGTTTCTCCATAGCCAAATAAGGAAAACTTCCCCGCTCACTGGCGGCCATGTTTTTCAACGGACCAGAACCACTTTTGAACTCAACCAACATATCATTTAGACAAACATTTTGACAAAGTTACATGAAGATTGGGCATGAAATGTGACTTCTACAGTGTTTACAAGTTTTTTCTTTTTTTTGACCTAGTGACCTTGACCTGGCACGACCCAGTTTCGAACTCGACAGAGATTTAATTGGGACGAAGCTTCTGACCAAGTTTCATGAAGAACGGACAATAAATGTGGCCTCTAGAGTGTTTACGAACAAATGTTAAAGGACGGACGGACGGACGACGGACAAAGACCGGTCACAAAAGCTCACCTGAGCAATCAGGTGAGCTAAAAAGCCTCACATTGATTTGTTGAATTAATTGCCTTATTTTCAAGAAAGAATGATTATACAATAAAATAGTGTGATATACACAAACATAAACATAACGTTTGGCACTTCTACTAAGTATAAAAGACACTAAAATAGTTTCCTTTTTATAGACAGAGTACAGTTTGCTCTACAAAGAATACATGACTGAACAATCATGTTAGTATCAACAATTTGTTTAAATTAAAGAGAACATAACTCTGCAAAGAATATAATGACAAACCAAAAACATCATCTTGCACTTCTACATAGTAACATCACTTTGCTTGCAGGGGTGTAACAATAATTCGATGATTGTTTATGACATAATTGTGTCAGTTATTTAAATGGTAGAGCATATTTGTATCAGTATATAGTAATGTCAGGATTCTAACACATGTAAATGGAAACCAGAACATCATCGATTTCATGATAGCATGCATATTAGTTTCACAATTTTGAATGGGTTATGTAATAAAATATTGGGATTTTTTGTCATTGTGTAGGGAAAAATGTGAAATACAGTGACCCCGCGTTTATCTGGATCTTGAAATTGCAAACCCAACTTCAATAGCTGTCTATTTCAAATAGATCAGACATGGCTCATCAACTTCTTTTGATGACAATGCCCAAAGATGAAAAAAGGAATTTGACTTAGAATAAAAAGATCTATGTCTAAACTTACTTCACAAAATGCTTTCAGCTGATGAACTTCTTTACGAATTTTTGTGAATGAGTCCCGCTTTTCTTTGTACTGTCGGCCTATTTCTGCTGGATCACCGTGTCTAAAATACAGTTGATTATGCTTAAGTTTCAAAGTGCTGTATCTACTTATTTTTTTATAAAAAACATATATATATTATATATAAGATAACATATTTTTTTTTAAAGGCATGAAGGCCCTGACTTTCTCACCTGAATTCACTTTTGTGATAATGTAGTGATTCTAGCTCTGACAGAGATTTGTTTCAGTGTTTACTATTCTTACAAAGAAAACATTTTCCCCAGGGCGGGGCTAATTTTACCTCAAAGACAAGATGACAATTAAGTTGGTAGAAGTCCACTCAGGGAGGCAAAAAGCAACAGTCCAAAGAGAGAAGAATTCTATTGACTGATTTTTAATGAGATGGGCATAACCTGGTATCAATCCTATTAAAACTACATACAAAACTCACCTAGTGGAACATTTAAAGCATTCATTCTATAAACCTTTTTCTGTACTTTACATACTGATACTGCAAATTTAACAGTATTCATTATGTGAAATTCTGTAATGTTTGCCATTAGGTTTCATAATGCCAGTGAACAATGCTGGTACAGGTAGTCTTTCATTTTTGCACAATATCTTTTATCCGCAAAATGGTCAGCACTTCAACAGTTTTCAATTATCAATACTTAATTATGGGAACTGGTCATACCATTTGTTTTACCTGGACCACACTAGCCTCACCAGAAGTCAATAATAATGGCTGTCTGCAATACTCTCTGCATTCAGAGTTATTCTGAATACAAATCATTTCAACTACTGCACCTGGCCAGGAAAGTCCATAAACCATTTGAAATCTAGTGTTCCTTTTCAATTTATATCCCGCAATGTTACCAGCCATTACCATTAAAATTATTGTTTCACCGATAAATAAACAACTGAGATTTGGCGAGAGTCGTTGTTTCTTGGATAATCTTAATTGTCAGCAGAATGACCGTAATTGCAAACAAAATAGAGGCTACTGTGGCATTGCTAGCTTCTATGCCAGAGGCATAATTTGAAAAAAAAAATCACCAAAATTTTGTACTGCTTAAGACAAACATTTCTTAACTGTTAGCATAATATAAGAAAATTTGTATATGCCATCTAATTAATCTGAACCCACGAATGATGGGTTTTGGCACAACTTCAATCATTTTTGCAGTCATCTAGCGAAAAAAAACTTATTTAGCAAACAAAATATGCATACATAATTTATTGTTTCCTACCTGTTGTAGTTCTATGACATAAGCAGAAGTCATTCAAATCAAAGATAGAACAAGTTGTAGTTCTGTGACATAAGCAGTAGTCATTCATATCAAAGATAGAACCAGTTGTAGTTCTATGACATTAGCAGAAGTCATTCATATCAAAGATAAAACCGGTTGTAGCTCTATGACATAAGCAGAAGTCATTCATATCAAAGATAGAACCGGTTGTAGCTCTATGGCATAAGCAGAAGTCATTCATATCAAAGATAGAACCAGTTGTAGTTCTATGACATAAGCAGAAGTCATTCATATCAAAGATAGAACTGATTGTAGTTCTATGACATAAGCATAAGTCATTCATATCAAAGATAGAACCGATTGTAGTTCTATGACATAAGCAGAAGTCATTCATATCAAAGATAGAACCGATTGTAGTTCTATGACATAAGCAGAAGTCATTCATATCAAAGATAGAACCGGTTGTAGTTCTAAGACATAAGCAGAAGTCATTCATATTAAATATAGAACTGGTTGTAGTTCTATGACTTAAGCAGAAGTCATTCATATCAAAGATAAAATTGGTTGTAGTTCTATGACATAAGAAGAAGTAATTCATAACAAAGATAGAAACATTTATAGCTCTATGGCATAAGCAGAAGTCATTCATATCAAAGATAGAACCGGTTGTAGTTCTATGACATATACTGAAATTGTTTATATCAAAGATAGAAAGGAAAACAAAGATGGTGTTGAATTACAATCGCATCAAATGCATCACTCAAAGCTCAAATATTATGGTACCCACTGTTTTTCCTGAGCCTTGATCTGTCGTTCTATCTGAGCGATCTCGTTGCCAAGGTTACGAGAGCCTCGCCTTGTGGTGATCCTCTCCTCGTGGATTTCCTTCGCCTTGGCAATGTCATCCTTGCAAAATAGATACAGACCAAAGTTGATACACTGTGCTTTCAATACGGCGATTTAAATTTCCAAGGAAAACTTATATGACACAGATTCACGTTTATGTTATGGATTTGTTTTAGCTGTTTTCAAGAGTATTTTAGTAATTTCAATGTGGTGCATTTATCCATTTACACTTTTCATGAATGTGCTGATTAACAGTACAAAGTGCTCATAGATATGCCAATAACTGACAAATGATATACTTTAACCCATTTATGCCTAGTGGACTCTCCGATCCTTCTAAATTGGATCAATTTATTTTCAAAAGTAGGGATGTTTAGTATATTTATTTCTATATTTAGAATATTTCTTACAGAAATTCCTTTAAGTAAACAGCGCAGACTCTGGGTCTACGCTGTTTGCCAAGGCCTTTTTTCTAAATGCTAGGCATAAATGGGTTATTATGAGAAAGAAAGAATATATTCCATTACAGATTCAGATCCCTCTCAATGTTTGTGGCCAGGCTGAAAATCAAACCCGCAATCCTAACATTAGTAGGCCAGCACTACAAACTGAGCCAGCCTGTTGACCAAGGTATATGTATTTAGAATAATTTATAATGTGATGCTATATTAACAGTTATTTTGCAAACATAACATTTCTGTTGATATTCTCCAAGGTGATTCTATTTAACAAGATATATCACCTACATCAATATGCTGTAAAAAAAAAATATGATACAATCAAACCTTAAGAATCCATTTAACAAACACAATTTTCATTAACACATGCCTAGAATTTACGGAGCAGCATCATGGACGGTTTCAACCCAAATAAGTAGGCCTTGATTTCAAACGCCAACATGATACAGTTTCAAATTCATACATAGCACTGTTTGTGAGAGATTAGCATTGCAAAAGTGTTTCATTTGACTTGTGATTGACTTGTTTATAGTTTTTTAGTAATAAAAGGTCATCTAAGGCTGTGATTTTAGAACACATGTCCAGTGGATGGAAACACCCTACCCAGATCATAAAAACAAGAGGGCCTGAAAAGCCCAAAGTCGCTCACCTGAGATAAAAAGAAATGACCTGTTCTTTGCAGTCCAAAATATCAATGGAACAAATGTTCTAACCAAGTTTCATGAAGAATGAACAACAAATGGCCCCTTGGCGGCCATGTTTTTTTATCAGACTTGAACCATTTTTTAACTCTTCCAAGATATGTCCAAATTTCATGAAGATTGGGCAAAAAATGTGTCTTCTAGACTGTTCACATGTTTTCACTATATACATATAAGGAAAACTGCCCCACTCCCTGGTGGCCATGTTTTTTCACTGATCACGACCATTTTCAAACTCGTCCGAGACATCCACATAACTAATGTTTTGACAAAATTTCATGATGATTAGGCAAAAAATGTGACTTCTAGAGTGTTCACAAGCTTTTTTACCATATAAATATAAGGAAAAAGACCCCCCCCCTGGCGGCCATGTTTTTTTACCGATCCAAACCATTATCGAACTCAACTGTCGTATCCAGGTGTGGTAGTGAGGTCTCCATAGCTTACCCAAATAAACCAGTCACAGGACGGTTACGAGTTATGTAATTTTGTGAGCACTTATGTAATGCGGAAATATTTATTTGACGAACGCTTATTTCCGGTCATGATGAAACCACTGACTGGTTGTAATTCAATTAACTAAAGGCGTCCAGCCAGAGACGCCTGAATACACTCAAAGAATTTAATTATAAGTGAAAACCAAAGCAGCTTTAACAAAAATAACTTACTTTTATTCCAAGAACTCGGAAAATGAAGAACAATGACAGAGAATTAAGAACAGGTACATGCCAAGTCTAAGGAATCTAAGTATCTTTACAAAAATGAACAACATACAGCAAATACCTTAATGAATGTAAAAAGAAGTTCACAATCTACATAAAACTAGAGTGTTAACAAGGTTTTACTATAGCCATATAAGGAAAAATGCCCCGCCTCCCTGGCGACCATGTTTTTCAACCAACTGGCATCATTTTCCAACTCGTCCAAGATATTATTGTGATGAATCTTCTGACCAAGTTTCATGAAGATTGGACAATAAATGTGGCCTCTAGAGTGTTAACAAGATTTTACTAAAGCCATATATAGCCACATAAGGAAAAATGCCCCGCTCCTTGGCAGCCATGTTTTTCAAGCAAAGGTTACCATTTCTGAACTCATCCAAGATATCATTGGGACAAATCTTCTGAGCAAGTTTCAAGAAGATCAGAAAATAAATGTGGCCTCTAGAGTGTTAACAAGGTTTTACTATAGCCATATAATGAAAAATGCCCCGCCCACTGGCAGCCATGTTTTTCAACCAACCGGCATCATTTTCGAACTCGTCCAAGATATTATTGGGATAAATTTTCTGACCAAGTTTCATGAAGATCAGACAATAAATGTGGCCTCTAGAGTGTAAACAAGATTTTACTATAGCCATATAAGGAAAAATGCCCCGCCCCTTTGCAGCCATGTTTTTCAAGCAAAGGTTACCATTTCTGAACTCATCCAAGATATCATTAGGACAAATCTTCTGAGCAAGTTTCATGAAGATCGGAAAATAAATGTGGCCTCTAGAGTGTTAACAAGGTTTTACTATAGCCATATAATGAACAAGGGACAAAATTGTCACAAAACCAGGTTTTCATTGTGAAAAAAAAATCTGATAAAGGGAGAAAACTCAAACTGAACTTTTGAAATGACCAAAAAAAATTAACCCCCTTTGTAAGTTTTTTTTTTTTTTTTAAATCTATTTTTAGTCGTGGCGACCTTGACATTGGAGATATTGACGTGATTCTTTCGTGGGACACACCGTCCCATGATGGTGAACAAATGTGCCAAATGATTTTAAAATCTCACAATGAATGACATAGTTATGGCCAGGACAAGCTCATTTATGGCCATTTTTGACCTTTGAACTCAAAGTGTGACCTTGACCTTGGAGATATCGACGTAATTATTTCGCGCGACACACCGTCCAATGATGGTGAACAAATGTGCCAAATGATTTTAAAATCTGACGATGAACGACATAGTTATGGCTCGGACAAGCTCATTTATGGCCATTTTTGACCTTTGAACTCAAAGTGTGACCTTGACCTTGGAGATATCGACGTAATTATTTCGCGCGACACACCGTCCAATGATGGTGAACAAATGTGCCAAATGATTTTAAAATCTGACAATGAACGACATAGTTATGGCCTGGACAAGCTTATTCCGCCAGCCCGCCAGCCAGCCAGCCAGCCAGCCCGCCCGCATTCGCCAATCTAATAACCAGTTTTTTCCTTCGGAAAACCTGGTTAAAAATGTGGGGCGGCCATGTTTTTCAACCAACTGGCATCATTTTCCAACTCGTCCAAGATATTATTGAGATTAATCTTCTGACCAAGTTTCATGAAGATCAGACAATAAATGTGGCCTCTAGAGTGTTAACAAGATTTTACTATAGCCATATAAGGAAAAATGCCCCGCCCCTTGGCAGCCATGTTTTTCAAGCAAACGTAACCATTTTCGAACTCATCCAAGATATCATTGAGACCAATCTTCTGACCAAATTTCATGCAGATTGGACAATAAATGTGGCCTCTAGAGAGTTAACAAGGCAAATGTTGCTGGCACACGACGCACGACGGACAAAAAGCCATCACAAAAGCTCACCATGAGCACGTTCTGCTCAGGTTAGCTAAAAACTGTTTTAATTGACAGATGAATTGAACATGTGAAATATTGGTGAAGCTATCTTAACATTTAAAAGAGCAAAATCACTTGAAATGAGGAGAAATCACCCCTCTTGTCTCACTTGAAAACAATGAGAAATCATATCTCTCATATTCTTTTATCAATTATTTAACCCTTTCCCCCATAAGAAGCAAAGTGAAAATGGCTTTGCAACCAGCATAAAACCAGAACAGCCTGCGAGTAACTCGCACTCGCAGTCTGTCCAGGTTTTATGCTGTTTGCTGCTCATCAGTAATTTAGGGTCAGGAATGAAGCCTTTAAAACTTGAATCTAAGAAAGGTCTTAAATTAAACAAGACTATTGCCAAGCAATATATGTCCCCTACGGGCTCCACCATTGTCAGAAATTCCACCATTATTGTCAGATTTTTTTTTTTTTTTTAATTTATTGCCATAGCAACCAGAATTTTTGACGTAGGAACAAAATGAAGTGACATGCATAATGTCCATATTGCCATCTATCTATGTTTCAAGTTTCATGAAAAAATATTAAGAACTTTAAAAGTTATCGCAGGATCCAGAAAAAAACACCATTTTCAGCAGTATTTCTAGTCTATTTGTTGCCATAGCAACCAGAATTTTTGATGTAGGAACAAAATGAAATGACATGCATAATGTCCATATTGCCATCTATCCATGTTTCAAGTTTCATGAAAAAATATTAAGAACTTTTAAAGTTATCGCAGGATCCAGAAAAAAACACCATTTTAAGCAGTATTTCTAGTCTATTTGTTGCCATAGCAGCCATAATTTTTGACGAAGGAACAAAATGAAATGACGTGCATAATCTCCATATTGCCATCTATCCATGTTTCAAGTTTCATGAAAACATATGAAGAACTTTTTAAGTTATCGCAGGATCCAGAAAAGTGTGAAAGACTGACGGACACACAGAGGGCAAGCCATAAGTCCCCTCCGGTTTCACGGGTAGGGGACAATTATACTTTTAAAGGGGATACAAATGCGTCAAAATACGCATCTAAGTGGAAAAGGGTTAACCTACATCAATTTCCTGTTGGTACTTTACAATCCTGTCCTTCACGTCTCTGATTTTAAGCTCCTGTTCTTTCAGTTTGGCATCATAATGCTTTTTGTGCCTCTTGCATTCCTCCAACTGACTGACAATCACCCCCACTTCCTCCTGGAACACACTTGGGCAGTTAAGCCTCATTCTTGGAACACAGGGCTTAATGCAAATTCGTATAGTGTCATCCAAAATTAGCCTGAACCGTCTGCACGGGATAATCAGCGATGACACTTACGCGTTTAAGGTAATTTTTGTTTAAAGAAAGTCTCTACTTAGCAAATTCCAGTTTAAGATAAAAGTCACAGATTAGCATGTGCCCATTGCACAGGCTAATTAGAGATGACACTTTACACTCATGCATTTAGCCCAGTCTTCCCAGAATGAGGCTCAGTGAAACACAGGACTTCACTTAGTATACTCATGAAATAAAGTAAAAATGTGTCAAAGACACGGAGGCCACAACAGCCAATGTTAGGACACACACAAAACCCCACTTAAAATTCACAATTGACAAAACAGCAAAGGGCAATCAGCCAGCAAAAACTTTATACAGTCCAAAATTACTTTCCAAACAATAATTTCCACATGAACGTCATTTAGGCATGAAAGTTTGAGCAAAATCTTCCACCCAGTAGCTAGTTGAAAACACACAATTTTGTGACAATTTGTTTTATAGTGGAAAAACAGACATGTGGGTATAATTCTGCTAACACTCAAAGCAGCCCATTTTGCTTTCTACAAGATCATCTACACATTAGGGTCAATCAACTGTGAAAGTTTCAGCGAGATTCCCCCAAGTTGTTAAATCAGAGTTAAAAACTTTATTTCTGGACAATTCATCCAATAGTGGAAAAACAGACTAATTTACATTCTGCCAAAACTCGTCAAAGCCCAAAATTTTGTTTATGAATCATCTACAAATTAAGGTCATTCAACTGTAAAAGTTTTAGGGAGCTCCTCCCAGTAATAAAGTTGAGGTGAAAACACAAGGCTCAGGATGTGAAATCAGGCAAAGGGAGATAATGACTAAACTTTTCACGGGAAAACTTTTTTGCTGTTCAATCATCTACATATTTAGTTTTTTTCTAGTCTTTAAGATAGAGATTGATCCACCAAATAGTTGAATAGGATTTAAAAAACACAAGCGTAAGGACATACATACGAATGTACAGCTAGACAAGTTCAATAAAAGGGGCTTGTATACACTCAATTTCGATCTTACTAAATCACTCTTAATTATCCAGAAGAGTTACAAATGCTGTATGATTTGATCCACCTTTAATGATTATTACTATATTATTTGTTAATATTTTTCTTAAATTTGCGAGTTATTTGGCTTGTTTCAATACAATGTAAAAGAAGATTTTTTCAAATCTATGAAGTTATTGTTTTATTTTACCAATCAATGAACAAGTCCAAAGAAGAAATAACATACAAATATATGGGCCGTGCTCCGTAAAAAAGAGGTTTGATGCATGTGCATAAAGTGTCGTCCCAGATTAGCCAAAGCAGTCCGCACAGGCTTATCAGGGACTACACTTTCGGCCATAGCTGGATTTTTGCTAAGTAGAGAAAAGCAGACAGTGTCATCCCTGATAAGCCTGTGCGGAATGCACAGGCTAATCTGGGACGACACTTTACGCACATGCATTAAACCCCCTTTTCACCGAGCACGATCCATCTTTAACTATGAAGACTGAAACAGAACCTTGATCTGGTCTGCTGCTCCAATCTTGGACTTCACTTCAGTCTCGATCTTCCTAAACTTGTCATCAGCCTCCTTGAGCACTTCCTCCTGTTCTCTGTAGACCGTCTGCTTCACAAGGAGCTGGGCCTCGTTGGCCTCAATCTGCTGACGTAACAGCTTCACCTCCTCCTCCTTCAAGGGCAAAACTGGGTTCAATGCATGTGTGTTAAACGTTATCCCAGTTCAGCCAGTGCAGGCTGCACAGGCTTATCAGGTGCGACACATTCCACCTAAACTTGATAATTGCTAAGAGACTTTCTTCAAACGAAAAATATCTTAAAAGCTGAAAGTGCTGTCCCTGATAAGCCTGTGCAGATTGCACAGACTAATCAAGGCAAACACTTTAGGCACATGAATTAAACCCCTTTTACAGAGCATGGCTCAGTCGCATTATCCCTTATTCTTATAGTATCGGCCCTCCTCATAGTATCATGCCTGTAACAAAAACCCTAAAGAAGTGCGGGAAAGTTATTGTTTTTTGAATTTTTAAAAGTAATAATTAATTTGATGGTTATCCATGATTATAAAGATGATCATTTTCATGATTTCCAGTATTAATTGGAAAGTAGGTCATGTTTATTCCAGGGCTATGATTTGATGTTTAAATTATGTAACACACAATTATCACAATTATGTTAGTTAGTTTATGGATTAATAGTAGCTTTATCAAATGTTTTATAAGCTGCTTATTTTTCAATAAAATGTAAAAATATTTTGAGAACAAAATGGGCAGGAGTTTTGTTTTCCATTAAGATGCTATTTTAAGAACAAGCATATGCGCAGAGTAACACATTTTACCACCCAATCAGAAGGGCCGATATTATGAGACCCATTGTACATGATACAGATTACTAAAGGGAGCTAAGTCTAACCAGTAATTTATCAAAACCTTTCCAATTAAAATGCAGTTTTCGTTTTAATGTCCAAGAATACACATTTAACTATAGATTGACATACAAAACATGAATGTTTTTGTATCTGTTCACTTCCAAAATTTGTATGTATTCATTAAGAGGGCCGATACAACGGATAGACATGCTATGCATTATGTCACGTCATAGTTTTGTATAAATATAATTTACATCATGTACACAAATTATTCTAATACAAGGTTGACTCAAGTATTGTCCTGTGTATAAGAATATGAACAAAAAGACAAATTAAGTGTGCATTAAGAGATCAAATAATATATTTTACTTCACACTCACACATACATCATGGTTTTATTGTTCTGGCAAAGTTAACTCTGGTAGAGCAAATATTTACATGTTGCTGAACACAACGTAAGACACTTTTTGCCATTTTGGAAATCTATACTTACATAAGTTGCTACATCAACAGGTGCTGGATCTTCAATGTTCTTCAGTTCTGTGATTTCCTAACAAAACAAATTGACATTGAAACCAAATGATAAGCACCAAACATGTAATTGCACAATCCCACAATGCATTTTACTACATTTTTTAATTTACGTTTTTATCATTTACATATTTCATTACTTATTTTATGATCCAGACCAAAAACGGTAAACAGCGCTACTTTAACACGGATGCAATTTATTTCTATTTTAGATAACAAACAACTTTTTTTTATCTTGAATAACTCAAATTTAAAACTTTGACAGTCCCAAAAAATGTTAAAATAGTGATGTTCAACAGTAAATAATAAAACACAAATCAAACTTATTTATTTTTAAAACCATACATGAACGCAATCCCCACCATGGTTATTTTCCTCTTCTTGTCCCGTATCTTCATGAGCTGCGTGGATCCCTTCCTTTCTAGCTGCTGGTTGGACTGAATGTCCCCCTCCAGCTGGGTGGACGTCTGACGCATCTGACCAACCTTCTTCTGTAAGTTGACTGGAAATATACGGGAAACAAGCTAGAAATCTGTTAGTTGCTTGGAACTATACAGGAACAAGAGGCCCATGAGGGCCTGAATCGCTCTACTGCTTTAAACACTGTCACTGTGACCTTGTCCTTTGACCTAGCCACCTGAAAATCAATAGGGGTCATCAGCCAGTCATCATCAATGTACCTATGAAGTTTCATGATCCTAGGCCTAAGCATTCTTGAGTTGACATCTGGAAACCATTTTACTATTTCGAGTCACTGTGACCTTGACCTTTGACCAAGTGACCAGAAAATCAATAGGGTTTGAGTCCTCATTAATATAACGACTGTGAACAAGTTTGAAAAGAATCGTATGAAAACTGTGGACTTTATCGGATAAACAAGAAAAAGTAACCATTTTACTATTTCGAGTCACTGTGACCTTGACCTTTGACCTAGAGACCTGAAAATCTATAGGGGTCATCAGCCAGTCATGATCAATGTACCTATGAGGTTTCATGATCCTAGGCCTAAGCATTCTTGAGTTAACATCTGGAAACCATTTTACTATTTGGAGTCACTGTGACCTTGACCCTTAACCCAGTGATCTGAAAATCAATAGGGTGCGAATCCTCATTAATATAAAGAAACTGAACAAGTTTGAAAAGAATCGGATGACAACTGTGGACTTCATCGGATAAACAAGTTTTTACTATTTCGAGTCACTGTGACCTCAACCTTTGACCTAGTGACCTGAAAATCAATAGGGTTTGAGTCCTCATTAATATGAAGACACTGAGCAAGTTTAAAAAGAATCGGATAAAAACTGTGGACTTTATCGGATAAACAAGTGTTTACTGTTTCGAGTCACTGTGACCTTGACCTTTGACCCATTGACCTGAAAATCAATAGGGTACGAGTCCTCATTAATATAAAGACACTGAGTAAGTTTGAAAAGAATCGGATGAAAACTGTGGACTTCATCGGATAAACAAGTTTGTACTATTTCGAGTCACTGTGACCTTGACCTTTGACCCAGTGACCTGAAAATTAATAGAGTTCGAGTCCTCATTAATATAAAGACACTGAGTAAGTTTGAAAAGAATCGGATGAAAACTGTGGACTTTATCGGATAAACAAGACAACGTCTTACACACACACACACACAGACACCATGCCATCCCATAAGCTCTTCTGCCTTGGGCAGTAGAGCTAAAAAAGGGAGAAATCGTTGGCTGGAAAACTATGGGGAAACAAGAGCTGTCACCATAGGATGACATATGCCCCCTATAAACGCTTTGATAGAAGGTATGAGCATTTTTCAAAACCCAAACGCAGATTTCAAAACCTTTACGCTGACCCTAAGTTCAAAGTCAAGGTCACAGGGGTAAAAAGTGTTGTGCGAATGGAAAGGCCTTGTCCATATACACATGCATACCAAATATGAAGGTTATATCTCAAGGGACATAGAAGTAATGAGCATTTTTCGAAACCTAAACGCAGATTTCGAAACCTAAACGCAGACCTTAAGTTCAAGGTCAAGGGGTAAAAATTTGTGTGCGTATGGTAAGACCTTGTCCATATACACTTGCATACCAAATATGAAGGTTATGTCTCAAGGGACATAGAAGTTATGAGCATTTTTCGAAACCTAAACGCAGATTTCGAAACCTAAACGCGGACCCTAAGTTCAAGGTCAAGGTCACAAGGGTAAAAATTGTTGTGCTTTTGTCAAGGCCTTGTCCATATACACATGCATACCAAATATGAAGGTTATATCTCAAAGGACATAGAAGTTATGAGCATTTTTCGAAACCTAAACGCAAAATGTGACGGACAGACGGACGGACGGACAGTCCGATCACTATATGCCCTCCTTTGGGGGCATAAAAAAATGTTGGCTGGAACTGCATGGGAAAAAAATTGAAATTCTAAAATGGAAAACTACAAGAAAAAAAAAGTTAAATTGTCTGCTTGAAACATTTGAGAAAAACTAGTACAATCATATCAGGGTTTTTTTTTGCACCATAAAAAAAACAATTTAATTTCCATGAATGAAAGAGAGTGAAATTGTATGAAATTTGCACTCTTCAAATACTGGTATTAGAAAAATGTAGTCCCTTTTATAGAATATTACAAGCTCACCTTATTTCACCTTATTTGTGTCTTACAGGTTTACAGTTCAACCATTTGTTATTGTTCAATGACTGCATACAGTGGCTGGAGTTATTCACATACAATCAACTTTTACCTAGAAGTCCATCAGAGGGACATAAGATTGGCAGCCTCATTTCTTCCTCATCGCCACAAAAATCAATATGTCATTTTCTATTACCATATATCCAAAATGTTTAGATTTTTTAAATGGGATATACATATATTTTGAGAATTAACTGAATAAATGTACTCAACTGGATTGTGCTAGTTGATACAGCATGAAAACAGGAGGGCCTGAAAGGCCCAAAGTCACTCACCTGAGATAACAAGACATTATTAGGACAAATCTCTGACCAAGTTTCATGAAGATCGGAAAATTAATGTGACCTCTTGAGTGTTAACAAGGTTTTACTATAGCCATATAAGGAAAAATGCCCCAGCCCCCTGGCAGCCATGTTTTTCAACCATCCGGCATAAATTTTGAACTCTTTCAAGATATTATCGAGATGAATCTTCTGACCAAGTTTCATGAAGATCGGACAGTAAATGTGGCCTCTAGAGTGTTAACATGATTTTACTATAGCCATATAAGGAAAAATGCCCCGCCCCTTGGAAGCCATGTTTTTCAAGCAAACATAATTATTTTCGAACTCATCCAAGATATCATTGAGAACAAGAGCTTGTCAAGGTAGTGCCAAATCCCCGCCGAAATGTGTTTGCTTGTATGACAACATTTGTTTTAGAGAGTAGTATAATATTTGTAAAAACAAATAAAGGGAGATAATTATGCTCCAGACGAAAAATTACTTTGAAATTAAATAAAGGGATATAATTAAAACAATAAGGTAGATAGAGTTATGGTTCTTAGTCACTACACTTCTCCTACTTGCCATCTGTTTAAGTTTGAAGTTTCAAGTAAATCCCTTCAGTAGATTTAGAGTTATGCTCCGGACAAAAATTTACTTTAAAATTATATAAAAGGGGAGATAATTCAATAACTAAGGTAGATACAGTTATGGTTCTTGGTCACTGCACTTCTCCTAGTTGCCATATGTTTATATTTCAAGTTTCAAGTAAATCCCTTAAGTACATTTAGAGTTATGCTCCGGACAAAATTTACTTTAAAGTTATATAAAAGGGGAGATAATTCAAAAACTAAGGTAGAAAGAGTTATGGTTCTTGGTCACTGCACTTTTCCTAGTTGCCATATGTTTATATTTCAAGCTTCAAGTAAATCCCTTCAGTACATTTAGAGTTATGCTCCGGACAAAATTTACTTTAAAGTTATATAAAAGGGGAGATAACTAAAAAACTAAGTTAGATAGAGTTATGGTTCTTAGTCACTGCACTTTTCCTACTTGCCATCTGTTTATATTTCAAGTTTCAAGTAAATCCCTTCAGTAGATTTAGAGTTATGCTCCGCACAATTTTTTTTAAAAATTATATAAAAAGGGAGATAATTCAAAATCTAAGGTAGATATAGTTATGGTTCTTGGTCACTGCACTTTTCCTAGTTGCCATCTGTTTATATTTCAAGTTTCAAGTAAATCCCTTCAGTAGATTTAGAGTTGAGCTCCGGACAAAAATGTACTTCAAAATTATATAAAAGGGGAGATAATTAAAAAACTAAGGTAGATAGAGTTGTGGTTCTTGGTCACTGCAATTCTCCTAGTTGCCATCTGTTAATATTTAAAGTTTCAAGTAAATCTCTTCAGTAGATTTAGAGTTATGCTCCAGACAAAAATTTACATTAAAATCATATAAAAGGGGAGATAATTCAAAAACTAAGGTAGATAGAGTTGTGGTTCTTGGTCACTGCACTTCTCCTAGTTGCCAACAACTGTGTATATTTCAAGTTTCAAGTAAATCCCTTCAGTAGATTTAGAGTTATGCTCCGGACAAAAATGTACTTTAAATTCATATCAAAGGGGAGATAATTCAAAAACTAAGGTAGATAGAGTTATGGTTCTTGGTCACTGCACTTCTCCTAGTTGCCATCTGTTTATATTCTAAGTTTAAAGTAAATCCATTGAATAGATTTGGAGTTATGCTCCGGACAAAGTTTCAGCCGGACGGACAGACGGACAGGACCAATTACTATATCCCCTCCGAAAAATTTTCGGCAGGATTAACAAGCAAATTCGTTGAATTTATATGCCCCGCCAATATGCTTCTGGACACAAAAGGGTTATATTTGACACTCAAAAAAGAATTTTTTCAAGATACAAAGGGCCATAACTCCGCTATTAACAGATGGTGTACAATGCCATTTGGCGAGCATCATTCTCTTTTCCATATATATACTCATACCAAGTTTCAATGAAATCCGCTAAAGCACTTCCAAGATATGGCTCCGGACACACACAAAAAGCATTTTTTCAAGATACAAAGGGCCATAACTCCGTTATTTACAGATGGTATACAATGCCATTTGGCGTGCATCATCCTCTTATCCATATATATACTCATACCAAGTTTCAATGAAATCCCCCAAAGCACTTCCAAAATATGGCTCAGGACGAACGGAAAGACGGATGGACGGACGGACGGACGGACAACTCCAACACAATATCCCTCCGCCTATGGCGGGGGATAACAATCTTCTGACCAATTTCATGAAGATAAGCCATATATAGCCATATAAGGAAAAATGCCCTGCTCCTGGTGGCCATGTTTTTAAAGCAACCCAAACAATTTTAGAACTCATCCAAGATATCATTGGGACAGATCTTCTGGCCAAGTATCATGATGATTGGAAAATTAATGTGACCTTTAGAGTGTTAACAAGGTTTTACTAAAGCCATATAAGGAAAAATGCCCCGCCCCGTGGTGGCCATGTTTTTCAACCAACCGGCATCGTTTTTTAACTCAGCCAAGATATTATTGGGATGAATCTTCTGACCGAGTTTCATGAAGATTGGACAATAAATGTGGCCTCTAGAGTGTTAACACGATTTTCACTATAGCCATGTAAGGAAAAATACCCCGCTCCTTGGCAGCCATGTTTTTCAAACAAAGATTACCATTTTCGAACTCATCCAAGATATCATTGGGACAAATCTTCTGACCAAGTTTCATGAAGATCAGAAAATAAATGTGACCTCTAGAGTGCTAACAAGGTTTTACTATAGCCATATAAGGAAAAATGCCCCGCCCCCTGGCGGCCATGTTTTTCAAACAACCGGCATCATTTTCGAACTCGTCCAAGATATTATTAGGATGAATCTTCTGACCAAGTTTTTATGAAGATTGGACAATAAATGTGGCCTCTAGAGTGTTAACAAGATGTTACTATAGCCATATAAGGAAAAATGCCCTGCCCCTTGGCAGCCATGTTTTTCAAGCAAAGGTAACCATTTTTTAACTCACCCAAGATATCATTAGGACAAATCTTTTGAGCAAGTTTCATGAAGATCAGAAAATAAATGTGGTCTCTAGAGTGTTAACAAGGCTTACTATAATAGCCATATAAGGAAAATTGCCCCGCCCCCTGGCGACCATGTTTTTCAACCAACCGGCATCATTTTTCGAACTCATCCAAAATATTATTGGGATGAATTTTCTGACCAAGTTTCATGAAGATCAGACAATAAATGTGGCCTCTAAAGTGTTAACAAGATTTTACTATAGCCATATAAGGAAAAATGCCCCGCCTCTTGGCAGCCATGTTTTTCAAGCAAACGTAACCATTTTCGAACTCATCCAAGATATCATTGAGACCAATCTTCTGACCAAATTTCATGAAGATTGGACAATAAATGTGACCTCTAGAGAGTTAACAAGGCAAATGTTGACAGCGCACGACGGACGATGCACGACGGACAAAAAACGATCACAAAAGCTCACCATGAGCACGTTGTGCTCATGTGAGCTAAAAATGTCATAGATAGCAAATTGTGCCTTTGATATCCAATATTAGCACTCACGTGGATTAAGTGGCAAAAACACATACTTTTGTGAAAATATTACACAGTTTTGTTTTATAACAATACCACATTCAGTAACACTAAACTATTCCCCTTTGAGACTTGGTCACAGCTTACCAATGTCTGCCTCAATAGCTGCAATATCATCCTCTACATTGGTCGTCAAGTATTTGACCTTGTCTTGGTTACTGGAGTAGTAGCGGAATGTGGGCTGACTGATAACCTGGTCACCGTTCAGAGTGAAAGCCTGGGAAATAATGCACCATTGTAGCATTTGAAGTGAGCCATGCTCTGGGAAAACAGGGCTTAATGTAGACGCAAAGTGTCTTCCCAGATTAGCTTGTGCAGTTCACACAGCCTTATCAGGGGAGACACTTTCCGCTTATGTGGAATATTTTGTTTAAAGTAAGTATATTCTAAAAAATCAGAGTACCGCATAACGTGTGCCAACGCTCTGCTGCGGGTGCTGTTTTGAATAAATGAAAGCTTGTCATTTTTTTTTAGGGGTCACACTGACCTTGACCTTTGACCTTGTGACCCCAAAATGGGTGTGGTGTGTAGAACTCATCAAGGCGCATCAGTCGAGGTTTTAGCACGACGCGGACCGCGGTTGTCAGATGGCGGACGACGAGCTGACAATACCTCGGGTTTTCTCCGAAAACAGCCGAGTTAAAAATTCAGTTTTGGGCAGAAAGTCTTGTCCCTGATTAGCTGGTGCGGACTGCACAGGCAAATCTGGTGACACACTTTATGCAAAGCATAAGCCGAATTATCCCAAAGCACTCCTCATGTTTTTTCTCTGTCATTTACAGGAGTGTGTTAACCAACAGACAAGAGCTGTCTCCATAGGATGACATAGGCCCCTGATAAACGCATTTATATAAATTATGAGCTTTTTTTGAAACCTAACCACATTTTTTTTAAACCTAAACACGGACTTTAAGTTCAAGGTCAAGGGGGTCGAAATTTGTGTGCGTATGGAAAGGCCTTGCATACCAAATATGAATGTTACATCTGAAGAGACATAGAAATTATGAGCATTTTTCGAAACCTAAACGCAAAGTGTGACGGTTAGAAACTTTTCCCAAAAAAGCTGACCGAAATTTCCCCCAAAAACTAAAAAAAAAAAATGTTTTGTTTTTTTAAGAAAGAAGTCTCTTATGACCTATGATTTCTTAACTCTAGATCTCAACTATTTATTTAAACATCCCGCAATATATATAAGTTTAATTTAGTCCTTTTTGTTGATAAATAATTCCCAAATTTGCCACTATTATCAATTAAAACAATCCCAATTTGACCAGAATCCTTTTCCCAAAATGGCTAGAAAACCCCCTGAACATGCACTTAAAAACAATTTTAATTCTGTTACTTATAATCATATTTACATGTATAATGCTTAATTTTTCCCAAATTCATGGTTTATCGTGCTATTTTTACAAATTTCATGGTTTATCACGCTAATTTTCCCAATTCAAATGGTACAGGCTGTAACAAATAAAAGCAAAAAAAATCACTGACCTGTCTGGCATTTCTAGGGGGGTTCTTTTCAGGATCCATGACTTGTCGGGCCGTCCGTCCATCTTCTATAAGCAACACACACTCCACTGTTTGCTGGAACATGTACCCAAATGTTTTTTGAATTTGTTGGTATTTTTTTCCATTTAATTTAACAGTATTTCAATTATAAAACATCAGTCAGTAAACATTTCCAGTAATCAGTGTTTTATTTCACCTATAGGGGAATGGTGGCGGGGCCCTTCCAAAGGGGAAAAACGCGTCGTGTTTTAGGAAAAGGGGAAAATTATAAATTCAATCTTTTATATGTAATGATATTTATTATATGAATACACATGTATGTATGAATGTAATATTCAAAGTTGAATGTATCTGTCCTTTTTCTTAAATATTTATCAATGATTTTGTCAACATTAGTTTCAGACAGTTCAGCCGTCATGCACAGTCTCAGTTTCCATAGCCAATTTGTGTCTTATTGGGATTTTTTAATCAATAAAATGGAAAATTTGAGCATTTGATATCAATAAAATGGACCAAATATGATTATTTTTATCAACGAATATTGAAACAATATAGATACATCAGGCCTTTTCCTGGCCATTTTGGGAAAAAAATGCAATTCATGTGAAAAGTCCACTTATTTGGGAAAAACTAATTTAATATAACTCTTTATAATAATAAAAAATCATACTTAATATAGTTATATACTTTGTTAGGTGTTCATATAAATAAATGTGATATATATTTATCATTAGACAGTTCTTTCTAAAAAAAAAAATAAAAAAAATATATTTTTTTTTTAATTCTGGAGGGGATTTTTTTTTTTAAATTTTGGGAAAATATATACCCATTTTTTAGGGGAATGGGGCCGAATATAGGCCCCCGAAATTGCCATAAAAAACACTGGTAATAACATCAAGTGTACTTCAATTATAGGCAGGGTGGAAATGGCGACTGAAATGATTTATGGTCGAAAACCCACAACAGTTTTGGGCCTCAATTACCATAGCTTAACAACTAAGCTACCAATACCTTGAACATTTTTGTATCAATTACATGTATTTACCACCCTCTTTAAGCAGGCATGGACAGTATTTTGAGACCAGGGGAAGGCTTTAAACAATATTTGTAGAGGACCACAATCTGATGTCATATACCAAGTATCAAAGTTATCGTGTCACATAAGTCAATACAAAACATTTCACAACCACACCCCAGAGTGGGTCCAATTTTAACGCCAGGGGCATGATTTGAACAAAATAAGTAAGGAAATACTATATCATGTTAAATTCACAATATAATACCTGTTTGACGTGTTGATTTAGAGAAAACTTTTCAAGTTATTTTACAACATAAGTCTAAATAAATCTTGTGATACCATGTGCAAGGCCTTTATTGACCCGAGGTCCATTATTTGAACAATTAATGTAGAAGACCAATATCTAATTTCACATACCCATTATCAAAACAGAAAGCCTTGTGGGTTCAAAAATCAGTTGCCTGTTATATTAACACTTTTTTCTAATCAGAAAAAAACATGGCACCTACAAACAAATTAACAATAATCAGTTAAATTTCCATAAAATCACAATTATTCATGCATGAGAACCTGAAACCACATGTGGTTAGCTTGTGACTCTGATATTAATTAGTGAAAACATCATTTTGAATGATAAATAATCATATTATAATGAGCAATCAACTTTTCTGGAAAAAAAATCACTATCAAATATATATAGATAAATAATCATATTATAACAAAAACGAAACTTTTCTGAAAAAAAATTCACTATCAAATATATAATATATATATATATATATATATTTGATAGTGATTTTTTTCCCAGAAAAGTTGATTGTTTGTTATAATATGATTATTTATCATTCAAAATGATGTTTTCACTAATTAATATCATAGCCACACGCTAGCCACATGTGTCTTAAACAAGTGAGCAGCAATGTACCTGGTCAATAAGTGTATTATACACCATGGGCTCGTCTGATTGGATCATGTCTAGAACAGATGGGTACTGCCGTGTGTCTGCTCCCTGCAAGCAATCATAAACACCTCAGTGAAAGGGCAATGAGACCATGGCATTATGTCCGTCTGAGGGATAATATAATGAACATCTTAATTTAAATATTTTGCTTAGTCATTTGAACATATTGGTAAATTGGAGTTTATAGTTTGATCATAAATAATTTAAAAAAGAATTAAATAGAATATGATTGGTTAAGTATAGACAATTGAAAAAGGTCTCTGACTGATCAAAGCATAAATTAAATATTGCAGATCAATGGTACAAATGGAGAAGCAAGTGCATTCTCTTTAAAAATAGACTGGCTGCTTACTTTATAAACAAGAGCACCGCCTTGCCGGTGCAGACCGCTCATCTATTTTCTTTTTAAAGGTGAAGGGACTCTCATTTTCAATCACAAAGGAGGGAGGGGTGGAGTGAAAGGGGGTGTATAGTGTGGGGGTGTGGACATTACATTATACATTATTTATTACATTATCTTCCAAAAATGCAAAAAAAAACGCAAAAAAAAAGGGGGGGAGTGGGGGGGAGTGCGGGGGAGTGGGGGGGAGTGGTATGGGGGGGGGGGGGAATGGGGGGGGATTCTTGGTTCTTGGGTACGATGGTTGGACGGTATTTCAAACATAAAATAATAAAAATAAATAGTTGTGTTTTTTAACCGTTTCCAAAAAAAATAATTTGGGGGGATAGGGTGGGGGGTATAGTGTGAGGGTGTGGTGGTCATTTGTGAGATGATCTTCAAAAAAAATGGGGGGGGTCCAGGGGGGGGGGGGGGAGGGCACGGGGGATGGTTTGGGTGGAGTCTCTTGTGGTATGTCAGGTAAGAGTAGTTTTGTCAAAGTATCAATCAAATCTAATCATAAATAAAGAAGTTATGGCAGTTTTAGCAAAATTTAATAATTTGACCTTGAGAGTCAAAGTCATTCAAAGGTCAAGGTAAAATTCAACTTGCCAGGTACAGTAACCTCATGATAGCATGAAAGTATTTGAAGTTTGAAAGCAATAGCCTTGATACTAAAGATGTAAAGTGGATCGATTCACAAAATTTAACCATATATTCAAAGTTACTAAGTCAAAAAAGGGCCATAATTCCGTAACAATGACAACCAGAGTTATGCAACTTGTCCTTTTACTGTACCCTTATGATAGTTTGCGAGTGTTCCAAGTATGAAAGCAATATCTATGATACTTCAGGGGTAAAGTGGACCAAAACACAAAACTTAACAAAATTTTCCATTTTCTAAGTATAAAGGGCCCATAATTCCGTCCAAATGCCAGTCAGAGTTACATAACTTTGCCTGCACGGTCCCTATATGATAGTTAATAAGTGTTGCAAGTATGAAAGCAATAGCTTTGATACTGTAGGAATAAAGTGGACCTAAACACAAAAGTTAACCAAATTTTCAATTTTCTAAGTATAAAAAGGGCACATAATTCTGTCAAAATGCCAGTCAGAGTTACATTACTTTGCCTGCACAGTCGCCTTATGATAGTTAGTAAGTGTTGCAAGTATGAAAGCAAAAGCTTTGATACTTAAGGAATAAAATGGACCTAAACACAAAACTTAACCAAAATTTTCAATTTTCTAAGTATAAAAAGGGCACATAATTCTGTCAAAATGCACGCCAGAGTTATCTAACTTTGCCTGCCCAGTCCCCTCATGATAGTAAGTAAGTGTACCAAGTTTGAATGCAATAGCATTGATACTTTCTGAGAAAAGTGGACCTAAACGCAAAACTTAACCGGACGCCGACGCCAAGGTGATGACAATAGCTCATAATTTTTTTTCAAAAAATAGATGAGCTAACAAGAGATGTGTTTGTCAGAAACACAATGCCCCTTATTGCGACGCTTTGATTTCTTTTCTTTTTTTATCTTTTGGCAGGTACAGATAATTATCTCCCTTTAAAGCTTATTACTTCCCTTAGATTTTTTGTTTTTTACTTTTGACCTTAAAGGATGACCTTGACCTTTCACCACTCAAAATGTGCAGCTTAATTTTCTATCTGAAGCATCATAGAAGTAATGAGCATTTTTCGAAACCTAAACGCAAAGTGTGACCGAAAGACGGACGGTCTGATCACTATATGCCCTCCTTCAAGGGCATAAAAAGACTGGCTGCTTAATTTATAGGCAAGCAATTCTAAGTTACACAGCACAACAAATCCTAATTACGACAACACACCTTGGTTTTAGTGTCATACACTTGATCCTTAAACCTGCTGGTGATGATGGTGATCTTGTTCCCCGGGCACACACTCTGAATGATCTGCTCCAGGGCCTTCTCGTCTTGGTAGTCATGGCAACAGAACGCATTCATCAGGCCCTTCAAGCAGCATTCCACGGGCAGCGCCCACTTGTTGTCTTTCAGGGTGAAGCAGGCCCCTGAACAAGTGATTGGAATTATTGTCATGGAAACTGTGTAATAGAATCCTTGTAAAAGTGTTTGATTCGTTAACCGGTTGTTATTGTATGTTTAAAAGCTAAATAATATTTATTTATTGTAATTGGTTTGCAAGATGTAACTCACATATGAGTGATTATTGAAACAGTATAATGGTTTTCTTGCATGCCTTTTCAATTGCTCTGACATTCAGCAAATAATTGCAACATGGAGGTTATTTGGTGTCCTTATTCAGGCAAGTTTTAGGCCAAAATCTTTATCAATTTAATATTATTTTGAAATATTATTTAAGTCAAATTCAATTAAGTCATTTTAAATATTTTTCTTTTTAATCATTCCATTGCAGTTTGAACAACATATAATTTAAAGCAAACAAATACATGTATCAAACAGTTGTTTGGTTTAAACTATTATTCTCATTGATCTCTATTTCACATGTGAACTGTAAAAGAAATTCATAGTTTAAAGATACTGATCAGACACTTAAAAGTTCTTGACCCCACCTTTTCCTACCTATAACCTCACAATCTCCAAATATACAATTGGATAAGTGACAATTTTCTAAAATAACAATATTTTGTTTCTTTAATTCAATGTCTTGCCATTTTCAACAGTATTTTGGTCATGTCTTGGAGGTCAGTTATCCTGTTCACAAGTTCAGTGGTGTACCTGGACTGAGTGCAATCACAACTGCAGTACTTAAATCAGCAGCACTAATTATTGTGGTATAAACAATTTAAGGACCTATTGCAACAAGTCATGTTGCCATGCTGAGCATAAAACATGCGACGTTCGATTTATAGGCAAGCGCTCTTCTCTACAGCTGAGCTGGCATGCCAATTTAATAATCACCAATTGGTCCTATAGGCTTCTTATGGAAGCGTCCCTGTGCATGGGCCTGGTCTATGGCCTTGATAAGGTCCGGGATCTGGGGCCCAAAGCGGCGCAGTCTGTTGCCTTGGGAGGCCTTCATTGCCTGCAGGTTACGCTGGTTTTTGGCTAGCTGGGTCTGCAATGTCTGGCTTTCCTGACTAAAGGAAAACAAGTGAGGGATTGAATGTTAAACTGCTATTTGTACTTAATTTTTCATTTCAGATGCATTAGTTTTTTCCAAATGTTGATTTTTTTTTATGCCAAGGTCAGTGATCAAATACGGCCAATATGCTTTTTATTTCATGTTAAGCTTCAAACTCATTTTCTAAAAGTCAGCTCCCCATTCACAAAAACAATAATTTTTTAATAAAAAGTGTATTGAAAATATGAAGAAAAATAGGGCCTGAAAGGCCCAAAGTCGCTCACCTGAGATAACAAGATATTATTGGGACAAATCTTCTGACCAAATTTCATGAAGATCAGAAAATAAATGTGGCCTCTAGAGTGTTAACAATGTTTTACTATAGCCATATAAGGAAAAATGCCCCGCCCCCCCTGGCAGCCATGTTTTTCAACCAACCGGCATCATTTTTGAACTCGTCCAAGATATTATCGGGATGAATCTTCTGACCAAGTTTCATGAAGATAGAACAGTAAATGTGGCCTCTAGAGTGTCAACACGATTTTACTATAGCCATATAAGGAAAAATGCCCCGCCCCTTGGAAGCCCTGTTTTTAAAAAAAAACATAATTTTTTCAAATGCATCCAAGATATCATTGAGACCAATCTTCTGACCAAATTTCATGAAGATTGGACAATAAATGTGGCCTCTTGAGTGTTAACAAGGTTTTACTATAGCCATATATAGCCATATACGGAAAAATGCCCCGCCCCTGGTGGCCATGTTTTTGAGGCAACCAAAACCATTTTCGAACTCATCCAAGATATCATTGGGACAAATCTTCTGAAAAAGTTTCATGATGATCGGAAAATAAATGTGACCTCTAGAGTGTTAAAAAGGTTTACCTATAGCCATTTAAGGAAAAATGCCTGGCCCCCTTGGAGCCATGTTTTTCAACCAACCGGCATCATTTTTTAACTCGTCCAAGATATTATAGGGATGAATCTTTTGACCGAGTTTCATGAAGATCGGACTATAAATTTGGCCTCTAGAGTGTTAACAAGATTTTACTATAGCCATGTAAGGAAAAATGACCCGCCCCATGGCAGCCATGTTTTTCAAGCAAACGCTAACATTTTCTAACTCATCCAAGATATCATTGGGACAAATCTTTTGAGCATGTTTCATGAAGATCGGAAAATAAATGTGGCCTCTAGAGTGTTAACAAGGTTTTACTATAGCCATATAAGGACAAGGGACAAAATTGTCACAAAACCAGGTTTTCATTGTGAAAAAAAAATCTGATAAAGGGAGAAAACTCAAACTGAACTTTTGAAATGAACAAACAAAATTAACCCCCTTTGCAAGTTTGTTTTAAAAAAAATATATTTTTAGTCGTGGCGACCATGACATTGGAGATATTGACGTGATTCTTTCGTGCAACACACCGTCCCATGATGGTGAACAAATGTGCCAAATGATTTTAAAATCTCACAATGAATGACATAGTTATGGCCAGGACAAGCTCATTTATGGCCATTTTTGACCTTTGAACTCAAAGTGTGACCTTGACCTTGGAGATATTGACGTAATTATTTCCCGCGACACACCGTCCAATGATGGTGAACAAATGTGCCAAATGATTTTAAAATCTGACAATGAACGACATAGTTATGGCCCGGACAAGCTTGTTCCGCCCGCCCGCCAGCCAGCCCGCCCGCATTCGCCAATCTAATAACCAGTTTTTTCCTTTGGAAAACCTGGTTAAAAATGCCCCGCCCCCAGGCTGCCATGTTTTTCAACCAACCGGCATCATTTTCAAACTTGTCCAAGATATCACTGGGTTGAATCTTCTGACCAAGTTTCATGAAGATAGGACAATATATATGGCCTCTAGAGTGTTAACAAGATTTTACTATAGCCATATAAGGAAAAATGACCCGCCCCTTGGCAGCCATGTTTTTCAAGCAAAAACTACCATTTTCTAACTCTTCCAAGATATCATTGGGACAAATCTTCTGAGCAAGTTTCATGAAGATCGGAAAATAAATGTGGCCTCTAGAGTGTTAACAAGGTTTTACTAAAGCCATATAAGGAAAAATGCCCCGCCCCCTGGCGGCCATGTTTTTCAACCAACTGGCATCATTTTCGAACTTGTCCAAGATATTATTATCGTGATGAATCTTCTGACCAAGTTTCATGAAGATAGGACAATAAATATGGCCTCTAAGAGTGTTAACAAGATTTTACTATAGCCATATAAGGAAAAATGACCCACCCATTGGCAGCCATGTTTTTCAAGCAAAGATTACCATTTTTAAACTCATCCAAGATATCATTGGGACAAATCTTCTTAGCAAGTTTCATGAAGATCGGAAAATAAATGTGGCCTCAAGAGTGTTAACAAGGTTTTACCATGGCCATATAAGGAAAAATGCCCTGCCCCCTGGCAGCCATGTTTTTCAACCAACCGGCATCATTTTAGAACTCTTCCAAGATATTATTGGGATGAATTTTCTGACTAAGTTTCATGAAGATCAGACAATAAATGTGGCCTCTAGAGTGTTAACAAGATTTTACTATAGCCATATAAGGAAAAATGCCGTGCCCCTTGGCAGCCATGTTTTTCAAGCAAACGTTACCATTTTCGAACTCATGCAAGATATCATTGAGACCAATCTTCTGACTAAATTTCATGAAGATTGGACAATAAATGTGGCCTCTAGAGAGTTAACAAGGCAACTGTTGACGTCGCACAACGCACGACGCACAACAGACAAAAGGCGATTACAAAAGCTCACAAAAGCATTTGCAGGGGTCAAAGTTGGATATTTTGAAAATCCTGAACTTAAAGCTGGGGGCCAGGGGGCCGCAGGGCCCTCGGTTGGTCCAGGGGACAAGGGGGCCAGAGGCCCCCAGAAACTCATGGATTCGACACATTTAAAGGGTGCCTGTACCTGTTCTGGTGATTCTATTTTCTTAAAAAAACAACATACACATATATTTAAAAATCTTCATGTATTTGATAAAGAACACAAAGTTAGTCAAAAGGCAATTCATTCACATGCACCCTCTGTCTGGCATGGACTCAACTGCAGGTGTTGCTTTTGAAGAACCAGATAAAACCTGTAACAGTGGTTACAAATTATATTTTTCACACATACTTTAAAAAAGTCAATAATACATGTTTAATTAATGCAGAATCAAATGTCACCATTTATATTCACAGAATCATGCTGCCGGAAGCCTCCACATACACCTAAGAAAATTAGGTATGGTGGCTTCTGCTAAACAGTTAAAATTGAAAATTTCAGCATGGATTCCCCTAGTTTTTATCCCAATCGTTGTTTGAATGCTAAATAATTGTATCCTGGTGTGACCCAAATTTGACGATGTAACAGTTACATGAAGCAATATTTAGCAAATAATTTAAGAAATAATGAATGTTTAATAGCACAAAATAATAATTTTAAACTCGGCTATATTACTTTGAAATGATTCCAAGACAATAATCATCCATTTAATCAATAAAAATAGAACATCGTCGAATTAAGGTGTTGGCGAATTTGGATTACGGTAGGTTGCCCATATTTGTTTTACAAAAAGTAAAAAAACAAACATTTCTTGCTGCTGGGCTCATATGTTGGGGACAATAAAACATTTTATTTAACTAAAAAAGACCTGTCCCAGTCAGCAAAAATGGCGTATTTGATCGTATTTTCAATTACTGTTAAAATTCTTTTCCTGATTTATGCTTTATTCAAAGGTCAAAATGTTTTAAAAGCTCACAATCAATGAATCACACGTTATTATTAAAAAAAAATTGGCAAATTTGCTAGATCTTGCCGATTTTTGATGCAAAACAACCTAAACAGTAAACTTTAGCAACAGAAAATACTACCAAATTCGGGGTGTTAGTTTAAAAAAATAAAAACCCTACCTGGTTGGTCTTGATGGTTCTTATATTCTTTATGTGATAAGGGCCCTCTGCGTGGAGACGCAATGACTTCTTCCCACAAGACTGATAATTCAGGGTTTTCTTACAAACTTCTCAAACCGCTTTTCCACAAGCTTCCACTTTTCTCAACCAGTTCACTACCCGCCCGTAGACTACAGCGGGGAATGGTCACCCATTATAAACTGTACGCTGAAGTTTCTTTAGCTACCAACAGGCAAGTATCTCGTTGCCATTTTTCTCAACTTAAGTCTGAACACAGCTTCCCATTCGGCATCAAATATACCCAAAAAGTACTCAAATTGATTCAAATCGGCAGCAATCTTTAATCTTTAATCAAATGTAATTGTTTATTTAATCCTCTACGATGTAAGATTTGTTTTCACATCAGTAATTTGTCTCGATGACCGGTGTTAATGCCGACTGCATATGAATTTTTCAGGTCAATGACACGGCGATGTATTGATGCACAGTCTACAGCTGAAAGCGGTTAATATCTGGGACAGCATGTCAGGAAAAAAATCAATACCGATAATTCGCATTGTTCATTAATTAAGCAACTATTAATAACACTTATCCTTTATGGATTTTCATGAAAGAAAAACCATAATAAAGAAAATTTTATTCTCTTTAATCTGATATATAAACAAGTTTGGAAAGAATTGGATGAAAAATTTGGACTTTATTGCATAAACACCATTTTCTCAATTCAAGGGGAGGTAATTCTGTACTTCATGGACCAATAATGCTAATTTTTGTAGGGTTCGTGTCCTCATTGATATAAAGACACTGTGCAAATTTGGAAAGGATCGGACAAAAAATGTGGAAGATTTTTGAAAGTTTCACAAAATAGGCAAAAACGAATAAACATGCAAAGTTCAACGAACTCCTGCGGCCATGTTTTTTGACGAATCAAATTTCTTTTAACAACTTTTTCAGGGGAGCCTTCAAAGGTCATCCCTGTGAAATTTTTTGAAAATCTGATGAGCGGTTTCCGACAAGAAGATTTTTTAAGGTTTTTACCATATATGGTCATGGCGGCCATCTTGGTTATGTGATCAATTTTTTTTAACAAATCTTTTGTCCCATGACCTAGGGATGCTCCACATGAAATTTAGTTGAAATTGGCTCAATGGTTTAGTAGAAGAAGATGTTTACAAATTGTTTACAGACAGACAGACAGACAGACAGACAGACAGACAGACAGACAGACGGACGGCCGGACGCCGGACGGTGAGTGATCACAATAGCTCACCCTGAGCTATCGCTCAGGTGAGCTAAAAAGGAAACCAACAATTGTACAAAAACATTATTGTGCAAGTATGGGAAGATGTGCAAGCCATGAAAAAACAAGAGATGTGTTCGTCAGAAACACAATGCCCTCTATTGCGCCGCTTTGAAATGAAAATTTCAATTTATCATTTGGCAGGTTTAGAAATAACCTCCCTTTTATAGCTTATAACTTCCCTTGGATTGTATTTTTTTACTTTTGACCTTGAAGGATGACCGTGACCTTAAAATTTGTTTTTAATTATATCCTTTTAAAATAAATTACTTCCCTTTTGAAATTGATCTGTACCTACCAACTAATATAAAATAGAAATTATCTCCCTTTAAAGCTTGTTACTTCCCTTGGATTTGTTTTTTGACCTTTGACCTTGAAGGATGACCTTGACCTTTCACCACTCAAAATGTGCAGCTTCATGAGATACACATGCATGCCAAATACCAAGTCGCTATCTTCAATATTTCAAAAGTTATGGCCAATGTTAAAGTTTTCAGACGGAGGGACGGACGGACTGACTGACACACTAGCGGACAGTTCAACTGCTATATGCCACCCTACTGGGGCATAAAAATCAAGAAATAGAACCAACACAAGTAAGGGCGCCTAGTTTAATCAACCCTCCAACATACTTGAGTTTGAACTGGTCATTCCTGTACTTGGTCACACAGCTCCTGTGCTGGTCCACCATGTGGTCAGTGGTCTTCTCCTCAGCCTCCAAACCAGCCAGCTGGGCCTCTAGCTCTGATACCTTCTGCTGCCGGGCCTGCCTTTCAGCCTCGTAGTCGTGCTTGGCACTGTAAATAGAATACAGATACATGACTGTCGAGCTCGTTCTGGGAGAACTCGGCTTAATGCATGTTCATAAAGTGTTATCCCAGATTAGCCTTTGCAGATCACACAGGCTGATCAGGGATGATACTTTCCGCTAAATGGAATTTTCAGTGAAAATACTGTCTCCTGTAAACAAAAATCCTGTAAAGGCGGAAAGTGTCATCCCTGATTAGTCTGTGCGGACTGCACAGGCTAATTTTAGATGACACTTTACACACATGCATTAAGCCCAAAGCACAATAGATTTAATTAGATAAGGGGCAGAAATCAACATCAAGCCAGAAACCATTTTCCAAGCTTAATAAGATTTCACAGGTAAATTTATAAAGATTGGCTTGTAAAAGCGTCTTTTAAGTCAATATATAACAAGGGACAAAATTGTCACAAAACCAGGTTTTCATTGTGAAAAAAAATCTGATAAAGGGAGAAAACTCAAACTGAACTTTTGAAATGAACAAACAAAATTAACCCCCTTTGTAAGTTTGTTTAAAAAAAAAATCTATTTTTAGTCGTGGCGACCTTGACATTGGAGATATTGACGTGATTCTTTCGTGCGACACACCGTCCCATGATGGTGAACAAATGTGCCAAATGATTTTAAAATCTCACAATGAATGACATAGTTATGGCCAGGACAAGCTCATTTATGGCCATTTTTGACCTTTGAACTCAAAGTGTGACCTTGACCTTGGAGATATTGACGTAATTATTTCGCGCGACACACCGTCCAATGATGGTGAACAAATGGGCCAAATGATTTTAAAATCTGACAATGAACGACATAGTTATGGCCCGGACAAGCTTGTTCCGCCCGCCCGCATTCGCCAATCTAATAACCATTTTTTTCCTTCGGAAAACCTGGTTAAATATTTGGGCTATGTTGGCCAACTCCACCTTTTGTTGACTGCGGTGGCTGATAATATCCAGTAAAGATATTTGAACAGTTTGGTTAATGTGAAAATAGGCAGTTCCCTTACAAATGTTTACTGCAATAATTAATCTCAGGCTATACCAGAACTGCAAATTGGAAGTTTCATCAGATGGGGTAGCACAAATAAATAAAGTGCTATTATAAAGAAAACTGAGATCAAATTTCATCAAGAGTGTACCAAGAACTGTTTAAATTACTGTCTGCGCAAAAAAAAGTGGAGACCACTGCATTCACCACTGCCAATGAAAACAAGAGATGTCTTTGTCAGAAACACAATGCCCCCTATTACGCGGCTTTGATTGAAATTTCAATATATCATTTGACAGGTTTAGAAATTATCTCCCTTTTAAAGCTTATTACTTCCCTAGAATTGTATTTTTTTTACTTTTGACCTTGAAGGATAACCTTGACCATGACTTTCACCACTCAAAAGTGCAGCTTTATGAGATACACATGCATGCCAAATATCAAGTTGCTATCTTCAATATTGCAAAAATTATGGCAAATTTTAAAGTTTTTGACACGGACAGACAGACTGCTCAACTGCTATATGCCACCCTACCAGGGGCATAAAAAGCTGCCTTTTCGAGATACACAAAAAAGAACCTCAAATTGGCATTTTGATCAGTTGTGTATATATTAAGCAAAAGACACTTTTTGGACATGTGTATGTACGTGTAACTTCTTTTTTTATGTGTAAACTAAAGTCCAAAGTGGTTCCCTTATAGCTGAAGAACGAACACTGTACCTTGACTGAATCTCTTTGATCCTGTTGAGGATTTCTTGCTCCTCCTTCTTGCTGGACCTTACAGCTCCCTCCAGCCTCTTGACTTCCAGCTGTGGAAGAAAGGAACAACATCGGGTCAGTTGAAAGGGAACAACATGGGGCAAGTTGAAAGGGATAAACATGGAACCTGCTGAAAGGGCAAAACAGGGGATCAGTTGAAATGGCGGAACATGGGGTCAGTTGAAAGGGGAAAATATGTGATGAGTTGAAATTGGTAAACATGGGACCATTTGCAAGGGGGAAACATGGTACCAATTGACAGGGGGATATATGGAATCATTTAAAAAGGAGAACAAGAGCTGTCTCCATAGGATGCCCCGAAAAATGCTTTGTTTGTTATGTAAGACAGCTATATAACAGAACAAATTTTAGAAACCCAAATTCCGATTTTTAAACCTAAAAGCAGCCCTAAGTTAAAGGTCAAGGTGTAAAAATTTGTTTGCGTATGCAAAGGCCTTGTCTATATACACATGCATACCAAATATAAAGGTTACATCTGAAGCGACATAGAAGTTATGAGCAATTTTCAAAACCTAAAGGCAGATTTTGAAACCTAAACTCGGACCCGAAGTTCACGGTCAAGGTGAAAGGGGTAAAAATCTGTGTGCGTATGGAAAGGTCTTTTCCATATACACATGCATACCCATGGTTCAAACAGAAATCTCAAACCTAAATTCAAGCACTTTTCAAGGACTTTTCAACGCCAAATTTTCATTTTCAAGGCCGAGAACCGTTCGTTAGTTTCCTTAAAAAAAAGCATTTTCAATCAAGTTTAACACAGTAAATATCATTTATTTGCTCAAACAAATTAAAATTATTCCACAATAACTCATACATGTTATTTTTAGTTATTGCATACATGTTTTCAATCCTTAACTCAACGAGTCTTACATACAGTTTGTCAACCAGTTCCGGATTATCAGCAGTTCCGATTAATTTGAATTTAATTTTCCATAATGCCCCAATAAAAACAAAATGAGAAGTGTCTAAGATATACATTAGGTTAAGGAATAAATTAACAAAGTTTTAGCGAGAAATCTTTTGTAAATAGCTTACAGAGTGGAAAAATGCAGCAAAAAGTTAACCAGAACTGATTCAAGGAGTATTATTTTCAAATAAACTTTTTGCTGATTGAAAACAAATGCAATGACAATGTTTTGAAATACTAATTCTGTAAGTTGAATGATTTTTTATAATTTTCCGAAGGGTTAATTTAATTGGCTATTTTTTACAAAAAACTGCATATGCCGTCTGGCCTACCCTGTTATCATACAAAATAAATGTTACTCTTTATTTTTACATCTTCTCACATTGACACTAAATACCGAAAGAAATTATTTTGGTCAAATGAATAAACTTTTTGCCGGGTGATTCTTAACTGGTAAAATGACTGTATGTATTTACTTTTTAAAGTTATTACAAGCAAACAAATTGCTTCTAAATTTCATGTTTTCTTTGTGGGTTTCCTCTTTCTCGTGGCTTTTCAAAGCACTTTCCCCCATCCCCCGACACCAATGGTCTTCATACAGACCCGACAATGTGCTTTTAGAATGTCCTTTCTTTTTCTGTACCCAGTAATATTCAGTTAACCACCCTGGTTTGAAACGACACTTCCCCATCGCTGCGTTTTCACTCGCGAAAATTGATCACAATGGAGAACCTCTTACGTAGTACACATAATTTGTGACATGTACGCATAACGTTTCGTACTCAATAGTGTACGAAACTTATATTTCGTACTCAACTTTTTGCGCGAAGGAATTTATGATAAATTTTCGTAATATTTCCCTTAAGAACGATTTAAGTTTATAATTTAAGCGATGATATAAGTAATTTTGAGCAGAAATAAACATTTTCAAGGCTTTTTTTACATGAAATAAGCACTTTTCAAGCACTTTTTCAAGGCCAACCTTTGTTCAAGGGCTTTTCAAGCGCAGGACTCGTTTTCAAGCACTTTTTAAGCCTTGTGCGAACCCTGATACCAAATATGAAAGTTACATCTAAAGGGAAATAGAATTTATGAGCAATGTTAGAAACCTAAACGCAAATTTTGAAACCTAAACGTGGACCCTAAGTTCAAGGTCAAGGTGAAAGGGGTAAAAATGTGTGTGCATATGGAAAGGCCTTGTCCATATACACATGCATACCAAACATGAAGGTTACAACAGAGGCGACATAGAAGTAATGCAATTTTTTTCAAAAAAGTGTGATGGACAGATGGACTGACAGACGGACAGTGCAATCACTATATGCCCTCCTTCGGAGGAATAAAAATTGGACCAGTTGAAAGGGGGAAACATCAGACCAGTTTAAAAGGGACACATGGAATCATTTCAAAGGGAGAAACAGGGGACCATTTAAAAGGGGGACACACGAGACCAAATTGAAAAAGGAAATCATGACCCCAGTTGAAAGAAGGAAACTTCGAATCGGTTGAAAGGGGAAGCATGTGATCACCTGAAAGGAAGAAACATAGAATAAGTTGAAAAGGAGAAACATGGGACCAGTGGAAAGACAGAAACATGGAATCAGGTGAAAGATGGAAACATGGCACCAGTTTAAAGGGGGAAACAGGGGACCAGTTGCTTACAAAGGGTTAAATACAGATTTTATAAACAAGCAAATTTGTTGAATTGATATCCCCCGCCAATATACTTCTGGACACAACAAGTTGTCTGGACGAATGGACAATCAATGTACATCATCCTCTTATCCATATATATATATACTCCTACCAAGTTTCTATGAAATCCGTCAAAGCACTGCCAAGATATGCCTCCGGACACACAAAAAAGCATTTTTTCAAGATACAAAGGGCTAATACTCCGTATTATCCAATGGTGTACAATGCCATTTGGCCTGCATCATCCTCTTTTCCATATATATACTCATACCAAGTTTCAATGAAATCCGCCAAAGCACTTCCAAGATATGGCTCCAGACACACAAAAAGCATTTTTTCAAGATAAAAAAGGCCATTACTCAGTTATAAACAGATGGTGTACAATGCCATTTGGCGTGCATCATCCTCTTATCCATATATATACTCATACCAAGTTTCAATGAAATCTGCCAAAGCACTTCCAAGATATGGCTCTGGACACAAAAGTGCCGGACGGACGGAAAGACGGAAGGACGGACAGACTAACAACGCCAAAACAATATCCCTCCTATGGTGGGGGATAATAATGCAGCAAATGGTTAGCATTTTGCAAGGAAAATAAATTGAAACTCAAGAATTTGATATTGATTTTCGTATGCTTTGTCTGCCTCTAAAACTTCAATTGTGTACAGAAAGGGTCAAGCATGGGACCAATTGCTTAAATGGAGGTCCAGGTTTAATAAAAATAAGCACACTGTACAAATTGTTATAAACACAAAGATTGACCTTCATGTATGATTTCTTTCTGTTAAATTTACAGTTTTGACATTTTTGGACTACCTGATTTGTTTACTGTTGAAACTGTCAATATCTCGTCTTGTTCTGATTATTTTGCAAGATCATCCATTCACGTACAAAGTATTATCGACAATAAGACTCTTATAACCTGTGCGTTTCTGGAGGTTTTCTTTTGCTCTGCTAGATCTGCTTTTGCCTCATTTAACTTTGGCTGCAATGATTTAACATCTCCCCCACTGGCTGACAGTCGGGAAGTCATTTCATTCATGCGGGTGTTAACTTCATCTAGTTTTCTCTGAAAAGCAATTAGTGAGAAAATCCTGCAATGTCCTTGATGCAATATCTGGGTATTCTTTTTGCAATCATATAAGATTATTGTTAAATCGTAAGTTGATATATAAGAATGAGATTATGACATGGACAAGAATGGAATAAATCAATCTCATCCCTTGCTGTTTGCAAACAAATAATTTTTCATGGGAATTTAAGCAACTTATGCAAATTTAATGTCAGCAAATTATAGTATTTTGTTTTTAAGTAAAACTCTCTTTAGATTTTAATTTCAAGTTTAAGAGCATAGACCCACATCTGAATAGTTTGGCAATATATGGACTTAAACATTATGTTTAGATTAGTAGGTTTAAAATGAATTCCCCCAAGTGTAAGGCATGTATTTCATTTTGTCTGCAGCTTGAGACTTCCATGAAAAGACTTCACATATTAAAGACTTATAGGTGACCAGAAAATACTGAAGTACAAGAATAGATTATGATCCATGGTGATTTACAATTCATATGGAATGTCCTGAAATAACAGATTTCATTGAATACACACAGTTTCAAAGCAAACAATAACAAGAGGGCCATGATGGCCCTGATCACTCACCTGACAAACCTTGCTACATCAACTTAAATTCTATCAAACCCATATACAATCCCAAGCCAGATTTCATTAATTAATACATTCTGACAAAATTTCATTAAGACATGATGAAAACTGTGACCTCTTTCATCTACACAAGGTTTTAATAGAATTGACCAGGTGACCTAATTTTTGACCCCAGATGACCCATATACAATCCAAAATCAGATATTATCAAGATAAACATTCTGACCATATTTCATTAAGATCAGATAAAAACTATGACCTCTATTGTCTACACAAGGTTTTTCTATGATTTGACCTAGTGACCTTGTTTTTGACCCCAGATGACCCAAATACAATCCCAACCCAGATGTCATGAAGATTAATATTCTGGCCAAACATCATAAAGATTGGATGAAAACTGAGACCTCTACTGTCTACGAATGTGTTTTTTAATTTTTACCTAGTGATTAAGTTTTGGACCCTAGATGACATAAATTCAATCCCAACCCAGATTTTAACAAGACAAACATTCTGACCATATTTCATTAAGATCTGATGAAAACTGTGACCTCTATTGTCTACACAAGGTTTTTCTATTATTTGACCTAGTGACCTAGTTTTTGACCCCAGCTTACCCAAATACTATCCCTACCCAGATTTCATCATAAATATTCTGACCAAATTTCATAAAGATTGGAAGAAAACTGTGACCTCTATTGTCTACACAAGATTTTTCTATTATTTGACCTAGTGACATAGTTTTTGACCCCAGATGACCCAAATACAATCCCAACCCAGATTTCATCAAGATAAACATTCTGACCAAATTTCATAAAGATTGGATGAAAACTGTGACCTCTATAGTCTACACAAGGTTTTTCTATTATTTGACCTAGTGACCTAGATTTTGACCTCAGATTACCAAAATACAATCCCAAGCCAGATGTCATCAAGATAAACATTCTGACCAAATTTCATAAAGATTGGATGAAAACTGTGAACTATATTGTCTACACAAGGTTTTTCTATTATTTGACTTAGTGACCTACTTTTTGACCCCAGATGACCCAAGTTCAATCCCAACCCAAATTTTATCAAGATAAACATTCTGACCATATTTCATAAAGATTGGATGAAAACTTTGACCTCTATTGCCTACACAAGGTTTTTCTTTTATTTGACCTATGGACCTAGTGATTAAGTTTTGGACCCTAGATGACATAAATTCAATCCCAACCCAGATTTTAACAAGACAAACATTCTGACCATATTTCATTAAGATCTGATGAAAACTGTGACCTCTATTGTCTACACAAGGTTTTTCTATTATTTGACCTAGTGACCTAGTTTTTGACCCCAGCTTACCCAAATACTATCCCAATCCAAATTTTATCATAAATATTCTGACCAAATTTCATAAAGATCGGAAGAAAACTGTGACCTCTATTGTCTACACAAGATTTTTCTATTATTTGACCTAGTGACATAGTTTTTGACCCCAGATGACCCAAATACAATCCCAACCCAGATTTCATAAAGATAAACATTCTGACAAAAATTTCATAAAGATTGGATGAAAACTGTGACCTCTATTGCCTACAAAAGGTTTTTCTATTATTTGACCTAGTGACATAGTTTTTGAACCCAGATGACCCAAATACAATCCCAACCCAGATTTCATCAAGATAAACATTCTGACAAAATTTAATAAAGATTGGATGAAAACTGTAACCTCTATTGTCTACACAAGGTTTCCTATTATTTGACCTATTGTCATTGTTTTTGACCCTAGATGACCCAAATACAATCCCAACCCAGATTTCATCAAGATAAACATTCTGACCAAATTTCATAAAGATTGGATGAAAACTGTGACCTCTAATGTCTACACAACAAATTGTTGACGGACACACGCACGCACACACGCACAACGGTCGCTGGACATCACACGGTCACATGAGCTAAAAATGTACAAACATAACAAACAAAATATGTACAAATATAATGTAAGAAAGACTACCTTGGCATCTTCAGCATGTTGTTTGAATGAGGGCAGTCGAGCCTCCTCATGGTTCTTTTCTTTTACCAATGGATCCATACCCTACGAAAAGTAGAATTTAGATTTTCTATCACACGACCCTAATCTGAAGTCAAGAAGTTAGGTTGAAAATTTATCTCTCTTGACTTTTGATTCCAATTTCAGATAAATTACTTAAAATGTCATGTTATAAGGTCAATCTATCATAATGACTTCAATTTTAGTTCATGTGCAACAAAATGTTAATTGGAAGTTAAAACCTACAATTACTAAGATATTAAACAATCATTTGCACATTGTAAAAGCAGTAACCTTTTCCTTTTCAATGATGAACGCCCATGCGAGCTCATGTCTCAATCTTTGAGCCTTGGTTTTCAGGTCATCGACAGCGGTGAGGGCCTTAAATTGGCGCTCCAGTGCAAGGATCTCTGCCTCCAGCTTAGGCATCATCTAATGACAAACAAGAGATGTGTTTGTCAGAAACACAATGCCCCCTATTACGCCGCTTTGAAATAAAATTTCAATATATCATTTGGCAGGTTTATAAATTATCTCCCTTTTTAAGCTTATTACTTCCCTTGGATTATATTTTTTTACTTTGACCTTGAAGGATGACCTTGACCTTTCACCACTCAAAATGTGCAGCTTCATGAGATACACATGCATGCCAAATATCAAGTTGCTATCTTCAATATTGCAAAAGTTATGGCCAATTTTAAAGTTTTTGGACGGGCGCACAGACTGACAGACTTACAGACAGACAGTTCAACTGCTATATGCCACCCTACCGGGGGCATACAAACATACATGAGCCGGGCTCTGGAAAAAAACAGGGCTAAATTAATGTGTGTTAAGTGTTGTCACTAATCAAGGACGACTCTTACCGCTTTTAATTTTATTTTTTCGTTTAAATGAAGTCTCCTCTTACCAAAAATCCAGTAAATAGAGAAAGTGTTGTCTGTGATTAGCCTGTGTGGACTGCAACGGAAATTCAACAGTGTTTTAACCTGCCTGACAACACTGTTTGTGTAAAATGATATTCGAAAATACAGTAAACACAAATACTCATATAGCTTCAATTACTATATTAGTTGCTATTGTAAATATATGCTGTAATAACTATTTAACTGGCTATACAATGGCCCGCTGTTATCAAAAAAGCGACAGTTTTTACAAAATGGCAAAAATGGTGGCGCAAGCAAAACATCTTCCAGTTGTAAAATGCAAGAATGATTTTTAAAAGCTTGCACAGGTATGCAGGTGTTAACTTGCAAAGAGACATTTTAAACAAGGCTATTGTCAAGCAATAATTATGATCCCCTAGCTACTACCGGTGAAACTCCACCAATGTCAGACTTTTTTAAAAATTTGTTGCCATAGCAACCAGAATTTTTGACGTAGGAACAAATTGAAATGACGTTCATAATCTCCATATTGCCATCTATCCATGTTTCAAGTTTCATGAAAAAATATGAAGAACTTTTAAAGTTATCGCAGGATCCAGAAAAGTGTGACAGACTGACTGACGGACTCACAGAGCGCAAACCATAAGTCTCCTCTGGTTCCACCATTAGGGGACAACAATGTTCTCTGTTCTAAACAAGAGATGTATCAGTGCAGATCTGCTCTATCACAAAATGCTGTCAATTCAAATGCAACACTAACAAAGAGTTCGATGGTAAGAGACATATGCCCCCCTCCCAAGCAGGGCTTTGAACTAGTGACCATAATTTCAATAGAGGTCATCTACTGTCCAAAAAGGCCAATGCGCATGTGAAGTATCAAGCCAATCGTTCATTTCTTTTATAAATTATTGATCTGAAACAATTTTAACACTTATTGTGACAGTGACCTTGACCTTTGACCCAGTGAACCAAATCAGGGCTCAACATTAACAGTTGTCCTATTGCCCCTGGCAAGTAAAAGTCGGGTCCAGGCAAGTTATTTTATAATCTAGTTGTCTGCTCGGGCAAGGCAAAAAAGAACAAAGAGCATTTAATTAAGACTTTAATTGCTGTAATCATTTTGTTAAATGTTCGAAAATAAAAAAAGGTTTTGTGGTGTATCATTTTGATCTTTATTAAAAAAATATGAGATTTACAGTAAATGTGGTATTTCATGTTTGGGCAAGTGGCTTTACGTTCAGGGCAAGTAGATTTTCTATGTACTTACCCCGCAGGGCAAGTTGGTTTTTAGGTTAATGTTGAGCCCTGCAAATTTTAATAGGGGTCATCTATTATATACTGTCCAAGGCGGATGCACATATGAAGTATTAAGCCAATTGGTCAATTCGTTGACGAGTTATTGATTGCAAACGTTTTTCACACTTAGTGTGAAAGTGATCTTGACCTTTGACCTAGTGACCCTGATTTCAATTGGGATCATCTACTGTTCAAGGCCAATGCACATGTTAAGTATCAAGCCAATCGGTAAATTCGTTGACTTGTTATTGATCCGAAACGATTTTCACACTTAGTGTGATCGTGACCTTGACCTAGTGGGCCCAAATTCAATAGGGGTCATCTTCTGTCCAAGGACAATGCACATGTAAAGTATCAAGCCAATCGATCAAGTGGTTGACAAGTTATTGATTGAAAACGATTTTCACACTTAGTGTGATAGTGGCCTTGACCTTTGACCTAGTGACCCAATTTCACTAGGGGTAATCTACTGTCCAAGGCCAATGCACCTGTGAATTATCAAGCCAATGAGTTAATTCGTTGTCGAGTTATTGATCGGAAACGAACTGGTCTTTCGACAAACTGACCGACATCCAGAAAAACAATATACCCCTTCTTCTTCGTAGAGGGGCATAATTACTAGCAACTGTTACTTAAAACAAATGTTTATGGATTGAGTAGTTAAAATATTACTTTTGTGAGAACATAGTTGGGGTTAATTTTCCAGCTATGCTGTAGTTTTTCAGTGGGCTATATAACCTGAGTTGATTCTGAGTGGTATTTCACAAGCCCATCACCATCAAATAGTGCATTTACGTAATGACTTCTTAGATCAAAAACTTTATCATTTAACATTCAAACAAATAATGTATAAATTCTCAACATACAAATAACATAATGTTGAATTTCCCTAAATAATACAATCCATCACGACAGAAAACAGAACAATTTGTCATACCCCAACTTTATCATTGATGATCTCTATTGTCCTGTTCTTGTGTTCATCAGCTCTTTCATAGTCCTCCTTGATCTGTTCCAACTGAGTCGCCTTCAGGAAGAACTGAAACACACAGAGCAACACATATTTGGACAAATACCCAATTCAGAAACACTTTTAACTCTATTAATTTTCAATTTACTAAGTGACTAAACAAATTTCAAAGGAATCAGATGAATACTGAAAAAATATAAAAACATTGCTTAACGATTTATAAATACAAATTAATTGAAATATATTGTAAACAGCAATAAAGTGAATGTAAGATTTAAATTTAATGACATATGACTTGTTAATACCATCATTCATGCAATATTCCAGTAAGAAAGGATAGTGATGTTAAACTTTAAACAAGAACAGCGCATAACGAGTGCCACGCTCTGCTGCGAAAGCTTGTCAGATTTTTTTTTTATAGAGGTCACAGTGACCTTGACCTTTGACCTAGTGACCCAAAACTGGGTGTGGCGTGTAGAACTCATCAAGGTGCATCTCCATATGAAGTTGTAGGTGGAGCACTTTGATTTTAGAGCCAATGTTAAGGTTTTAGCACGACGCCTATTGCGGACGGCTGACAGCGGGACAATGAGCTGGCTATGACAATACCTCGGGTTTTCTCCAAAACAGCCGAGCTAAAAAAGACATACTTTGGTGTAAAGCATTGAAAATGATCTACATTCAGACAAAAGGTTTCATTAAAACAAGAGGGCCATGATGGCCCTGAATCGCTCACCTGGCTAACCAAATACAATCCCAACCCACATTGTGACAAAATTTCATAAAGATTAGAAGAAATCTGTGACCTCTATTGTCTACACAAGGTTTTTCTATTACTTGACCTAGTGACTTAGTTTTTAACCCCAGGTGACCCAACTACAATCCCAACCCAGATTTCATCAAGATAAACATTCTGATCAAATTTTATAAAGATTGGATGAAAACTGTGCCCTCTATTGTCTACACAAGGTTTTTCTATCATTTGACCTAGTGACCTAGTTTTCGACCTCAGATGACCCAAATACAATCTCAACCCAGTTTTCATCAAGATAAACATTCTGACCAAATTTTATAAAGATTGGATGAAAACTGTGACCTCTATTGTCTATACAAGGTTTTTTTATTATTTAACCTACTGACCTAGTTTTTGACCTAGTGACCTAAATTTCAGAAAGATTGGATGAAAACTGTGACCTCTACTGTCTACACAAGGTTTTTCTATAATTTGACCTAGTTTTTGACCTAGTGACCTAGTTTTTGACCCCAGATGACCCAAATACAATCCCAACCCAGATTTCATCAAGATAAACATTCTGACCAAATTTCATAAAGATTGGATGAAAACTGCGACCTCTATTGTCAACACAAGGTTTTTCTATTATTTGACCTATTATGTGACCTAGTGACCTAGTTTTTGACCCCAGATAACCCAAATACAATCCCAACCCAGATTTCATCAAGATAAACATTCTGACCAAATTTCATAAAGATTTGATGAAAACTGTGACCTCTACTGTCTACACAAACACATTGTTGACGGACACACGCACACATGCACGCACACACATATGGACGCCAGACATCACACGGTCACATAAGCTCACCATGTCACTTCGTGACAGGTGAGCTAAAAAAAAACAGTTGCTATAAGCTTTAAGGCTTGTAATTAGAGCTGTTAAGTTAGTTTGTGGCTGTGGTCCTATTTCAGGAGCTAAATTTGCCTGAAAAGTCACTGACACCCTGTACTTGCCAATGATGTTCTTTAAATTTAGAAAACTAGTACTTGGGTGTTTTAGATAGGTTAGGTCAGGTAGTTCAGGAAGTTCTTAACCTGTATTTGTCATTGGTGGTCTTTGAGTTCAGAAAGTGCTTACCCTGTATTTGTCATTGGTGCTCTTTGAGTTCAGGAAGTTCTTAACCTGTATTTGTCATTGGTGCTCTTTGAGTTCAGGAAGATCTTACTAGAGCTGCAACGATTCACCAACAGCTCGATTTAATTCGATTTCGATTTCAGACAGTCCGATACCAATTGTTTCGATTCATCTTTCAACCTAGTTTTATCATATATTCACTCTTCTGTCACAAAATAAACATTTCTGTTCAAATGTGTTGAATACCTAGATATCTTGGGCATTTGTGTGTTTGTTTGATAGTTTGGTTGATTCAACAGTGTTTTACAAACTGTTGAAAGTGGGTTAAATTTACATTTGTAAGAAATGTTCAGCAAGAAACTGGCAATTTTCTGACAAACTATTTTAAAATTTCAATACAACACCTAAAAAGAATAGCAAATTAGGAACCTTTGTTCTGTACCTTGCAATATGGTCTCATGTCACAAGCTAAGTACCCAATAATAGATTTGGAAATAGATTCTGTCCTTTCAGGGGTTAAGTTAAATCTGTTCATTTCAGTTACTTTCAGCTGGCCACTTAACAAAGTCCCAACAAAAACAGAACTACTTTTCTGGCTAGCGACTGCAGTAGTTGCACTGGTGCTACCTCCTGCTAAATCAACATTATGTTTGCGTTTGCCATGTTGCATTAGATTAGTGGTTGAGTCGGACTTAGAGTAAGCCACGTCCGTGAAGCACACTTTAAACGTGGCTTTATCGGGAGGGCTACCATCCCAAAACCCAAAATACTGCCACACTTTTGATTTTAGCTTCTTAGGCACATCTGATAATTTCAATTTGTCGGCCACAACTTTTCTGCCATTTTGACGCTTTTTCCGAAAATAGACCGTGACGCACTTATTGATTGGATGACCAAAGTAATAAGTGACCAATCGCGCGTGTCGTAATTACAGGTTAAGATGAAACCTATACCTTCCCATATCAAATTGTCAGCGTACAGCAAGCTTTACGTATCTATGTCTATATGTTAAAGAATCGAATCTAATTTGGTATGGTTGGCATCTATTCAAATTGACGCATTTAAAACCGGTTTTCAATCCATCACAATCAAATCGTTGCAGCTCTAGATCTTACCCTGTATTCGTTATTTATCGCTCTTTGAGTTCAGGAAGATCTTACCCTGTATTTGTTGTTGGTGCTCTTTGAGGTCAGGAAGATCTTACCCTGTATTTGTTGTTGGTGCTCTTTGAGTTCAGGAAGATCTTACCCTGTATTTGTTGTTGGTGCTCTTTGAGTTCAGGAAGATCTTACCCTGTATTTGTTGTTTATGCTCTTTGAGTTCAGGAAGATCTTACCCTGTATTTGTTGTTGGTGCTCTTTGAGTTCAGGAAGATCTTACCCTGTATTTGTTGTTTATGCTCTTTGAGTTCAGGAAGATCTTACCCTGTATTTGTTGTTGGTGCTCTTTGAGTTCAGGAAGATCTCACCCTGTATTTGTTGTTTATGCTCTTTGAGGTCAGGAAGATCTTACCCTGTATTTGTTGTTTATGCTCTTTGAGTTCAGGAAGATCTCACCCTGTATTTGTCATTGGTTCTATTTGAGTTCAGGAAGATCTTACCTTGTATTTGTTGTTGGTGCTCTTTGAGTTCAGGAAGATCTTACCCTGTATTTGTTATTGGTGCTCTTTGAGTTCAGGAAGATCTCACCCTGTATTTGTCATTGGTTCTATTTGAGTTCAGGAAGATCTTACCTTGTATTTGTTGTTCATGCATTTTGAGTTCAGGAAGATCTTACCCTGTATTTGTTGTTAGTTCTCTTTGAGTTCAGGAAGATCTTATCCTGTATTTGTTGTTAGTTCTCTTTGAGTTCAGGAGAAGATCTTACCCTGTATTTGTTGTTAGTTCTCTTTGAGTTCAGGAGAAGATCTTACCCTGTATTTGTTGTTAGTTCTCTTTGAGTTCAGGAAGATCTTACCCTGTATTTGTTGTTAGTTCTCTTTGAGTTCAGGAAGATCTTGCCCTTTATTATATACCTGTTGAATGCTTTTAACAAAATACAGGTTGTATCAATCGTTGAAATAAAAAATCCCGTATTACGCTACTTGCTGTTTCCAATTCCGTATTACCATACTACTATTTTTAGAAGCCGGACTACTTTTTTTTACCCATTTAATGACGTCACATTATGCGCACCGAATATAGGAAACCCCCCTTGTTAAATCTTCGACCCATTTAATGACGTCACACTACGCGTAGCGAAAATAGGAAAGCCCCCTGTGTAGTATTATTAGATACGTCGTCTGCAGTTTGACGAGAGAGTAAATATGGCCGAATTTTCGACCATGGACATAGCGGAATGGTCATCGATCGGTTTATTTGACTTAATTGACGATAGTTTTATTGAAAATGAACTATTTGAAACGGCTGTTCATAATTCTGGAGAGAATGAAAATGTCAGTAGCACTGAAAATACTGAAACAAATGCAGTGTCCACTCTTTTAGAAGCAGGTGTCCAGCTGCCCAATGAAAGTAAGTCTGATCTGCATCAAAATATAGATTTAAGTTCACAAGACCAAAGAAATCAAATGGAACAGATGAATTTAAATAGTCATGCTCAAGGTGAAACACGTAAACAACCAACATTTGTACATGTAACAGAAGATGAAAAGACAAATTTTGTTCAAAGTATGAAAAATGTGAACACTAGCCGCAAAACTGAATTATGTATGCGCCATTTCCAACGCTGGCTATCAGAACCACCACGCAATGAAACAAGATCTGTCTGTGACATCATGACCACTGAACTTGACAACTACATAGGTTCATTCCTCCTGTCCATCCGTAAAGCCGACGGGTCTGAGTATGAGCCTGACACACTCACAAGCTACCATCGAGGCATTGACCGGTTTGTAAAAGAAATTCATATTTACACACCAAAAACATAGTAGAATAAAGTGCTCAGTGTATAAACAATCAACATTGAATCGAAATAGTATTTCAGTGATGATCATGCAATGTTGTTGTAGTACTGTATTACTCACTGCTGTAGAGATAGTTTTAACCTATATATTTAAGCTTGAGTCCATCGAAAGCCTAATGCTTATATAAACACTCTCCAGTCCATTTTCTGGGCCATTACTATGTGTCTTTGTGAGAGATCTTAAGAACGCTTGCTGGATGGTGATCGAACCCATCACCTCCCAGTGGCTACACGGACACCCTATCCATAAAACATTAAAACATGTCGACCTTGCTGTTGAGTTAATTTACTACATCCAACACAAAGTGATTAAATTAAAATATTTAAACAGCATGAAATGTTATAGCTGTGTAATTATGCTTTATAGTTGTTATGTTAACCTGATTGGTTATTGCACACATCTATGAAAATAAAATTTAATTAAGTGGCAAATAAATGTATAAAAGTTATTAAACAAAACAATATGTAAATTGAATATTAACCGCACAATGATATTAACGGTTTAAAAAAATAATATCTCGAACAAAATGTAAATAATGCCCATAATTTTCAAATTATATCCAGTTAAAAAAAATCAAATAATTCGGTACATGGGTCAAGTTTAAAAAATAAAAGAATGAAAATCAATTGTTTAAATGTGATTTTTTCCAGATATTTAAGGGAAAATAAATATTCCCACAGCATTTTGGATGACAGAGAGTTTGAAACTTCTCGAAAGGTTTTGGCTTCCAAAAGAAAGGAACTGAAGCAAAAAGGAAAAGGAAACAGGCCCCATGCTGCTGAAGCCATTACCTCTGAAGAAAGAGGGATTTTAAAACAAAAAGCAGTAATTGGACTTCAAAGCCCAAGACAGCTGTTGAATCAAGTTTGGCTAAATAATTCAACATTGTTCGGCATTCGTGGTGGAACCGAAAGTCACAACCTTAGATGGGGCGACATCAAACTGAAAAAAACTGATCAAGGAAGAGAATACCTTGAATACAATGAACGGTTGACCAAAACACGTACATCGGAAACCAAGTCGGATCAAAGGGCCTTTCCACCTAAGCAGTTTGCTCATACCAACAAAGATTCATGCCCTGTTGAAGCGTACAAGGAGTTTGCTCATCACAGACCGAAAGAAGCTCTGCGTGATGATGCCCCTTTCTACTTGAGTATAAACTATAGTCGACATGATGGGTCCAACAAGTGGTATAAATGTCAGCCCATGGGTGAAAACTCCTTGAGGTCAATAATGAGAACGATGGCCGAGATGGGCGATCTCACAGGTCAAAATCACAGTGCCCGAAAAACAACCTGTACGACTCTCTTGCATAATGGGGTTGCTCCAACAACAATTCAACAGCTAACTGGACACAAAAATGTGCAAAGTGTTAACAATTACGCAAAGGCTTCTCTCGAAATGCAAGCAGCCATGTCCGACATATTATCAGAAAATCCTGACCAACAACAAATTATGCAACTTAACCCTAGGCCTACCTATGGTTCTGTCATCCCGGCATCGGTGCGAAACACATCTATGTCAAGCAGCAACAAAAACACATCCAACGCCGCCATTGATGATTCCCACGATAACACAAATCTCCAAGGTGCACAATTATTCCGGTGTAACGTAACCATTAACAACTACTATGCACACTCTCCATCGAAGAAACGCAAGAGAATATGCATAGTAGAAAGTGACAGCGATTAACTGTTGGTGAATTATAAATCCAGCTAGTAAATCCAACAACATGTGCTTTCAACACGCGAAGATTAAAACCTGTGTGTCCCCTGTTCAAATGTGTACACGTTAGACTAATTTGCATAAACTGTATTCATGCGCGTGTTATATAAACTACGGCGTTCCGTTTGTATCATTGTGTTGTATGTTTTGTTAAAGCAAAAAATACAATTGTTAACTGTTTTCGTTAGTTGCTGTATATAATAAATGGAATATTACGCTAGTCAACTGTTCCAAGAGTTTGTATTCAGTCTCGTGGCTTGTGCTATTTCGCATCACACTCGAGGCTCCGCCTCTCGTGTGATACGTCATCACACAAGCCACTCGACTGAATACAAACTCTTGGAACAATTGACTAGCGTAATATTCCGTATGTATTTGTTGTTAGTTCTCTTTGAGTTCAGGAAGATCTTACCCTGTAATTGTTGTTGGTGCTTTTTGAGTTCAGGAAGATCTTACCCTGTACAGTGAAAACTCTCTTTACGACCACCTCGGTATTCCGACCAACTCGCTAAGTCGACCACCATTTTTCAGTCCCGATTTGTTCCTTCTATATTTCAATGGTCGTTACACTCACTAATCCGACCAACCCGCTAATCCGCTATTACGACCACTTTAATCAGTACCAATTATCGATATTGTTCTTAATTGACACCCGCCAAACGACCAGTAATTTTCACACCTTACTTGATCTGATGTTGTGGTACTATCGGGCTTGTGTACGAAGCCATTCTGACCCAATTAACCACAATTAACGACAACGGTTTTTGGCATCGATTTGCAACACAGGTGTTAGATTTTCGGCACTTGTTATAATTTTTAACCCTTGATTGACAATTAGCTATTATTATTATTGAGTCTTTGATGGGTAAATTGTTAGTTGTTTGGTACACACTTTAAAGATTTATTACGGCGAATAATTTAACAGTTAGGATATTTGAGTAACACGGTTTTGTTCGTGATGGATATAAAAACCGACTTTTATACCATATCGTTATTCAAAATGGATAAGCGAAAACGGAAAGAGTTGTGTTTAAAAGAAAAGATTGATTTGATCGACGCAAGTGATGGAAAATCTCAACGACGATTTATTCGGCATTGGAAAGACTCGGGTTCAAGCTATTCTAAAAAGAAAATCTCGACTTTTATTCGACAAAATGCTAAGCAGACGACAATTGACTCATTCGTTAAGTAGACATCAAGGATCTTGATGAAAAGTACATATACATGTATTTACACTTCTTTAATGAACAACTTGAAATACTATCTTTGTACAATGTATAAATACAATGTATAAACGGATGACTGTTATATTGTATGCAAACAGATAAAAGTTCAGTGAATATTTACGTTGTTGTAATTATATGTCCATCAAATTCATGAAAACTCAGAATTAAGACCACCTCGCTATTAAGACCACTTTTGAAAAGTCCCACAAGTGGTCTTAATAGCGAGTTTTCACTGTATTTGTTGTTGGTGCTCTTTGAGTTCAGGAAATTCTTACCCTGTATTTGTTGTTGGTACTCTTTGAGTTCAGGAAATTCTTACCCTGTATTTGTTGTTAGTTCTCTTTGAGTTCAGGAAGATCTCACCCTGTATTTGTTGTTGGTGCTCTTTGAGTTCAGGAAGATCTTACCCTGTATTTGTTGTTGGCGCTCTTTGAGTTCAGGAAGATCTTACCCTGTATTTGTCATTGGTACTCTTTGAATTCAGGAAGTTTCTGCTGGTTTCCTGGTTCAGGATGGCTAGAGGGTTCTCAACCTGGATGTTGAACTGGTCCAGGATACGCATCAGGTCGTCCTTTTTAGTGGACACAACTTTGCCTGGCGAGTAAATCTCAGTGCATAAGGGATCAATGAGACTTTTTTTTTTCATATCATAATATACATTTGATTTTAACAGAACAAGATTTCTGATTTTTGCTAGGGTAGTCTTATAAATGCAAGTTTGATATCTTTCAGTTTGAACCAAATAAAGGCTACATCCCCTCAGAGCATTTCTTTTAATTCATGGAGTTTTCCTCTTTTATTAAGCTTACATCTATAAAAATGCCATTTCCCGATCAGTTATAATGTATGAAAGTTACCCCTACATTTGGATTTGGTACATTGATTTTTCCCATATTTGAATTCAAGGAACCATTCCCATCTCTGCTATAACTGCCTACCATTGTGACCCTTGAGCTTGTACTGGGAGGTTCCATCACTGTTGAACTTGCGATTGATAATGATCGTCCTTCCATACGCCTTTGGCATAAACGCGTCTTGACCCTGATTGCGTAGCCTTATCTCCACCTCAGCAGTCCTTAAAGCGAGATTAAACAATTTTTTATATGTTTTAAATTGTAATTAATTGATAAAATATGTTACAATAACACAAAATAGACAAGAACAAGACTGTTGCCAAGCAATATAGTCCCCTACCCGCTCTACCATTATCAATTTTTTATTTTTTTATTTGTTGCCATAGCAACCAGAATTTTTGACGTAGGAACAAAATGAAATGATGTGCATAGTATCCATAATGCCATCTATCCATGTTTCAAGTTTCATAAAAAAATATTAAGAACTTTTAAAGTTATCGCGGGATCCAGAAAACCACCATTTTCAGCAGTATTTCTAGTCTATTTGTTGCCATAGCAACCAGAATTTTTGACGTACAGGGCCCTCACACAACTTTGGGGGAAGGGGTCTGCAGCCCTTAGGAGGGGGAATTTTCGCGGCGTTTCCCTTTTTGGGGGATTTTTGTACTTACTCTCTCATTATTTCATTTGTACATGTTTTGCACTATATTCATTGCATTTTTCATAATTAAGTATGTTTGAATGTTTGAAAAGATTAAATTGAAATAGAACTGAGATATAATAATCATGAGACACATCTTTCTATAAAAAAAAAAAAAAAACTTTTTTTTTTTTTTTTTTTTAGGGGGAATTTTTCCCCCTAAAAGGGGAAAAAAGTATACTTTTCAGGTAGGGGACTGCCGCCGAAATTCGGCGGCAGATTTGATAGATTGAGGGCCCTGACGTAGGAACAAATTGAAATGACGTGCATAATGTCCATATTGCCATCTATCCATGTTTCAAGTCTCATGAAAAAATATTTAAAAAAAAAACACAAAAAAAACAACACGACGATGGAATCAAGGCTTGTGAAGAGTTTTACATAATGGCAACATTAATAGCAACATAGTTTCTAAGTTGTTACGACTTGTACTTGAAAATAACTATTTTCAATTTGATGATGATTTCTATTTACAAAAAATGGGTACCGCTATGGGTAGTCCAATGGCCCCAGCATATGCCTCACTATTTATGGGAAAACTTGAAAAAGACTTCCTTGAAATATGTGAACATAAACCGACACTGTGGTTTCGCTTTTTAGATGATATATTTATGATTTGGGACCACTCTTTAGAGAAGCTTGAATTGTTTATTGAAGCATTAAACCGTTTTCACCCTAACATGAAGTTTACGCATTCAGCTTCTAAGAAAAACGTGTCTTTTCTCGATGTGGATGTTTCTATTAATGACGACTTAACACTTCAAACAGATATACACATAAAGGAGACCAATAACCACAAATATCTTGACTATACGTCATGCCACCCTAAACAGTGTAAGGCAGAATACCATACAATCAGGCGAAGCGATATAGACGTATTATATCGGATGACAACAGTTTCAAATTGTCACTTCAAGACCTCAAGCATCATTTTAAAGAGCGAGATTATCTGGAAAAAGTTATCGATTGTGCATTTGAAAAAGTTTCTGCTCTATCTCAAGAAGACACATTACAGTCCTGCAATAAAGCAAAAACAAAAGTTATCCCATTTACAGTGGAATATAATCCGTCATTGCCAAACATAGGAGCCGCAATAAACAAGTATTGGGACATACTTAACCTGTCACAAAAAGAAGAAGTGAGAAGTGTGTATGAAACTTATAAGCCCATACTGGCGTTTAAAAAGGCCTAATAATATAGGAAACTTCATTACACGTGCTCAATTTAAGAAAAGTTTGAACAGTTCACGTGCGTCCAGTGCCTGTGGAAGAACACGTTGCTCCCATTGTAAATACATACACGTTGGAGAAAAATTTAAAAGTACAGTAACAGGCGAGCAATTTAATTTACAGAAGAATATGAATTGTGCATCTAAAGATGTAATATACCTCATTACATGTGTACGAAGCAGTACGTTGGACAAACCATGCAACCGGTGTCAAAAAGAATGAACAGTCATCGATTTGACATAAGAAACTTTTCTAACCCTGAATTTTCAACTTTGGTCGCATCACATTTTAATGAAGATCACCACAGCGCAAATGACTTCTCCTTTATGCCAATTGATGTTGTTAGTAACAACATAAATCGTCTGTGTAAAGAAACTTACTGGATTCATAGACTTAAAACATTACACCCTAAAGGTATGAATAACAAAGTTCTTTTTAACATAAAAGACTAGCTCTTCAATTAAATTAAGCCTACTTTTGTTTTTTCCTATTAGTATTTTTTACATATAATTTTATAGGAAATTGTGTATTCTTGAATCCGAAAGTAAAGCTTAATTTAATTAACGTTCATTTTATTGACGTACATTTTCCCGCATTTTAATGTACGTTAAGTCAATGACGTAACATCCGCTTTCTGTTATTATTTGTATTATCCTGATGAAGGCGTAAGCCGAAACGTTGATAAAAAAGGAAAGAAAAATATGTGTTTTTGTTGGATTATCATACTATGAAAAAATATTAAGAACTTTTAAAGTTATCGCAGGATCCAGAAAAGTGTGACTGACTGACAGACTGACAGACAGACAGACAGAGCGCAAACCATAAGTCCCCTCCGGTGAAACCGGTAGGGGACAATAAGGGATGTGTTTGTCAGAAAGACAATGCCCCCTATTGCATCACTTTGAAGCCATATATTTGACCTTTGACCTGAAGGATTACCTTGACCTTTCACCACTAAAAAATGTGCAGCTCCATGAGATACGCATGCATTTTAAATATCTAGTTGCTATCTTCAATATTGCAAAATTTGAAATTTGACCTTGACGGATGACCTTGACCTTTCACAACTCAAAATGTGCAGCTCCATGAGATACACATGCATGCCAAACATCAAGTTGATATCTTCAATATTTAAAAAGTTATGGCCCAAATTTTCGGACGGACCGAATATTTGACATTTGACCTTGAAGAATGAGCTTGATTTTCACCTTTCACCACTCATAATGTTCAGCTCCAGGAGATACGCATACATGCCAAATATGAAGTTGCTATCTTCAATATTAAAAAAAGTTATGGCCGATGTTAAAGTTTTGGAAATTATACATTGAAGACAAATTTCATACAAGAGCACCGCCTTGCGGGTGCAGACTGCTCATCTATTTTCTTTTTAAAGGTGAAGGGACTCTCATTTTCAATCACAAAGGAGGGAGGGGTGGAGTGAAGAGGGGTGCATTGTGTGGGTGTGTTGACATTTATTACATTATCTTCCAAAAATGCGAAAAAAAGGAAAAAAAAAATCGTGGATGCGGGGAGGGGGGGTGGGTGGGGGGATTCTTGGGTGCGATGGTTGGACGGTATTTCAAAAATAAAATAATCAATTTTTTAACCGTTTTATTTGGGGGGGGGTGGGGGGGGGGGATAGTGTGAGGATGTGGTGGTCATTTGTGAGATGATCTTTAAAAAAAAAAAAAAAATAATAATGGGGGGGGGGAAAGGGGGGGGGGCACGGGTGATGGTTTTGGTCGAGTCTATTGTGGTATGTCAGGTAAGAGTAGTTTTGTCAAAGTATCCATCAAATCTAATCATAAATAAAGAAGTTATGGCAATTTTAGGAAAATTTAATAATTTGACCTTGAGAGTCAAGGTCATTCAAAGGTCAAGGTAAAATTCAACTTGCCAGGTACAGTAACCTCATGATAGCATGAAAGTATTTGAAGTTTGAAAGCAATAGCCTTGATACTTAAGAAGTAAAGTGGATCGAAACACAAAATTTAACCATATATTCAAAGTTACTAAGTCAAAAAAGGGCCATAATTCCGTAAAAATGACATCCAGAGTTATGCAACTTGTCCTTTTACTGTACCCTTATGATAGTTTGCGAGTGTTCCAAGTATGAAAGCAATATCTATGATACTTTAGGGGTAAAGTGGACCAAAACACACAACTTAACCAAACTTTCAATTATCTAAGTATAAAGGGCCCATAATTCCGTCCAAATGCCAGTCACAGTTACATAACTTTGCCTGCACAGTCCCCTTACGATAGTTAATAAGTGTTGCAAGTATGAAAGCAATAGCTTTGATACTGTAGGAATAAAGTGGACCTAAACACAAAACATAACCAAATTTTCAATTTTCTAAGTAAAAAAAGGGCACATAATTCTGTCAAAATGCCAGTCAGAGTTACATTACTTTGCCTGCACAGTCCCCTTATGATAGTTAGTAAGTGTTGCAAGTATGAAAGCAATAGCTTTGATACTTAAGGAATAAAATGGACCTAAACACAAAACTTAACCAAAATTTTCAATTTTCTAAGTATAAAAAGGGCACATAATTCTGTCAAAATGCACGCCAGAGTTATCTAACATTGCCTTCCCAATCTCCTCATGATAGTAAGTAATTGTACCAAGTTTGAATGCAATAGCATTGATACTTTCTGAAAAAAGTGGACCTAAACGCAAAACTTAACCAAAATTTTCAATTTTCTAAGTATAAAAAGGGCACATAATTCAGTCAAAATGCATGCCAGAGTTATCTAACTCTGCCTGCCCAGTCCCCACATGATAGTAAGTAAGTGTACCAAGTTTGAATGCAATAGCATTGATACTTTCTGAGAAAAGTGGACCTAAACGCAAAACTTAACGGGACGCCAACGCTGACGCCAACGCCGACGCCAAGGTGATGACAATAGCTCATAATTTTTTTTCAAAAAATAGATGAGCTAAAAATGCAGCAAAGACAAATTAGCACCCGAGCCGATTGTGACGAAGATATTTCGTACATATTTTCCTACAATAACCAAATAATTCACCTTGTTAGTTAGTGTTTGTGTGTTGTATGAATAAATATTGTTGCAGGAATTTAAAATGAACCGCTAAACTAAATTTAGATTCACATCATACATCCATGATTTACATGCTGGCGAATTAGAATGTACAGATATTTCGATATCAGAATTAAATATATGGCTCATTTTGCATTTTTCGACACATGTTCTTCTTAACTTTTATTTTAATTTATATGAAATATATGTTTAATAAGTTTGTTTTACACATTTTATATAAATTAATAAATATTTGACAACATTGTATAATCTCGCTTCAAACAAGGGCTGTTTGTAAAACATGCATGCCGCCCATATGGGCTGTCAGTTGTAGTGGCAGCCATTGTGTGAATACGTTTTTTTTCCATGTGACCTTGACCTTTGACCTTGCGACCTGAAAATCAAAAGGGGTCATCTGCCAGTCATGATCAATGTACATATGAAGTTTCATGATCCTAGGCGTAAGCTTTCTTGAGTTATCATCCAGAAACCATTTTGCTGGTTCAAGTCACCGTGACCTTGACCTTTGACCTAGTAACCTAAAAATCAATTGGGGTCATCTGCCAGTCATGATCAATCTACCTATGAAGTTTCATGATCCTAGGCGTAAGCGTTCTTGAGTAATCATCCGTAAACCATTTTTCTGTGTTGAGTCACGGTGACCTTGACCTTTGACCTAGTGACCTGAAAATCAATTGGGGTCATCTGCAAGTCATGACCAATGTACCTATGAAATTTCATGATCCTAGGCGTTAGCATTCTTGAGTTATCATCCGGAAACCATTTTACTGGTTATAGACACCGTGGCCTTGACCTTTGACCTAGTGACCTGAAAATCAATAGGGGTCATCTGCGAGTCATGATCAATGTACCTATTAAGTTTCATGATCCTATGCGTAAGCGTTCTTGAGGTATTATCCGGAAACCATTCTGTGGACGGACCGACGGCAGTGTTTTCTTTGGATGAAATATTCGGCGTTATTCGGCCCCATTCCCCCATCTTTAGAGTATATATTTTTCCCCCAAATATTTTTATAATTTCCCTCTCGGAAGTGTTATTCAATTTTAATCAATACGTCATTTAAATACGTCTTTCGTTACGAATTTACTACAATTTTCCTGAACTGCATCCGCATGTTTACTTTATTTTAGCCTTTACCGCAAACAGTACGTAGTTGAACAACAACAAAAGCTATCGTAAAAAAATTGACAAATCTGTTTTAACTTAAAAATAAATTGATATTCTTTTCAAACAAGTACAACTTAAAAGTCAGTCTTCTTCAAATGCCGGCAGTGAAACGCCAGAAACGTCCGGTCAAGAGAGTGTTGAAAGACTGTTTAGTTTGCTCAACCTGCTTTGCACGCCACAGAGAAACAGGCTTGGGGAAGCTACACTGAAGTCCCTGATCAGAATTTGTCTGCACACGGAGAGACTTGGTGAAGAGGAGGTCACCAGAATAATTGATAAACTCGCTGAAAAGCCCAGAAATGTTGAACTTTGAACATAACATGCTAATGAATAAAAGAGTTTGAATTATGTTTTTCTCCCTCTGTATTGCGAATTATAGTGTTAAAACTTGATTTTGTACTGTCCCGGGTGTACATTGTCCAGGGTAATCATGGAACTTAGGCTGGAAATCCATGGTATAACATGGAATTCCATTGAAATCCCTGGAATTTGAAACAGTTTCCAGGGTTTTCCAGGGTTTTGTTCTAGAAATGTCCATGAAACGTAGACTTTTTTCCCCAAGCATTTTCCAGCCTTGGATGGAAAAGCATGGAAAAGGAATGGAAAACGCTGGATTTAGGCTGGATAACCATGGAAAATATTTCCAGATAGCATGGAAAGTGGAACATAGAATTTTTTAAGCATGGAAAAGACTCTAACATTTTCAGCTGACCCTGGAAAAAACTTAGACTTTATAAGAGGAGAAAATAACTTATAAAAATGCAACACATTTTATTCAAAGTAAATCAGAGTTCAACAATTTACACAACATATGAATAAAACATAAAACAATGTGCATAGTTTGGGCAGAAATAGTAGTAGTTATAGTAGTAGTAGTAGTGGTAGAAGTAGTAATGCTGAGGCTGGCAGTAGAATATGTTGTAGGAGTAGAAGTAAAAGTGGTTGTTGTATAAGTTGTACAAGCAGTTAAACTACTGATAATTATACTATTGGTGCAAATTAAAGTGACAGTAGCAGTAGTAGCAGTTATTATTGTGTTGTTGTTTTAGCATTTACAGGAATAGTAGCAGTAATGGTAGCAATAGTAGAATAAATGATAATAACAATACTAGTAGCAGCAGTAGTAGTAGTAGTTAAGGAAGTAGCATTAGCAGCAGCAGCAGTAGTAGTAGTAGAAGTAGTAGAAGTAGTAGTAGTAGAAGTAGCAGCAGCAGCAGTAGTAGCAGTAGCAGCAGCATCAGTAGGTAGTAGTAGCAGTAGTAGTAGCAATAGTAGTTGAAGTACTAGTAGTAGTAGTAGTAGTAGTAGTAGTAGTAGTAGTGTAGTAGTAGTAGTAGTAGTAGTAGTAGTAGTAGTAGTAGTAGTAGTAGTAGTAGTAGTAGTGGTAGTAGTAGTAGTAGTAGTAACAGCAGCAGCAGCAGCAGTAGTAGTAGTAGTAGTCGCTGCAGCAGGAGTTGTAATAGTAGCAGCAGCAGCAGCAGTAGCAGTAGTAGTAGTAGCAGCAGCAGCAGCAGGAGTAGTAGCAGCAGCAGCAGCAGCAGTAGTAGTAGTAGTAGTAGTTGAAGCAGTAGTAGTAGTTGAAGCAGTAGTAGTAGTAGTAGCAGCAGTTTTAGTAGAAGTAATAGTAGTAGTTGTAGAAGTAGTAGTAGTAGTAGTAGAAGTAGTATAAGTAGAAGTAGCAGTAGTGGTAGAAGTAGTAGTAGTAGTAGTAGTAGTAGTAGTAGTAGTAGTAGTAGTAGTTGTTGTTGTTGTGGCTGTTGTAATAGTAGTAGTAGTTTTGCAGAAGTAGTAGTAGTAGTACTAGTAGTAGAAGTAATAGTAGTAACTTTCAAAGCAATGTCTACAAGTTTAAATTCCTTAACCCTGTTCAAGGTGTATACACACTCAATATTTAACTACAGTCCAGGTTTGCAATTAACAAACTATCTGATAAACCTGTGTGTGAGTCAGATATGTCTGCTGCTAATCTATTGGTTATAAAATATCACAGCCTTTTCTGATTGGCTGAGTTCAAATACAGAAAGTTTACCTGTTAGATTGAAATTCTGGAGCAGGCGTATTGTAAAATATGCAGGTTAAACTTGTTGTTAAAATGAAGTTAATGTAATGTTCACAAACAGTAGAGTTAATGAGTTTTTCCATTAACAAGAATTTCTTAAAATAATAATGTATGTATATCATTTGGAAAGTGACATGAAATGTTGTTAAAAAGTGATGCATACAAGTGTTTCAGAAGTCTGTCTAGGAATAGAACAACAACTGAAGGTTTGTGATTTTCATTATTTCTAAATATTCCTTTAAATTTATTCTTCTTATGTCATCATTGTAGACCTTTTTTATGTGACATTTTAGGTAAAAGTATGGCAAATATAGAAGTTTAAAAGCAGCTGTCACACACATTTTCACTAAGTGCAGTTTGCAGCTTGATAAAGGAAGTCCTATGTGGAGATTTTAATAAGCTTGAATGTAGTATCGGAAGTTTATAATGCATGGCTAGGGAACTGAGGCTAAGGGAGTTATGTGCTGTGCATGATGAGAACTCAATGCTCATTAATGCTGTTAATGTTTATAAATAAATTAATTATACCAATAGCATTGTTTTTTAGGTTTCACTGTGCATTTTCATACCAATAGAATTACACATCATTCTAATTATAGCAATAATAAATTTGTACTTATCATACCTACAAATTTTGTTATGCTATGCTTTGTGATGTATTAACTTCATTGTAAGTTATTATTTAAAGACCATTTTACTAAATATTTAAAACAATACTTGAATTATTTTCTATATACATTTTCATTATGTGCTTTAACTGTAGCTGACCAGTTGATGAAAGATACCCAAGACAGCAAAGCGGCTCTTTTGGCGCATTTACTAAGAGGACTAACATGGCCACAAATTCATGGTAAATATTGTTATGCCCCGGGCTCATATAAGTAATTTAGTGTTAACCACTTGAAAGTATTTTGTCTTTTTGGTATCCAATATTTTGGTCTAGTTTCAATTACAGGTTATTTTTATATGAATTAGCAAATTAGCATAACTTTCATATAGCAATATCTGAATATAAAATTCCTATATACATGTATGTTTGAGTTTCCAGATACATGCTAGTGTACCCCGTTTTGGGGCATTTAACAATATAAATTTCAAAATAAAAGAGAGTCATATAAAAATATAAGTTAAATCACCAATTTATTCACTTGAAAGTCTCAGTTTTCCTGTGTGGTTGCCTGTTTGCAAGTAGATTAAAGCCCGCTTGCAAACTTTAAGAGAATAAATTTCAGTAAATGGAAAAGAAATAATTGCTAACTACTTAGGATCGTAAATGTTCGCTCAAATACAAAAAAGCCACATACCGAATTGAGCAGTGATATGAAATATCTAAAATAGATTAAAATATGAATGAGCATTGAAGTATAGATATTCAATCATATGATTGCTGCACATTTACTTTTACAGATGAATGTAAAAAACTTATGACTTTCTTGTAATATTGTTTGCTTTGTTTTTCTTTCAGAGATCATGCAGGAGCTGTACAGTATAACAGCAGTACAAGTTCTATAAAAGATCCACAACCTACTGAAGCCCTGCTAATTAACAAAAAAGTGTTTAAAAACTGTAATTTTATCCCACCTGGGTACTTATAATTTACTAAGCTGCCTACACAAATTTTAGACTTGCAATTATATTTTAAACTGTCACTTGGAAAGTAATACATGTACATGCATTATGCAAAGTATTTTAATGAAATTGAGCACCTAAATTGCATTAAAGTGAAAGTACAATGTAGCTGAGAAAAATAGTATCCTTGTGCTCATGGGCAGCTACATATATTGTGACAAACATGAAATAGCTAAAATAACTTAAATTTTTCATTTTGTTTCTTGTATATCGTTTGTACAGGGTTCATGAATTGTTACTGTATATTACTTGACTTGCTTGTATTTTGTTACTTTGAATACATGTTGTGAAGGTTGCATTATACTTTTTAACTTTTAAAGTAGCGCCTGTTCTGTTATGTAAGGGCCTGATTTATGATAATGGACATAGAGGCTTTGTAAGCATGTATTAAACAACACTTGTTTGATCTGAATAATTTGTTAAATCATACATGCCATAATTTTTCAGACCAATTCCGGGACATTGAGTTAAATTGTCCGGGACTTATGCCGATTTTCCGGGACATGTATAAAATGTAGCGATATTTACAGACATACGCATTTTTGGTACGTTTTTTTTTGTTTCGCATCGTTAATTGCAAAAGTTCGAAAGCCTATCCGAAATACACTTCACCTATTAACGTCAAATTAAACATTACTTCTTCCGTTACTAGATACAAGCCACGTGTTTTCAGTGTAAGCGTTCTAAACATAGATGGTGACGTCACTGCGTTATTGTTATTAAGACCGGTGTGTAACGCGTAGTTGTTAATACGCCTTTATTTATTTATAACATGGGGGTTTAGAACAAGACAATAATAAACCTAGTGAGGATGACGTTTTTATATGCCTACTTTTTTACTCAACTTCTTTGTCGGTTAAACGTGCGAACATAAACTGCTTTTAATTTTTTACTCAGCGATGTTGGACTTCAGATGTGTGAACAACTATCCTTTGCCCTTACGCAGCGGGAAATAATGACGTAGTTGATTAAAGTCAATTAACAACCACATTAAACAATGCCGCCTTTTCGGTTTGACCGCTAACGTGAGACAATCGATATGATAACAGGACCCCTGTAAATTGATCGATTTTGAAATGTAGCGGAGTCTGCCTATTCGGGTAGGCATTGTCATGGAGACGCTGCAGATATACACAGATTCGAGGTGCAGTTAAGCCTAAGATAAGGTACATGTATATATGGATTTTGTAAATTCCAGGACATTTGACAGATTTCCGGGACAGCGGGACAAGGTCTTCATTTCCGGGACTGTCCCGGACAATCCGGGACGAATGGCATGTATGGTTAAATAAATGTAACACAATTTGTAATCTGATGTTATATTTTGATGAATTGTGAACAAAATAATACATCGAAGAAACTAAGGCATTATGTTGATTTTTTGTTTTGTTTTAATCTAACCTTAAATTATGATTTATTTAAGCTGTGAGTATTGTATTCATTTAATACATGAATATTGTTTTTAGACCAGAAATTTCTTTTTCTATTCAGTGACCATGGTAAACGCTGGACAATTTTCCATGTTATACCAGGCATCCATGGAATATTAAACAAGGAAAAACCCTGGAACATTTTCCAGGGTTTTCCAGCCAGCATGGAAAAAATACCGTCCGAATACTCCATGTAATCTGGAAAACCCTGGAAAAAAATCCATGGTTTTCCAGATTACATGGAGTATTCGGACGGTATTTATTCCATGCTGGCTGGAAAACCCTGGAAATTGTTCCATGGTAATTATTCCAGGGAGCCTGGAAAACCATGGAAACTATTCCAGGCTATTTCCACATACCATGGACAATTTTCCACCCTTTTTTTTAAATATTGACGCTGGAAAAGGCTGGAAACTTAGTCCGAATACTCCAGCCTCATATTTTCCATGGATTTCCATGGAAAACCCTGGACAAAGTACACCCGGGGTTACTAGTTAAGCATAGAAATTTCCCCCTTTTCCCCTTTTAAGCGCGAATTTTCCCCCTCTCAGGGGACTCGACCCCCTTCCCCCCAAACTGAAAAAAACACTGGATGGACGTGTGCGAAACAATATACCCCCTCTCCTTCGAAGGGGGGGCATAATAAACATATATATATACGAATTCAATCTATAAAATTATAGCAATGCAGAGCTCCAGATAAGGTTTTGTGAAATTCTTAACGTTACTACAAGATTTCCAAAAATTATTTTTAACTCTGAAATTTCATTCTTAACGTTACTACTAAGTTTTGGAAAATAATTCTTAACTTTTCTAAATGACCTAAAAATAAATAATAATGGTTATTTTCATGCAAAAAATCAAAATAAACATACTAGCAACTTAATTAAAACGAGTTCAACAGTGTCTATTCAGTAGTATACAATTTTATTTTTCAAATACCTTCATATGCCCAAACTGTGCTTAGATTGCATGCCTTCGATGAATTTTTACATATTTCACAATCAAAACTGGTCTCCCCTTCAATCTTTTCAACGATTGGCCACGGCAATTGTCCCTTCCACTCGTTCAATGTTTTTTGTTTAAGTTTGGACCCATCGTGTCGCGTTTTTTTAAGCTTTTCCGACTGTTTCGGCAACTGAACATACAACATCGTATAAGATCTTTTCTATAATGTCTTTCTTAACATTCAACTTCGGCTCACTTTGCATACAATATGTTAAAAGCGTGTTTTTGCACGCTTTGCAGTTTTAAGGACGCTCTCTGGGCGCGGCCATGCTTTTTGACAGATAGACTGTACATGCCGCTTTTATTGGAAAAAATGCGCTTAGTTAAACAAACCCGATAACCATTTTATATAAGCACCAAAAAGATCTACATGTATAATAGGCGAAAAAAACTCAATAAAAATCGATAATCGATACAAACTAATGTAAAAATAATATTTGTAACTTGATTTTGTAATTCTTATGGTACTACAAGATTTTAAAATAAATACGTAACGGACTTGAAAACAATTCGTAATTATGAAAATACGACCCTTATCTGTAGCTCTGCAATGTGTAGCATGAATTTAAGGACATCATTTTAGAGTAAAATATCTGTAAAATTATTGTGTTTAACAAAACAGCTTATTTTTCACCTGGAATTTGATATTTTGGTTAAAATAACTTTAATTCTGAGAAAATACTGACATTTTTTTTTTTCAATTTTAGGTGACATTTGCGCTGAGGTTTAGGTGACAGGTCTTAAAACAAGAGGGTCATAATGGATGGCGTTTAAGTTGTCAGCCGAGTTCACCTACACCCATTATTAAAGATTTGACCTAGTTATCTAGATTTTGACCCTTTGTTGCCCGGATTGGAACATAACTTACATGATATTGTCATGATAATATTCTGAGCCCCAATAGTGTTAACAATTTATTTAAATATTTGACCTGGTTACCTAGACTTTGGATGCACCTGACCCTGATTAAAATTTGGCCTATATTTTTTCAAGATACACACTCTCACAAAGTATCATCAGTCATAAATATTCATCCTAGAGGTGTAATAATGTTTAAAAAGATTTGTCAAGATGACCTCGATTTTCGAAGCACTGTATGACATAGATTAAATCTTGGTCTAGATATAGTAAAGACCAAGTTCAATCAAAAATGAGTAATAAATGTGGCCCCTAGAGCTCTTTAACAATGTATTAATAGATTTTCCTCTACCCTTCTATTAAAGATCTTTCCAGAAAATGCCAAAAATCACACATTATTATTATCCCACAAAATGAAGACTAAAGCCCCATCTCAAAAGAGGGCCAAAAAATCACCCACTGCTAGGTACATTAAGTTCAATTTGCAACTTACTGTTTTCCAGTAAGGATGAACCCCTTCATCTTGGTGCCCCTGTTTGTCACTGAAGCCTTGCCTCCCAAACCAACCACTAGGGCAGTGATCACAGCACTTTTTCCACCTGAAAAACAGGACAATTTGATCCATTTTGGGATTCAAAATTAGAATTCCTTAGAATAAAAAGACTATTGCCAAGCAATATAAGTCCCCTACTGGTGAAACTCCACCATTTTTGGCAATATTTCTAGTCCATTTGTTGCCATAGCAACCAGAATTCTTAAATATAAAAAACAAGAGGGCCTGAAAGGCCCAATGTCGCTCATCTGAGATAACAAGATATTATTAGGACAAATCTTCTGACCATGTTTCATGAAGATCGGAAAATAAATGTGGCCTCTAGAGTGTTAACAAGGTTTTACTATAGCCATATACGGAAAAATGCCCCGCCCCCCTGGTAGAAATGTTTTTTCAAACAACCGGCATCATTTTTGAACTCGTCCAAGATATAATTGGGATGAATCTTCTCACCTAGTTTCATTAAGATCGGACAGTAAATGTGGCCTCTAGAGTGTTGACAAGATTTTACTATAGCCATATAAGGAAAAATGCCCCGCCCCTGGGAAGCCATGTTTTTCAAGCAACCATAATTATTTTCAAACTCATCCAAGATATCATTGAGACCAATCTTCTGACCAAATTTCATGAAGATTGGACAATAAAATGTGGCCTCTAGAGTGTTAACAAGGTTTTACTATAGCCATATATAGCCATATAAGGAAAAATGCCTCGCCCCTGATGGCCATGATTTTCAAGCAACCAAAACCATTTTCGAACTCATCAAAGATATCATTGGGACAAATCTTCTGACCAAGTTTCATGAAGATCGGAAAATAAATGTGGCCTATAGTGTTAACAAGGTTTTACTATAGCCATATAAGGAAAAATGCCCCGCCCCTGGCGGCCATGTTTTTGAACCAACCGGCATCATTTTCGAACTCGTCCAAGATATTATTGGGATGAATCTTCTGACCAAGTTTCATGAAGATCGGAAAATAAATGTGGCCTCTAGAGTGTTAACAAGGTTTTACTATAGCCATATAAGGAAAATGCCCGCCCCTTAGAAGCCATGTTTTTCAAGCAAAGGTAACCATTTTCGAACTCATCCAAGATATCATTGAGACCAATCTTCTGATCAAATTTCATGAAGATTGGACAATCAATGTGGTCTCTAGAGTGTTAACAAGACAAATGTTGACGCAGCACGACAGACAAAAGGCGATCACAAAAGCTCACCATGAGCACGTTGTGCTCAGGTGAGCTAATAAAAAGAAATTATATTGTGCTTTCATTGTTTGTGGTTTAGACAGGAACAAGTTGATTTTTTTTTCAATTTCAGTGTTTCTTGGCCTTTGCATTGGTGATTAAAGTCTGCACCTTTAACAATACCTTGCATGGCAACTCTCAGCAACCTGTTGGGTAATAAAGCTGAGAGTTGAATTGTTGCAACTAGGTCATCATCTAGTTACTGACCCTACCTAACCAATATTTAATATTCAATGAATTCATTTTGGCAAGAAAACAATTTTGACCAAGTTATATCCATATAGTGTCATAAATATGGCTTCAAGAGTAATAACACAATTGTTAACATCTGACCTAGTGACCTATTTTCTAGGCACACATGACCTTGTTTAAAACTTGCATTTGATATTGTCAAGATAATCAATTTTTAAACTTGTTTCAATTAATTCAGTCATATGAGTCATATATAAACCTTCTTGAAAGCAAACATTTTTTCTTAGATTTTATCTCGTAAACTAGTTTGTGGATGCATGTAACCCAGATTTACATGTACATAAGCCTAGACATATTCAAGCTGATAATTATGAACTATTTAAATCAAGATTGATTCATAAATGTGGCTTCTTTAATGGTAACAAGGTTTCTTCTTACATTTGACCTGGTCATCTAGTTTTTGGATGTACATCATCCATATTCTAAATGCACCTTGATATTTCCAAACAAATATTTTGAATAAGTTTCACCATAATTGAGTCAAAAGTAAATGTGGCCTCAAGAGCAATAAAGGTTTTTCTCAAATTTGACCTGGTGACATAGTTTAAGGACAGACATGACATGGATTCAAAATTAGCAACGACATTGTCAAGACAGTCTGACCAAGTTTAATCAGATTGAGTTATATTACCTCTAGACAGTAGGGGTAATCATGTGACAAACAAGATGGCGACGTCAATGCAGAGGCAGGATTTTTTTGTCGTTTTATACCCTTTATTACTTGTTTAATAATTTTTTATTCCGCTAACTTTCCAGCCATATTAGGGAGAAAGTTACTGGCTTTTATTTCAAAGTAATATTCGCTCTATTTTCAACTTTACCCGGTGCGAAATTTCTTAGCGGGATGACCTAATTAGGGCTCCACTATGAAAATTTGCGGGGAGTAAAGTCGATATGGCTGGAAAGTGAGTGTCATTTAAAAAATAAACAGAAGTAATAAAGGGTTTAAAACGGCGAAAAATAACTGTCTCGGTATGGACGTCGACATCTTGACCATCACGTGATTACCCCCTCTGCTAGAGTTATAACTAATCTGATCAGATTAAATCTAAGATTTAACGTGGTGACCTATTTTGGGAAGAATATGAAAAAGATTAAGTAATAAATGTGGCCTCTAGGTTGTCAACAAGGTTTTTCCACATTTGACCTGGTTCCCTAGTTTTTGTAGTAACATTACCCAGATTTCCAACTGATTTAGATATTGTCAAGATTAACATTCTGACTAAGTTGTATCAAGAATTGATAAAAAATGTGGTCACTTAAAGTGATATTATGGGCGTTTTTCACTGTTGAATTGAGCTGATAAGAATTAACAGGTTTTAAAGAGTTAGTTAAAATGTGGTTACTGACCAATTATCTGCAACCAGAGCTACAGATAAGCTGCGTATTTGCGTAAATACGCAATAAAAAATAGGTGGATACGCAATTTTTTCAAAATCTGTGCGTACCGGTACGCAAAACAAATCGCCAATACCCAATTCGAGCCGCCTTCTATGTGTAATGAAAAATCCCGTTTTGTTTTGGCCGTTTTGAATCGAGTCTTAATCGACAAGCGCTTGTTTTTATCTGGTAACGTATTTACCAATCGTTTAGATGATAACAAATGCGAGTCAAACAAAATGACGTCTCGAGGCAGACGAAAAAGTTGCGCAAAAAAATACAAAAACATTTAGATTCCTTTGTCGTGGTAAATTAATCTAAATATAAAACAATTGCAATGGGCATAGTTGATGACTATAATGAATTTTGTTTGGGGCATTTTCGGTCAAAATACACTATATTATACTACCACAATACCGTTCCATACCCCTATGATGGGGTGTGTTGGGTTTCTAAAACAAAAGTACTGGCCCATATTATTGGAACAAAAACAAGTAGAAACACATTCGATGAGTGGGTTGAGAAATTCCCCTGTCTTCAGATTGTTGAATCTGATAGCAGAAAGATGGAACAACCTATACTGCAATTGAATACATAACAGTGACTTTATGTAGGTACGGTTTTGAGAAGCTAAATTCACGTTTTATTGCAAATACCCAATTCACTTGTTTGTTTTGGTACAAATACCCAATTATTTTTTATATGAGCGGGCATCATACTTTTGGATACCCAATCACGTTTTCCATTACCCAATTCATTCTTATTTTGAAGGGTATTACCCAATTACCCCAAAAAGCTTATCTGAAGCTCTGTCTGCAACTCATCTTGCTACCTGGTGTTTATAAAAATATATTTTATATTCGATATCTTACGTGACCCACCCAGTCCTGTAAGCTGAAATGATCCGTAGAACAAAATTGTCCTTGTGTCGTATGAACGAATCTGCACTAAAACTAAATTTAGGTTCACATCATACATGCATAATTAGTCGTCAAACGAAAGAACAGTTGATATTCAAATGCATTATTTTTCTCTTTCCGGAATATTGTTTTAGCATGTTGATCCTGTATAAACAAATATAAGTGTATATGAAGTGAAAACACCAAAAATAAACAACGGATGCTTGCGATAGACACCTATTAACTGTTAGATTCCCATAATATCACTTTAAGTGGTAATATGCTATAGCAGGGCTAATGCTGGCCCAAAGTTTCTTTGAGCCAACCAGTTTTCGTTTTTTCGGTGCGCAAAAACTGGTCTTGAAATAATAATATATACTATCAACAAGGGCATATCACGTATCATAATATAATATATGCAGTTTTCAATATGGAAATAATGATTATGGTACATGTCAAAGTACAAATACAAGTTATTTTATACATGTACATTTAAAATTGGTGTCAATTGTCCCAAATTTGAAATCCTGAAAATTAGGCTGGGGGTCTTAGAACAGAAGCCGCAGGAACACAACAGGAATAAAGGGCAGAGCCCCCCACCCCACCCAGAGCCCTTACTAATTGTTCTTTGTTATTGTCTTTCCAATTGTAATTTCACGTGATTACAATTCAAAATAATATAAATCACATCGTCCGTATTACCGCATGTGTATTAGTCATTGTATTTCTTCTATAAAGAACTTCAAAATATATTTAAATCAATGAAAAACAAGGGCTGTTTGTAAAACATGCATGCCCCCATATGGGCTGTCAGTTGTAGCGGCAGCCATTGTTTGAATACGTTTTTTGTCACTGTGACCTTGAGTTTTGACAAAAAAAATCAATAGGGTTCATCTGCGAGTCATGATCAATGTACCTATGAAGTTTAATGATCCTAGGCGTAAGCTTTCTCGAGTTTTCATCCGGAAACTATTTCACTGAGTCAAGTCACCGTGACCTTTGACCTAGTGACCTGAAAATCAATAGGGGTAAACTGCGAGTCATGATCAATGTACCTATGAAGTTTCATGATCCTAGGCATAAGCTTTCTTGAGTTATCATCCGGAAACCATTTTACTAGTTTGAGTCACCGTGACCTTTGACCTAGTGACCTGAAAATCAATAGGGGTCATCTGCGAGTCATGATCAATGTACCTATGAAGTTTAATGATCCTAGGCGTAAGCGTTTTTGTGTTATCATCCGGAAACCATTTTACTAGTTCGAGTCACCGTGACATTGACCTATGACCTAGTGACCTAAAAATGAATAGGGGTCATCTGCGAGTCATGATCAATGTACCTATGAACAGTGCCCCAGACAAGCTGCGTATCTGAGTCTTTCACCCTGTTAAAATGTTTTAAAACGCAAAGAAATACAATATCATGCGTATTGAAAACGCAACCAATTTGACTTCTACGCAAATTCATCAAATTTGATGCGTACAATGCAATAGCTTCGATCGAAAATGCTTTGCTCGTGATTGAAAATGCTTTGCTCGTTTTCGGAATTTTCTCTTATTTTTGGAATTATTATCATAACACGGCGACGCTTTCATTCAGCAAGCGCACTGATAACGGAGCATTCAAAATTATTAAAACGCTCTGCGGACTAGATTTCACAGTTAAATAAAGCGTCTGACTAAATAATTGACGAAGACATACATGTGTTTTCAATCTGACATAATTCGTCCCTCATTGTGCATGTATTTGTTAAGCATCTGTACTTTCAGTATCTATTAGATGCGAAATCAAAATGTTTAAGAGAGGTTGACAGACGTCCGCAATTGTTGCGCCAAAATATCAGTCGATTGTAAACTTTTTCGAACAAAGAAAGCAAGAGCCAATAAGTGCAGAATAATTCGTGTTATCGATTTTTTTAAGTTTAAAGTTTATATTAAGGACAGTTTCAAGGATTAAATATGTTATGAAACTTATGTTTATTAAAGTTAATTATGATAGTTTACAGTTTTATTGAATCAATACAAGTGTGCAGCTTCAACAAAAGTAAAGCAGTAATGATTTTAAGGTATGCATTTTTATAAATCATTTCACCCTATTTCAAGAATGAAATCACCCTATTTTTCAAAATCGATGGGTGAAAACCCTATTTCCCAAATAATTATCTGGGGCATTGTATGAAGTTTCATGATCCTATGCGTAAGCGTTCTTGAGTTATCATCCTGAAACCATTTTACTAGTTCGAGTCATCGTGACCTTGACCTTTTACCTAGTGACCTGAAAATCAATAGGGGTCATCTGCGAGTCATGATCAATGTACCTTTGAAGTTTCATGATCCCAGGCGTACGCGCTCTTGAGTTATCATCCGGAAACCATTTTACTGGTTCGAGTCACCGTGACCTTTGACTTAGTGACCTGAAAATCAATAGGGGTCACATGCAAGTCATGATCAATGTACCTATGAAGTTTCATGATCCCAGGCTTTAGAGTTCTTGAGTTATCATCCGGAAACCATTTTACTGGTTCGAGTCACCATGATCTTGACCTTTGACCTAGTGAACTGAAAATCAATAGGGGTCATCTGCGAATCGTGATCAATGTACCTATGAAGTTTCATGATCCTAGGCATAAGGGTTCTTGAGTTATTAGCCGGAAACCATTTTTCTGTGTCGAGTCACTGTGAGCTTGACCTTTGACCTAGTGACCTGAAAATCAATAGGGGTCATCTGCAAGTCATGATCAATGTACCTATGAAGTTTCAAGATCCTAGGCGTAAGCGTTCTTGAGTTATCATCCTGAAACCATTTTACTGGTTCTAGTCACCGCAGTGATTTTTTTATATTTTTTTGTTACAGCCTTTGGCATTTGGATTGGGAAAATTAGCGCGATAAACCATAATATTGGGGAAAATAGCGCGATAAACCATGAAATTGGGAAACATTATAAATATGATTATAAGAAAAGAATAAAAATTGCTAAGTTCATGTTTGATAGCATTTTTTTATTATAAAGTGTTGCTTTCATGTCTTCTTACAACGTTTAGTTAATATCCTTCCACATGCATATTACACTTGCAATAATCTATAGATTCTTCAATATACATGTACCATTATGATTTAATCATAATCTCTTTAAGAGTATGAATTTAATTCAGGATGTTTTTTAAAGTAAAATATGATATGGTGAAAACATTAACAAATATTAACAAACACGCTTTAGTGTTCTTGCTGTGTTAATGTTGTATTAAATGGAGCTAAAATAATACATTTCATTTGTTTACCTTTAAATATCTTGCACAATTGACACCCTCAGTTCAATGTTATTTCACCAAACTATACAGCATGACAAACATAATAAAGCAGAATATGCATATGAATCTGATTATACACAGATCCGCAATATAGAGAGTTGTGTGGATAGCAACGTAATATCGTATTCGGCTACATTCGCAAACATTTGTAAGTCAGTTGTCATTCGGTGTAGACTCGACAATCTCGATCGGCACTCGTTCTACGAAATTAACGCTAAATGACATTGTAACCTCATGGCTTTATTGGGAAAATTTGGTCAGTTTTTTGGAAATATTTGTTATATTTTTGGGAAAAAACGTCTTTTTTTGCAATTGGGAAGCAGCCGAATATCGGCTGTAATTTTGGGCAAAAAAAATCACTGCACCGTGACCTTGATTTTTGACCTAGTGACCTGAAAATCAAAAGGGGTCATCTGCGAGTCATGATCAATGTACCTATGAAGTTTCAAGATCCTAGGCATAAGCGTTTTTGAGTTATCATCCAGAAACCATTCCGTGAACGGACGGACCAACCGACATCTTTAATTCAGATCGATAGTTGGTAAAAAGGTGTAAAGTTATCAGCTTAGAAATTATTAATTGTTGCGCGTCTTTTCATTTGTTTATCTTTAAATATAACGTTTGCCATTGGCCGCTATATTTTTGGCAGATGACAATATCAATTGTGTATTCCCAGTGTCTGCTCATTAATGACCCAATAGTATGTATGAGCGAACTCAATGTTGATTGGCCAGCTACCACGTGCGCTTCAATAACACTAAGGTCAAGCGATGTTTCTATTCTGGTGCAGACGCGTTTTGTTTATTGTTCAAATTGCGAACATTTTCATTCAAACAAAGAGAAAACTATAGGAAACCAGTCTGGATTAATGGCAAATATTTTTAATGGCATTTGTCGAGATTTTAGCATTTTGGCAAATCAGAATTTTCTTGAGCCAAATTCTCAATATTTTCGCAAATGGCTCAAATGGCGAACGACAGCGCGAGCCCTGTATAGATTGATGATTTCTCTATAGTAAAACAGATTTCTAATTATCTTAGATCAGCTTCGCTTTTTCTCATCAGCAACTTACTTCCATTGTGTCCCACTATAAAGTTGATTGCTGGACCAAAGTTAATGCTCAGTCTTGGGTGACACATGAAGTTCTTCAGCTCAATCTTCTCTATGATTCCACACATTGCACTATCGTCACCCTGTAAAAGTGGAGCACTATACAGTGACAACTGATTCCACACATTGCACTACTGTCACTCTGTAAAAGTGGAGCACTATACATTGACAACTGATTCCATACATTGCACTACTGTCACTCTGTAAAAGTGGAGCACTATACAGTGACAACTGATTCCACACATTGCACTATCGTCACTCTGTAAAAGTGGAGCACTATACAGTGACAACTGATTCCACACATTGCACTATTGTCACTCTGTAAAAGTGAGGCACTATACAGTGACAACTGATTCCCCACATTGCACTATCGTCACTCTGTGAAAGTGGAGCACTATACAGTGACAACTGATTTCAACAAATTTTTTTTAGGTTACTTACAGGTATAGACTTCTGCCTTTTAGAGAATATCTTAGAGCAGTTATGACGGTGTGTTGATTTGTCTCAAATTAATTAAGGAAAGGCCCTGTCAAACATAATAAATGTTTAATAAATGTACATCATCTTGTTGTGTGTGTGGGTTATCATAAACTGAGAACAAGCAGTATGTTCGGTGGCTATTTTAATACTACATCGTATGACTAGTGGCGAGCATGCAAAAGTTAATAGAGTGCGTCAGCGTGGCTATTATACACATGGTTGCACATTAACCAATCAGATGCATGATAAATACATAAAAATTTATTATAACTTTATAAATAAATTACAATTTAATCTTTGCATTTTACAAATTGAACACATATTTTGAATACATGAGAGCCTAATTTTGAGCCCCATTACCTCCACATTAAATCCTGGGTTCTGACTGAGATCCACCACAGACTCCTCCTCCATATCTTCCTCAACTCTCGGACCAGACGTTTGGGAGCGTCTGTAAATTACAGTTCCCCCATCTTCTGTTTCCTGCTCTTCACTGCTTTCTGCGTGAGAAGTGGAAGGGACTTCTCCATCATCTGCTTCCACTGTTCTTTGCTTTTTGCTCAGTTTTTGCTGTTCATTGTCTCCAGTGGAGACCTTCTTGCGTTTGGAACTCATGACAAGTGTAAGCTGAAAATAATATGATGATTCCAAATAAAATTCAAACTTAAAAATAACCTTTACAACAGATTTTTGTTTAAATAAGACAGACTGTGAAAATCAGTTCATTATTCTGGTGCAAGCTTCATATACTGTGAGTAAACACAACAGTTAACAAGAGACAAAATTGTCACAAAACCAGGTTTTCAATTTGAAAAAAAGTCTGATAAAGGGAGACAAGTCAAACTGAACTGAATGTTTAAAATCAACCCCCTTTGTTTCAAAATAAATATTTTTTTATTCGTTGCAACCTTGACCTTGATGATATTGACGTAATTCTTTTTCACACAACACACCGTCTAATGATGTGCCAAATGATTTTAAAATCTAACAATGAACGACAAAGTTATGGCCCGGACAAGCTTGTTCCGCCCGCCCGCCAGCCCGTCGACATTCGCCATTGTAATAACCAGTTTTTTCCTTCGGAAAACCTGGTTAAAAATATCAACAGAAACCATACTCATTAAATAACTGAACAACTGAAAGTTCCCTCACAAATTTGTAGTATTGGTATCTTACAGCCATGACCCTAGTAATTGACCACTCAAGTTGTTGAAAGCATAGACCATGAAGGCCCAGATTGAATTTTTAAAGACTAATAGAATTGTGGATTACAGAGATCTTTTCAAAGATTTTGGCATGTATTGAAGTGGGCCATTTATATTGATAAATTTCAACATTGGATCTTAAAAAAGCTCCAGTGAAAAAAACAAGAATTTGTGGAAAAAAACACTCCCGCAGAAACGATTTTGACGCTGAATATGAATGCCAAATATAGTGTTTCATAACCTTTGTAATCTATAACTGTAGTCGCATGAAAATTTGATCGAGACAACCAGACAAATTGCTTCCTACTTGGCCCTTTTAACAAATTGCGGTGAAAAGTTGCTGCAGCCAACCCTTATAAATATTAACACATCTGCTTCGTTCTGTGACTTATTTGAATGTGTTTGTTCACGTTCGCACATGCAACTATCAGCAGATACCGTTGAAGCATGTTCATTTTGAAACAACATCAGGAAACATGACGTAAGTTTTCTTATGCATTTTCTTTATTAAATGGGCATATGGACGGTATTTCCCTATTTGTAGGCAAATGTTTCCTATAACACGATTTTAAGTGAACAAAAAATAAAAATAAAATCATTTAAGGCTGGTTCTAAAAGAGTCACATGGATAATGTTTTAGAAGTATTAAAACACATGGTTGACGGAAAATGTTTTACAGCTAGGTTCGTGTATTTTAGAAACATCAAAACAGTTCTTTGTGATGTATACATTTATTTCAGAAAAATACAATACCGTACTAGCGAGTAGCCATCAATATGCCCTATTTAAAATATGGTATCGACAATATGCAAGGCCTTTGTCCGACTGTCTGTCATTATTATTTTGATGATTGTCCCTCTTCAAGCGCTATTGCAACATGGTATACCTTTTCACAGCTTGCAACATGGTATACCTATTCACAGCTTTCACTACTGAAAACTTCGAACAAATATAAGCAGCAGTAGGTAGACATGGGTCCCTCACTTTAATGATATGGTTATATTTCGTGGTCAAAGGTCATATGCAACTTACTCCTATAAATATGAGTTCGATATACATCGACCTCATATTGTTTAACGTCAATTTGCTGTAGCATCGTTCGGACATGAAATCATATCGGAAGCTTTAACGGCTGCAAATTCATATAACAGCACAGAATCTTCATGGAAGAGTTATTAAATATAAAAATATAAACATTATTGTACTAATTGCATTAAAAGATGTTTAATTAAAACTTACAAGTAATGCTATTCCTAATATGAAAACACTAGCTTTAGACATGTGTTCTACATTTAAAAGTTTACTTTCTGAAACTTAATTTTAGTGCATTTTTATTATTAAAAAGTATGTAACTCATAGATATATTATTGCTCGTTTGCACATAGATTATTTTCTTTGTATAAGAATTGATTTGAATGTAAACTATAGCTGTTTAAACCTGTATCTCTTGTTAATGCAATATTTTTCTATCGAAATGTTTTTTTTTATACTTTGCTCTTCGCTCGCTTGAAAATTTTCCTGTTTAAAAAAAATATTTTTTTTTTTTTCGCTCGCCTCTTCAACTTTTTTTTAATCTGTACACCAACATATCAATTAAGAGTGGCCTTATTGTATATCGAAAAATACTAAAATCACATGTTTGCGGTAGTGCGGAATGGTCGTGCGGATAGGAGGGTTCGAATCCGACTTTGTGCGCGAAAAATTACGTGTACACTTATGAATTGTTACACACCACATCCTAACTCTACTGAAGTTGTCAGCGGTGTCCAAAAACGCAACACTATGGCTAGAATGTCTATGGAGCAGTATGGCAGAGCCATTTGATTGCTACAAAGTGGTACATCCATAAGATAGATATGTTGCTCGTTTAAATTAAACAACGGATATTGAATAAAATTCATCAATTAAGACACTATTTATGGTTTAAGCAAGGTGTTTAGTATTTTTCATATGTTTTCAGGTTTCTAGAGTCTTAATTAGGATCAAATCGACTATCAGCGCGCTTTGGGCAAAATTTCAACGAACTGGAAGTGTTGCTAACATTTATCTACGTCCTGGTCGGAGAGTTACAACTCATCACCAGGACAGGTACATTGTACTAACACATTTACGTAACAGATTTTTACCTGCTACAGAAACTGCAAGGCAAAATAATGCAATGAACAATTGTCATGCTTCTCTACAGACTATAAGGAATCGCCTCAGAGCCGCTGGAATACGCTATCGATGCCCTTGTAAGGTCCCATTCTCACCCATAGACATCGAAGAGCTAGTCTAGTTTGGGCAAGGCGATATCTGAGGTATTCAAGAGCAGATTGGGCAAATGTCCTTTTTGTTGATGAGGTAAGAGTTAAACTATGTGGAGCTGATGGCCGTATAAAGATATATCATCGTCGGGGAGAAAGAAACCACGATAATTGTTTGTTGGAGGTGGATCGTTTTGTTGGTGGTTCCATAATGCTGTGGGCTGGAATTTCTTTGCATACAAAAACCCCAAGTGCATGTTAATGGTAATCTAAATGCCCTAAAATACCAAAAGATATCATTCAACCTTACGTTATACCCCACATTCGAGCGAATAGAGAGATGATTTAAGCAAAGGATAAAGCTACGTGCCATACTTCAAGGGCAACACGGGACATGCTTGCACAGAATAACATCCGTATTCTTCCATGGCCAGCGAAAAGTCCGGATATGAACCCTATTGAACACATATGGGAATTACTAAAGAGAAGGGTCCAGGAGCTGCCACAACAGAACACCTTACAGGACGTATCATGTGACGTAATGCAGGTTTGAGCCGATATAAACCAATGTGAGATACGAAATTACATCGTCTCAATGAGAGCAAGGTGCCAAGCTGTAATTGCTGCCAATGGAGGACACAATCGATATTGACAATCTGTGTTGGTAATTTTGTTACTTTTAGTTTTGAGGGTGACCATATTAACTCACTATGTTTACCTCCTAAAATTATTTTGATCCTATTGTAATTTGGTAAAAATGGTGATAATAAGATGTAAAAGTATTTGGTATAAATTTTTTTTTGCTAAGCACATTACGCATAGTTTAATGTCCCAAAATATCTAGAGGTTATAACTTTTGTTTTGTGTATTAGGTTGATTGAATTCGATTGTATAGACATGCGCGAGTCATATTTTTTTACATTAAAAATTAGTTAACAAGAAGAACTCTGAGCTGTACGTATGAACTTATTAAAGCTCAGAGCATTCACGAAGAACTAGGAAATAAAGTAATTCACAATAACTGTAATTCGGATAAACATCCGAAAATTAGGATCAGCGTACAGATCATCAGAGTCCTTATATCTACATTCTTACTGAGATCCGCATCTACCTTAACAATCTTACCTAAAAGTGGCGCCTTTTCCTCAGTTTACAATTGCAAATGAAAAAATATTTCATTGGTATAAAACAAACGTTATGTTTTTGCGGGAAATGTTTTCGATTATTTTTTTTGCAAACAGGTGAACATCCACTAATTTCCAAATCAATGTCAACAAGAAATATCTTTAAAAAAAAGATATACGGCGTTGATTGTGGTTGGAGTTTATGAAAGGTAAAGAGTTCAATGAATGCGATCAAGGATAACGAATGTCTTTCTGTGCAGTTCTTAGCTGCATCACACGCAGTACGGGATGTTACGCGAAGTTTTTGCGGCTTATTTTACATATTGCTGGCCATAAACCTATAGATACAAAACAGAAAACAAAAAGAATAATGGAAGTGAAATTAAAACATATGAGCCAACCGGCCACACGCGAAGTATCCGTACATATTTTAAACACGCTTAACAGCGCGCTCATGCTTAATACATTAGTCAATATGGTGGAATAATTCTTGTTAAATTAATTAAAAATAATATTTATCATGGTATTGTTGAAAACACATGAAGAATCTATTATTGACATATCATAATTATATCGCTTGATATCGTCAAAAGAAAATTGCAGTTCACATAGTTCACATAGCGTCTTTATTATATAACGATTATTTTACTGGCCGCGATCGAACTCCGGTCAGAGTATAAGGTATTCGTGAAGACCCAGCGATGATCCTGTATATAAACTCTGACATTCACACACACTAACCGCGAACTGACGAAGGTGTAGAATCTACGCACAAATTGTATTGATGTGAAGAATTAAGTGTAAAACTGTTCTATCTATCATGCCTTTTCATAAGAGATAAATTGTTTCATGCTGAACACGCAGTAAAACAGTGTTAGAAAGACGCAGCCATGTTTCCAATGTTCTGGTGGTATTCTCAAATCAGCCAATGGACTAAATGAAGTGTATTCATTCATGGGTAGCCGCGGGCATTTTTATGAATGTAACCTAAAGGTCACCTAAGGTCAAAAATGACGTTAATCAGCTACGCCGAAAAACTAGTTAATCGATTCCTTAAAGGTCAATCGAAGACGGTCTTCGTTTTCACGACGCGAACAAGTGGCGACAACTTTTTTGGGGCCAGTGAAACCCCTGGAAGACCGATTGTTTTCCAACATCAGTTGGAACTCCTTAACGTTCTATGTCTGTGGAATATTTTATCGAAATCAGAAATCACGAACGAATTACGTTTTATATTGCGTATCAAATGTTTTTACCGTCAAACACATGAAAGTCAAATACGATGATTAGATAGTACTTGATTTTTTTAATAACGTTTTTTAATCGCTTATATCCTGATACAGGGCCATACAAATAGAACAATTCGAAGTGCATACAAACACAAATTAAAAGTAAAAAATATTCCAACAGTGAATCATCAAACTAACCTGCCGTCGATTATATACTTTTTTTATTTCTTTCCAGAAAAAGCTTCACTCAGATTTCAAAATATACAAATAACGTGTGGTACTTTTGAATATTTAATAAACCGATAATCGATTCAATTAAAAGCCGGCACAATTTAACAATTCAAACAATTGTGTACATTGGTAACAGTTTGTAAAACGATAATGGTTTTCAAAGACCTATAAAATACATAAAATGTATTGTATATGTCTCTGTGACTTTCAATTAATTTCATTAAGGGCCGAATAAGCCTGGTCGATTTGGGGCCGAATAAGCTTTGGTTGAATAAGTCTGAAATTTCGGACTGGGCCAAAAAAGCTTGGGGCCGAAAGAGCCTGCTACCCTTTTGAAGTAAAATGTGTTATATTTCGTTCGATGCAAGGGCGACACGAATTACCCAAATCTACCCCAATCTTCCCAAATATACCCCTTATTAGGAAATTACACATTCTCTCGAGTAAAGATGAAGCATAAAACAAAACAATAGTGCCCATCACACAAACATGATGCAAGATTATTATTTTTACGAAGTCTTATGTAGATTTTGGTAGATTTGGATGGATTTGTGAGTGGTGTAATACATATGTATGAGAGCTTTAACTGAGTTCAGGGGTTAAGTCAAAAGACGCACCGGAGGGCGGATTTATAATGTTCGTCTATATACGACTTTGAGGTTATTTGGATGTATATTTGCCTTTTAAAAAGGCATTTTCACAGATGTTTGCATGTATTGAAGTTTGCCTGTAAATTCTTTATAATGATAAATGTAAACATTGGATCTAAACAGCTCCAGTAAAAAAAAAACAAGAATAAAATTAAAGAAAGAAAAAAAGTAACCCTCAACTGGGCTCGAACAACTGACCATTGGAGTAAAAGTCTATCGCTTAGACCACTCGGCCATTCGTGCTCATACGATGAATGATGTTTTTATACTTTATATCAGCAATCCTCGTCGTATCGTAAAATACAACGACAACAACAGAACTCTACACATTATTCAATCGTTTCGCGTTGCAACGCTTTATAAGATTTTAGGTTTTTAAATCGTCAAAAGATGCATATAATTGATATTTTAGAGCATGGTAAATGTCCAGCATTACTGTTTCCTCACAAATATCGTAACTGCAAAGAAAATTTGCGAATCTGAAACACTGTTGTTTTAAAAAAAAACTTTATCTATAAGTCAAAACGTGAAAATGCCCCTTTAAGGCGTTTTGTATCGGAATGGCGGTACTGCAATTTTAAATGGCACTTTACAGTTTTGTAAATCAGCGTGTTGTATTTAAATTATATATAAAGAATATACAATGTATGTCCTTTGGGACCATCTGGTGACAGCACGTGACCGTTGTCGTCTAACCCTGCCAAGGTGAAACCAGATCTGTATAAACATTGTGTTGTCAATGGCTTCGTAAGTTTTTATTTGATTTTTTTTATCTGTGTAATAGGCGTCTACTTTTAACATGACACTTGGGAGTATGACCTCTTCTCCCATGGTGACATGCCATGTTTTGCGTAGCAGACGTCGTTCATTTAATGGAAACCCACTTTTAACATGACACTTGGGAGTAAGACCTCTTCTCCCATGGTGACATGCCATGTTTTGCGTAGCAGGCGTCGTTCATTTAATGGACATCCACTTTTAACATGACACTTGGGAGTATGATCTCTTCTCCCATGGTGACTGACATGCCATGTTTTGCGTAGCAGGCGTCGTTCATTTAATGGACATCCACTTTTAACATGACACTTGGGAGTATGACCTCTTCTCCAATGGTGACCTTCCATGTTTTGCGTAGCACGCGTCGTTCATTTAATAGACATGTCGATTTTGGGACTCACTTCCCACAGTGAAGCACACTTTTTGACAGTAAAGTCTGGCTCACATAGTACAGTTATGTGTATGCAATTAGTTTTTTGAACAAAGGAAATCCACGAATTTTACAGCCCATTAAATAAACAAAACCACGAAATCTCATCTTGTCAAATCGTAATGGTTTGACAGTAATTTGTGACTACATCAGTTATATCCTAAATTAACATTCAATTAATATATATATATTTAGTGTTCATAAAATTACCTGCCCTTAATCGATAAATACTAATTATGTATATGAATAAGATCTCATGTGCATTTTACATTATAGGGATGCATGCTGTATTCATGTTTGCTTTTTTCTCTCTTTTATATATATATATATATGCTTGCAGATTTATTTCCCTCAGCGCCCCCTACTTCTAAATATGACATGTCACCGGAATGGTTTCAATGTAGAACAAGTGGGTTTTGAATAAATTTAATGAGGCAAAACAATACAACAAACAGACGTACTAATAGTACGCATCCTTATAAAATTATAGTATTTTATTGAATGGGCTGTGGTTGTTTGGCTAATAGTGTTGCCTAATACGGCTGTTATTAAAGCTAACAGAATGGCAGAACAGGTTTAACGAATTAGTATCTCCCCTTCGTTTGAAATTGGCTGAAATCATAGGTAATTTTTACAATCAAAATGAAGGACAACATGTGTTGTGCATAAAATTGCAATTAATATGGATACAATATGCATTTTGTATCGCGCGTTTTGCTCGGATCTTATTATATGTAATGTACGAGTATATTGTTAGATAAAAACTGGGATCAACGCCTTGAAACGGTTAATGCAAATGATTGATGTTTGTAAACTTCTAGAGGGGTAGGTTAATCTTACACTTAGCCCAGGACAAATAATTACTTTGTCAAATGCTATAACGAACCAAATTTACTTGCAGGCAGAGATAGATAAGCCTCGTGCGTGTTTGGCATATCGATCCAAAGGTGATGACACATAGGCCGTGTGTCCAGTTTTGAAAATTAGCTCGAATCCACGCAGACAATTAAGCACTTAATAACAAATTAAAACTGTCTACTATAAAAAATTTTTATTATTTAAGGCAAATTAAAACACACACATACGATAGATAAATACATATATATTTATAGTCATAGTAATACATTGATCGATTTGTTTTTTTAAAAATGATTTAGCAATTGTATGCATCATACAGACATCACATCCAAAACAAAGACTAAAAATCAATATTTGATAGCCGTTTACAAGCAAGTGTCACACTGGCTTTCAAATTGTCTTTTAATACTTACAACGAAATGTGCATGAGCGTTTTTAACGTATATATATGTATACTTAAACTGAGGGATGTAAAGTCATGAAAGATATATATGCATATCATTTTTAAATATTCATGTGTGTTTTCATTCCATACATTTGCTTTAAGTCCCAGTTCGCGGAATAGATCGTTGTTTTGCACATAAATCTTATAGCGAGAACTAAACTTTACCTCAATTCATTGAAAAATCGATAACCTGGTCAAAATCGGTTTTGAATCGATTAAATAATACATGTATATAAATGATCATAAATACATGAAAATCATTGCAGCGTTGCAAGTTATGAAAATTATATCTATGTTTAGCTTTCGATAAACATTATTAGCATATGGAATTTACATACATAGATTTAGCAAACTCAATCTCCGTCTGTAACAGATTTATTTGCATCAGTTCTAATCTTCTCTCCGCTAAATTCGCCCGTATCCGCAATTTTGTTTGTTTAGGTTTGAATTAACGTGTCGAATCATGAATATTTACTAGGTCGTTTTCGTACTTTACCGTCTTGACCCCAAAATAAAAATCGCTATAGTTTTGGTTTTCAACCGATTTCAAACGGATTTTCAGTGATGTCCTAAATAAAAACACGTTTTCTTATGATTTCTTATGGTTCTGCCCATATATGTAGCTATGAACTGGGACTTTAATAAGGTGCTATCGTTTGAACTTTATATAACCTTGTCTTAAGAGTCAGCCAGCTGAGCATAATTGGGTAACGCACACGTCCATGCCAGGTTACGGCGTGACACATATTGATATATATATATATATATATATATATATATATTTTTTTTTTTTAAATAAAATAGTGGGAATTACAGGCCGTAAACGCCCTGTGTTTACATATAGTTTTGTCTTCAACATTTGAGCTTTAAATAGGAGCTTAAACTGTATGATACTGTCTGCGTTCTATGTTAAACCCATAATCTAATATCATTAATATATGTGCCTAATTTATTTGATTGTTTGCATTTATTACATGGGAACACAGTTCGGTCGATCCCCTTTTTACAATGAAATTGTGTTGCCATATTAGGAAATTCACATTAATGGCAGATACGTGGTTTAAGTATTAAGCATCTAACATTTTAAGTGTTTACATGTGTTTCAAAATAGTTTGAATCCTTTAATAAATCAGGAAGCTATAGCTTGTAGTAGTCGTTCTGTATACTAACATTTGACTTGTGTTCTTTAACTAATAACCAATCGCCTGTGTAAAGCAAAACAGCGAACACAAGCTCATGTCCGGTACTTTAATTAAAGCATTATCTTTAATATCCCTACCCCCAGAGTGCAGAGTTAATTGTCAGGTACAATTCTATATGTGCAGTCCACATTACTTGATTTGGGCGGTTAAAACTATCGCACAAATTAACTTTTTAACACCATTGTACGGTACAATTGTTTTTTTTTATCAAACACAGAGCGTGTTATTTTCGCATTGTCATTTATGTAAACTCATACAACTTAATAACTGATATTGTAATTATCTCATGTGGTTTAATGAGAAATATCATTAATTAATTGTTTCAAATACCAACAATGATGGTGAACATTATCGATATTGTCAACTGGTACTCTGTAAAATGACGAAATTATTTTGACGTAATGACACTATCATTCTCGCAAAAGTATCAAATTTAACTTTTTAAAAATATAAATACACGGCTGAAAAGCAATAAACAGGTATTGTTTAAATGTTGGTATCCATAGATTGTTGACTTTATTCATTAGCGCTCATAGGAAATAAGCATTTTTACTCATAGCTGCGCCACTGAGAAAAAAAATATTTTTGTTTCCTCGTGAAAAACAAACAATACACTACTTAAACCACACAAAAAATCTACATGTATGTATGCACCATTTCAGTAATAATCCTGTTTTAACATTACCGTTAAACACAGAAGACTTTGATATTTATTAAAAACACAGGTTTGTGTACCTTTAGAGGTAGAATAGGACGTTTTGCTCTCTCATAATGTGTTATTAATGTATTGTCAACTAATGCAAGCTGTTTAAACAGATATATGTTGCATTAAAGGCGCGGTTGAATTGTGTTTACACATGTCCTTCTAATAAACACAGTTTGGATTTTGTTAACGTTTAATTTCAAAGCCAAGTAATATTTTATCCTTGAGTATAATGTTTACCTTGTATGCGCCAGCTCATTTCTGATAGTGTGAACAAAGGCTAGAAGTATATGGCAAGCGAAGTGCACATTATTGTCTTAAACCACGGTTTAACAGTAAACTATATAGTTAAGAGACTTTGAACCCGGGTTCAAAGTGCCGTTTGCACATAAATTCCTTAAACCCGGGTTCAAGACTTTGAACCGCGGTTCAAAGTGTGTCTAAAAATAGATACAAATCGGTTATCTGAGACAACCAATCAGCGGAGCTTAAACCACAATTAGAAGGTAAATGTCGCGACTTCATGTCTCTTAACTACAGGATTAAGAGACTTTGAACTAAATATAAAAGATTCTGAATCTATAATAAACACTTTCATTATTCCTTCATGATTCTTTTGAAAAAATAGTTAAGGCGTAATCGTGCGCACATTGCGATAATTAATATATTAAGTCATGTCTGAATTTGTCTGATCTATCTCTTTTAAATAGATTTCTCCCAACCGGGTGTGCAGTTGTTAAAATATTGTTGTGTAATAAAGGAGGATGTTTACAGAGTATCAGTTGTATAAAGCTTCTAAGTGCATGTCATTCCTTAAAAGTTATAATTGTATGTTTATTTTATGCTATGAATGATAAGAAAAATAAAGTTAGACAAACATTAAATAAAATAAAAAATAAAATAAATATAAACGCGCATTTTGATTCAGCAGAGTGCGATTTGCTCAATTTAATGTTGCTGTGTGTTGAACTTCTTCTACACTCGTCTGCATTTTAATGTAGTTTATTAATTTCTAGAAATCAATAATTATAAATGTCATTGTTTATTGCGTGGTCGTTTAAAATAATGCTGCTTGCGAAGGTAAGGGTAATACTTATGACGATAGCGGTGCTGCTGGTGCCTTTGGTGATTCGAGGTGCTGCTAAAATTTTGCTAAAATGTTTCTGATGTCGGTGAGGTTGATACTGATGAAACGGTGGTGGCTCTGATGTCGTTAAGGCAGCTGTTAATGTTTGCGGTAGTGATGCTTATGTCGGTTGTGATGATGCTAATTTGGGAGTTGGTGGTTCTTATGTCGGAAGTGGTGGCACTGATATCGATGCACGGATGCTTATGATAGTCGTTGTTATGTAATAGCCAGTGGTCGTTATGGTGATGCCGATGGTGGCGATGCTGATTTCAATTTTAACTAATCTGAGGTCGGTTGTGGTGAAAACAATGCCGTTGTTATTGCTGTTAATCTCAATAGTGCTGATGCTAATGCCGACGGTGTTTATGCTGATATAAGGTAGCGTTGCTTTTGATTGTGGTGAAGCTGATGCTAGTGCTGGGGATGATGCTTTTGGAATTGATAATAATGATTCAACTGGTGATTCTGATGTTGTTAATAGTAATGTTCATGCCAGTGGTATTGGCGCAGATATTGTTCGTTGTGATGCTGATAATGGTAGTGGCGATATTGATGTTAATGACGGTGATGCTTATTTCGGTGTTTTATTTTCTAAATACAAATAGATGAGTGTTATTTTAATCGTGCAGGTTTACGACGTACACATTTAAATACTATAAGCCTACAGAAAGTATTTGAAAGGGAACAGTACTATCCAGTTTTGCCATTCATTTTGAATGTTAGCATATGGAAAACGTTTATCGTCTTGTGACCCTCTCGACATGATAATTACTTTTAGATACTGAAATTATTCCATGCGTATCCAATTTCATTCCAGCTAAGGAGGAGCATTATGTAGCTCGTTTTTTGCTCATTTTTAACTTTAATAATAATATTTATTTCATCCCAACCCAAACATAAAAAATGCAAGCATTGAATAATTGTATGGTTTTAGATTACAGGGCCGTAATCGTGCCAATCTTTGCTGGGAGTGCATTTGTGGGCGATTGTGCATATATTACTTAATAAGTTATTGTGTTTCCTTATGCAAAAATATGTTATGCAAACTGATAATTGTGTAAATTGCTTATTGAGTCACACCAATTATTAACATGGCAAAAACAATCATTCCTTCCACGACTTTCGTCTCGATTCCTTATAAGACTATCAGCTAGATTTTTACCAACAAACCGGTTAATAAACAAAAGTATGCCCCCTTGTAGTCCTTCAAAGGTTTGTTCAGGTAAATATGCAAATTCCCCGTATTCATTTTCAACTTTACACATATGTTTGGAAAGTCTTAAGAGTGTGCGAGGTAATTATGTGAGGTGGCCAAGTGCTCTGACATGAAATTTAGAAGAATTACACCCTCTTTTGGTACATTTGGTAAATGTGTTTGCGGTCAACGTGCAACTTCTCCATATCACTTTGTCTACTGTAGCTCATCAGTTCAAACTTCACTCCAGTGATTGAGTTCATTGTGTGAGGTCAACGACGATGTGTTTTATAACTCTGAAATATAATTAAATAGAATTATAATCACAAATTGTACTTAAACATTTGGTAAACAAAACTTTCAACTTCTGCATATCTTTGTTTCTACTACATTTATGCAAGTTCCACTAATCTGAGCTGCAATTTTGCTGAAGTTTGCCCTCTTTTATACTGTTATATTTCTGGGTAAATTGTGCATGCAACTTATTTATTGCTCTATACTTGCTGCAGACATTGACATATAACGTTGCATATGTTTTCAGCGTATTTGAGAAAATTCACTGACCTATGTATTTAATTTTTACAAGCTTTAACGCATGCATACGCCTACGTTTGCATTAAGGAAAACATGCTTAGGTTTAATTAGTTTTGTGATAAAATTATTTATATAATTAGGTACTGGAAACATTGTATAATCTTACTAACATTGTTATACTGTAATCAAAACTCAAAGTCTTGAACCCGGGTTTAATGAGTTAATGTGCAAACGACACGTTGAACCCGGGTTCAAAGTCTCTTAACTATGTAGTTAACCTTTAAACCGTGGGTTAAGAAATAATGTGCACTTCGCTTGACATATGTATCGTCAAGGTTGCGACAAATCTCGTAGCCTGCGACATATAGCGGAGATGCGACATTTAGCGGCGCTACAGTGTATATTTGAATATGGCATATATATTAACGCTGATCATAGCATCATATCCCGGAATGAAATAGTTTTAGTACCACTTAATATCATTACCACTTCACATAGATGGAACGTTGTACGCATTTGAAAAAAATTGCATCCGCGATAATTCGTTTTAAGGAATGTTGCAAACAAATAGAATGTAAACATGGAATAATTAATTGCGATGTACATGATTGCTTATGAAATATCAATGTCATGTTTGCTCATATCGATCATATTAATTGTAACTATATTGGTAATTAGTTTTCTACAAATTAAATTGTCCTATTAGAAATAAATAGATTGTGCGATTTCTCTGAAATAGTTCGTTTGTTCAGAATACAACATGTTCACTGTTGTAAATGTACACATGGATGAAAAAATTCATAAACTGATAATTTAATAGAATTTAAGAAGTTCAACTGAAAAATGACCCTGTAAACTTATTATTCTAGCCCTGACGCGTTGTTAAATGCACACTCTTTTACTTTAACTCTTTCAGTGCTGTAACCGAATTTTGAACGCCTTTGCGTTCTGTGGCGTCTCATCAGGATCCAAACTGTTTGCTATTCTGATAGTATTCTTTGAAAAAAAATGAAGAAAATGATAATTTTAGAAATTAAGCAGACGACATTTTAGCATACGATGTTTTCCCTTCACCGTAAGAGCTACTACACATGCGGAAAAAGTAGTTTACGAATTGTATTCATTTGAAGTAGTTTGTAATTAAATTCCTTGATAAGTTGTTAAGTAACAATCATAAAATACGTGCATGCTCATTAGTTTGAGCAATTTTATAACTGATAATAGCATCATTGCTTTTTATGTAAACCTAAAATATTGTTCCTTATTCTACTGTTACAGTACCGCGTGACAAAGCCTTTTTCAAAAGAATCTGCTATTGGGAGGGTTGTTTACCAAAAAAGTACCTTTATCATCCTAACTTACATAAGTTGAGCAACCGTGTGAAAATAATTTAGTTTTTTGTTACGTCTATTCAACACTATCTAGCCGCCATAAACCGGATCGGCCTTTATACGTCCTTGTAACCCAAGCTGAATCAGTTATTAAAGGGGCCTTTTCACAGATTTTGGCATTTTTTAAAACTTATTCATTAAATGCTTATATTGGTAAATGTAAACATTGGATCGTAAAAGCTCCAGTAAAAAATCAAGGACAAAATTAAAAAAAGGAAAAGAACATTGCCCGGAGCAGGTTTCGAACCAGTGACCCCTGGAGTCCTGCCAGAGTCCTGAAGTAAAAACGCTTTAGCCTACTGAGCTATTCCGCCGAGTACACATTCGTGACGTATTTTATACCTTATATAAGCAATCTTCGTAGTTTCACAAAATTTAACGACAAAAACAGAACTCTCCAAATTATTCAATCGTTTCGCGTTGCAACGCTTTATAATTTTTAGGTTTTAAAATCGTCAAAAGATGCATATAATGGCTATATTAGAGCATGGTTAATGTTCAGTATTACTGTTTCCTCACAAATATCATAACTAAAACGAAAACTTACGAATCTGAAACAACTTTTTTCAATTTTGTCAATTTACCAAAGCGTGAAAAGATCCCTTTAACTGTAAGCAATTTTTGATGCTTTGGTTGTGATGACATTTGGGTTGTTTACAAGTTTGTATTTATATAAAAATGCAAAAATGAGAAAAAACGTCGTACCTAATTTTCCTGTTTACCTGGACTGAAATTGAATGTTTATGATATTATTTCAGTATATAAAAAGTAATTTGTATGACAACAGGAACAAAAGATGATTAATATTTCCACATGCGCACGTTCAAAACTGATGGCGAAACTGGATATTAGTGTCAGTGTCAATATGACTGCTCTATGCGTATATTATTTATCATTTGTACGGTGTAAACCTTTATGATTAAACACATTAGGACAACGTTTAAACAAATCCATCTACTTGTATTTACAATTTCAAATGAACGATAAAAGCTATGATGAAATGTTGAGAGTGTATTTTGGCCGATACATGATATTTATCTACCTACACATTTTTAGTGTATCTCTCTTAATTAAGAGCTCCTAATATGCCCTTAACAAGCTTAACTTCCATGCAAGGTTTACTATCTAGTTTTAAGTTGATACCTTTTGTGGATTCATAGATACACCCTTGATAACATTTCAATTAAAAAAAATGAATACGGGGAATTTGCACATTTACCTGAACCAACCTTTGAAGAGCTAAAAGCGGGCATACTTTTGTTTATTAACCGGTTTCTTAGTAAAAATCTAGCTGATAGTCTTATAAGGAATCGAGACGAAAGTCGTGGAATGAATGATTGTTTTTGCCGTGTTAATGATTGGTGTGACTCAATAAGCAATTTACACAATTATTAGTTTGCATAACATGTTTTTGCACAAGAAAACACAATAACATATTAAGTAATATATGCACAATCTCCAATCCATGCACTCCCAGCAAAGATTGGCATGATAATCCCAAACCATACAATTATTCACTGCTTGCATTTTTTATGTTTGGGTTGGGATGACATTTCAGTTGTTTACAATAAATATTGTTATTAAAGTGAAAAATGAGGAACAACGAGCTACATAATGTTCCTTCTTAGCTGGAACGAAATTGGATGCGCATGGAATAATTTCAGTATCTATTTAGGTAATTATCATGACGAGAGGGTCAGAAGACGATAAACGTTTTCCATATGCGAACCTTCAAAATAAATGGTAAAATTGGATAGCACTGTTCTCTTTTAAATACTTTCTGTAGGCGTATAGTATGTTAATGTGTACGTCGTAAACATATGCGATTAAAATTACACCCATCTATTTGTATTTAGAAAATAAAACACCAAAATAAGCATCACCGTCATTAACATCAATATCGCCACTACCATCATCAGCATCACAACGAACAATATCTGCGCCAATACCAATGAATCATTATTATCAATTCCAAAAGCATCATATCCAGCACTAGCATCAGCTTCACCACAATCAAAAACAACGCTGCCTTATATCAGCATAAACAACATAGGTATTAGCATCAGCACTATTGAGATTAACAGCAATAACAACGGAATTGTTTTCAACACCGATCTCAGATTAATTAAAACACCGATCTCAGATTAATTAAAATTGAAATCAGCATCGCTACCATCGGCATCACCATAACGACAACTTGCTATTACATCACAACGACTATCATATGCATCCGTGCATCGATATCAGTGCCACCACTTGTTTTAAATGCAGAATCTTTTAAATTAAGTTCAACGTCTCTTAACCCTATAGTTAAGAGATGAACAATGAAGTCGCGACATTTACCTTCTAATTGTGGTTTAAGCTCCGCTGATTGGTTGTCGCAGATAACAGATTTGTATCTATTTTTAGACAAGCTCTGAACCGCGGTTCATAGTCTTGAACCCGGGTTTAAGAAATTAATGTGCAAACGGCACTTTGAACCCGGGTTCAAAGTCTCTTAACTATATAGTTAACTGTTAAACCGTGGTTTAAGACATTATTGTGCACGTCGCTTGCCATAGAAGTACGTTTCTAAATTAAAAGGCATGTCATTAATAATACGCCAGCGAGTTATTGTCCATTTATAGCATGTGATTTTATTACAATTCTAAAGTATTAACGACTACGGGAGTAACCTGTATCGGAAGAGGTTTTGTTTACCTGTTGCGAAGCATGTAAGATTTGGACACTTGCCAATAAGATGCAGCCTATTGCCAAACATGAAAGTTGATAATTCGCAAGCATTGCATGGCTATGCATTGTGAATTGCATTTAAAGTTTTAACTATAAAACATATATCTTATATCGATAAAGCGTGGTAAACAGAAAAACTTCGCCGTGTTAAGCGCTACGATTTAACACTACATACTTTTTACTCGATAAGATAGTTAAGAAGTACAAATCCAAGCAACGGCTAATAATTAAGAGTACATGTTTGGAAAGCATAAAAATCGCTTCGTATGATATAATTAAAGGTGTGTATGTACTTTAAATTTTAATTGTTAATCGCGAACATCAATAATTATATTAATAGAAGAAAATAAAACCTTGTTCCTCAAAACATTTCCAAAATACGTTTCAAGTAGGGACAACACTATAAGGCAGATTAAGGAGAGCGAGCAATCTTATACATCTGAATACATATGTTGTATTTACTGCACAAATATTTCATAATATTTAAACGGCAAATTGTTCTTCCAGTTTTATTTGCAATTCGTAAGTATGTCAAAGGATGCAACAAGTCCGCCTTTATTTACAATTAAAACACAACATTATGTTCAGCAATAGGGCACAAACATATATCATATTAGACATATTAACATGAATGCAATCGCATATGGTTTAGTCTATTTGCATCGACCAGCATGTATCCGTGTGTAAATACAGCTATTATATCCCTGAAGTTTTAATCCCCCCAAAATGATATATATGTATATATATATCGCGTTATATAATTTGTAGAAAGCTAAGAGATCCGGAATAGGCCGCAGGTTAAAGTGATATTATGGGCATCTAGCAGTTCATAGGTGTCTATCGCAACCGTTGTTTATTTTTGGTGTTTTCACTTCATATACACGTATATTCGTTAATCTAGCATCAACATACTAAAACAATATCCCAGAAAGAGAAAAATAATGCATTTGAATATCAACCGTACTTTCGTTTGACAACTGATCATACATGTACGATGTGAACCTAAATTAAATTTGAGTGCAGATTCGTTCATACGACACAAAGACACACTTTTGTTTTACGGATCATTTCGGCTTACAGGACTGGGTGAGTCACGTAAGAATATCGAATATAAAATATATTTTTATAAACAACTGGTAGCAAGATGAGTTGCAGATAATTGGTCAGTAACCACATTTTAACTAACTCTTTTGACCTGTTAATTCTTTTCAGCTCAATTCAACAGTGAAAAATGCCCATAGTATCATTTTAATATAAGGATTGATCGTAATAGTGTAGCAAATGAGACCCTAAATATGGGACCAGAGTAGTCTATGAAAGCCAACAGCAAGTTGTATATATCAAAATGTAGGTCTAAGTCTGAATGTTATTGTAATGGGTATTATTTTTTCCGTAAGTGTTGGAGTTGCCATGGAAACAAAATGGCGTCAAAAATGGCCGCCAAAAACAAAAACACACCTTAAGTTGAATAGTCCATATTAAGCATTCTTTCATGACAATTTCTATATCTTATTCTATAATACATAACGTTATACATTAAAATAGACGTTTTCAGTGAAAATAGCAGTAAAATTCTTGTAATTCATATTTGTAAACCATTTATTTGAAATAAAATGAATAAAAAACACTCATGCAGATGCTGTTTTTAATAATATCTTGATATATAATAAAATATATTGAGAAAAACACAGTTTATATTATGATTGGTTCAATTATTTTACTTAATTTTCAAATAATCCTTTAAAAAAATGTTAAGTATGCATTTACATCAGGATCTTGTTCAACCCCATGTTTCGCCCCTGATTTGTCAAATAATTGACAAAGGTCACGCAAGCGAGACAATGGAATAAATTACTTTGAAATATAATTACGGTATTGAGAAATATATGTAATAATATTAAAATTGTAGATATAATAAGGTTTCAGTTTCTAAAATTTACTTTTAAATAGTACCTTTTACCAGGAAGCTCTGTTTGTCTAGAGATTAACATGTATTGAATAAGTCATAAAAGACTAGTTTACACAGGCATTTTTTTTGCTTTACTTTGTTTAAATTTTATGTCATTAATGTTGAAATCTTAATAAATGATGAGAAGTCTTTAAATTACAAAAAGCACGATTGCAAACTATTTTGTTTGCGTGGACTAAGTTCAAACATAGCTGTTTTTCACCTCAGACAGTAAGTGTGTGATTGCTTCCCTTTGTTATTATTAAGACATGACCTTGATGTTCTGTCTGCAGAAGATGAAACAAAAACAAATTTTGGCAAACATGACATACAAAAGGTATGTATATAGTTTGTTTATTTGTATAGTGCTTAGCATAATACATATATATGCAACACTTTTAAAGAAAGAAATTTAGATTCTACTTGGAATTACGAATAAAAACCAAGGCTTAAAGGCTTAATGTTTGAGGGTCAGAGCCTCCAATCTATTTCAAGGCATAAACAGGCTATTAATGTTATCTTTTTGTTTATAAAAGTAATTAAATATGAAAGTTATTGTGTTTTTCAATGTGTATGCATGGGAAATTATATAATAATTAGCTTATAGTGCACCCTATCTCTGTTGTTTTTTTTAAACTTGAGTAGTATCCGGATTGATACAAATAACCGAATATTAATAAATAAAACGTTATTAAAGTTTAATTTTTATATATTATAATTTTTCTGTTTTTCAGTTCACATTTTGAGAAACACATCTAAAGATGAATCTATAGCTTTTTAGATGTTGACAAAAGGTATGTTTGGGCTATTTAAAAGTAAAGTTATTGTCTCTAAGATATCATTCCACATAATGTAAATGTTTGACATTAGTTAATAACAAATTATTGTTTACAATGCATGCACATTTTCTCAAAATTGACTCATAATAATACACTTTTTACAAATGTAAGAGGTGTAAAAGATGAAATTAACATAATTTGTTAAATTTTAACCTTATGATTTAACATTTTGTTTGCTGCATGTTTAAGTGTGAAAATTTGTTTAAGAATCACCTCAACACGAAGCGTTTAATCATACTTTGAAGTGATTAAACTAGAGAACTGTATGCAGGCAGTGGAACTTGTGTAGAGGTATACCAGTTAAGGGCAATTTTACCAACAAGATTAAGACTTAAATAATTACATCTTATATTTGTGTGCATACATAAGTTGTATTTGATGACTGCTTACCATGGGAAGAAGGACCAATCCTTGCACAGGGGTGGCGAAATCTCAAAAAACTATACTTGTCCACGGACAACCATTTAGGAAATTTAACTTGTCCGTTGCTGAACTACACTTGTCCGTTAATGTTTATATAAATTATAAACGCATTTATTGATTAATTTAAAATAATGTGGAATATACCAAAATGAGTATGATTTGCTAGTTTTGTTTATAGTTGTATTTCAATAGTACATTCATTATAGCAGTATATTATAAACAATATAAAGACTTTCTAAAACTTTTAATCTTGCAAAGCTAGTGTTATTAAAACATTTGTTGAACATAAGTACATGGTAATCTTAACAAATTAAACTAGTCCAATATGTGGACCTCATCAGACTGAGGCTCTGCGCCGCTACTGGTAGCAATTTGATTATCATCAACTGGTAACCATTAAAAAATCTGTGAGCCAAGTTTCTTGAAAAGTTCTGGTGCGTTTACTTAGCTCATATTTTTTATCATAATCTGTCTTAATTTTTTGGGGAGGTGGATTGCTCAAAGCTTTGGGTTTCTGCTCCGTTGTTGATGATTAAAAAAAACTAAATTTTCCATTTTTACCATTAAAGTCGTACTAAATAACAAGGTAGACCGTGTTTTTATAATCTTACTTTGATACTTTTTATTTCCCTCTGATTGTAAAAATAAAGAAACAAGTCTGTACACTGTCTAACAGGTCACAATATACTAAAAGATTTCCTACTCAAATTCAATGTGAAAGCAATAACTTAAACAAAAAATCAAGTCAAACTTTTGCGCATAGACATCCGCATAACCATACCGTTTCTTAAAGAGCATTCCAAGTCGCGATGATTTAAACAATAAAAAAGGGGGGTCATACGTTATGCAAGAAAGAACTCGACGCGAATCAGCGGTCACTGTTTTATGGCCATCTATTTACCGGCTTCGTACCAGTTGAGAAGGGTTTGCTGCCATCTGTCAAAGTCTCATGTAGTCTACAACCTTCAAGCAAAAGAGTGAATTTCTGTTAAACATCAATGTTTTCCTTACCACATGCACACAGAAACATTCTAAAATAAAGCCATGGCAAGTGCTTCTACAGAGAATTGTGTCTTCTTATAAATGATGTTCATGTTTTTAGAGAGTATAGCATTGCACTCCAAAATATTTTAGTATATTGTAACCTAACAGTCGGGCCGAATGTTTAAAATGCGGCATGCTCCTGGTCTCTTGTAGAACAAGGGAGATCACTGCGCAGAAGAGTGCCCGTATTTTAGCTTGATTGCTCCGCAAATAGCACTGACAATGTTATCGCATGTCAACATCCGGTTTTGTAAAACTTAATTACGACTTTAATACAATGTATTTTTTTGTATACCTGGACCCGACTTTTAAAAAACTTGTTGTCCACGGACAACTTAATTGAAAAAAATCAGTTGCCCAGACAAGCAAATGTACGACTCGGGCAACTCGGACATTTGATTTCGGCACCCCTGTCCTTGCAGTAATAAAATAATACTGAGTAAGCTCAACATAGTTCACTGTTAAGTACAATTTATAACAATATGTTTTGGTGATCACACTACACAAACTATTGATGATAATGGAAGAGGATGGATGGTGACAATGGAGGATGTTGATTGATGATGATGATGCATATGATGGTGATACAATTTTATGATGATGATGATGATGATGGTGGTGATGATTATGATGATGGTGGTGGTGGTGGTGGTGGTGGTGATGATGATGATGATGATGATGATGATGATGATGATAATGATGATGATGATGATTATGATGATGATGATGGTGGTGGTGATCATCATGATCATGATGATCATGAACGAAACCAATGCAAGACACTTTCCTAGAGAAAACATTCTTAACCCATTTATGCCTAGCATCAAGAAAAAAGGCCTTGACATACAGCGTAGACCCTGATGAGACGCCGCATGACCTGATGAGACGCTGCATGATGCGGCGTCTCATCAGGGTCTACGCTGTTTGCTTAAAGGAATTTCTGCAAGAAATATTCTAAATATAGAAATAAATATACTAGACATCCCTAATTTTGGAAATAAATTGATCCAATTTTGAAGGATGTGAGACTCCACTAGGCATAAATGGGTTAAACCTTAATCTTCCAGCTGTGACGGGTGCAACAGCAGACCAGTCCGGGTAAATCACTGATGGCAGAATGCAGGATCCCAATAATCAAACAACTCTTTTAAGAACAAGGTCTTCTTCAGAAAATTCAACTAAGAACTGCAATGTGGAGAAAAATGTGATCCAAAATTGGACAGGAATTCAAAAAGTTATTCTAGAAGTTGGTCATTTGTTGAACAATCTAATTCAATAGATCCTAAAACAATATACTCAAAGGTCTTAGATTTTTCATATAAACGTCATGATGAGTGTGTTATTAATCGTCTTTAAGTCTTCCAAATGGTGATCTTGTTGCTGTTAAGGCTAAATACCACCGAAAAAAGGGTTGTCTTGCAAGTTATTACAATACTGCTGATTTAAACATTGAAAAGGGTGACAAATACAATATCACTTACAAGAAGCTGCCAAAACTTTGAAAGTAGAATTTGAACACACAGTCATTGTTGAAAAATAAGTTGTTAAATTAACCACATTACGACAAAAATTTATACAGCTCTGTATTAATAAGGGATGCCATGAAGCTGAAAATTACAAAACATCTTACCTTTAAAAACTTTTGAGTGAAATTTGGCCCGAAATATCGTTTATTCATAAGAGGGGAAACACAGATCTTGTGTGTGATTCAACAAAAACACTCCAGGATGCAATTAGGGACGCAAACCACTTTGAAGAACTAGCCCAGGCTGACAATGAGGTATCATATGATATCGAAGATGAAACCGACAGCTCAATTGTACATAGAGCTATAGGAATATTGAGAAAACATATATCTTCATCTGTTAAGAAGCTTGAAAATCAATATTATTCTCCTGATGAAATGACACTAAATGCTCAGAAAGACTTTCTTGACCCACTTCTTCTTCAAGCTGTGTATTGGTTGACAATTGAAAATGCATTTCAAGCAGCTGGTGATACAGAGCACATGCTAAATGCAAAATGTCTTGCTATTGCAAGTGACACATCATTACAAATCAATTGGGGCCAAAGAGATTTATTTACTCACAGGCAGAAACACTACTCACGTAGACAAAAAACGTTTCATTCCAATCCATGATGTTGTTCACAAGCTGACTGAAGATCATATGAAAATCCTGTTGACAGTTTATTGTATCACAAGCTGTGATACAACCAGTGGGTTTCACGGGAAAGGGAAGAAAGAAGTATTCAATTTGTTTATGAAATATGCCAAGACTTTCCAGAATTTGCATGATATAGGTGAACAATTGAACCTTCAGAAGTTACAAAAGGATGCCTGTGAAAAGTTTGTTGCTCTCCTATATGGAAATGAAAACCTCACATTGAATGAAATCAGACGCATTCGAGCTGCAACATCTGCACATCCCAAAGCCTTGCCTCGAACCAGAGACAGTTTTTATCTACACTGTCTCAGATGTCTTCTACAGCTCTGGATATGGCGCCACTCCCTTTTTGCAAAACATGACTTGCCATCACTAACATTGTTTGGTTATCATTTTGATAGCAATAACAATTTAGTTCCAACAATGATGAATCAACCAATTGCTGCTCCAGAGATTCTCAATGATCTGACGTGTGACTGTGAAATATGTGAGGACTTTACATGTCGCTGTTTTATAAACAAACAGCCATGCACAGCAGCCTGCAAGTGTACTGCAAATATGCACACACAAGATATGCTTTGTGCCAATTTGCATAACTTGATATTAGTGTTTGATCAAGATAGTGACATTTCTGATACTGAAGCTTGATGTGTGTTCAAACAGCAGTAAATAGACGGTTTGACAGTTGCATTAGGATTTAAAATAAATTATAAAAAAGCATAATTGATAAGAATAACTTATTTCAAATAAATCAGAAAACATATTTTCCATGTATTACCTTGATATAACCCAAACAATTAATAAAATAATAACATATGGTCAAGTGTTTTCCAATTTTATAGGTCAAACACAGTTCACTAAATCTTGTTATTATTGTCAACACGTTTGAAAAGTCCGTACTGTAAGTACAATGTACACTTCTCAATGCCATCCGTTGATTGTCTGTATTGCTGTGACATGATATTGTTTTTTCCATAGAAAGACTGAACTTAAAGTTTACCGATGTACTTCTCTAGTATATGTACAGTTACTTGTTGACTTCACACTACTCGATTATGAAATATAATGTATTATCTTCAGAGATGCAATATTGAGTATCTATTGAGATTTGCTTGTATTTCTGTATAACATACTTAGGCCAAAAAAAAAATAGTCTTGGTTCAGGGAACATGGCCAGAAAAATGTAGGAGGGTAGGTAGGTTTTTTCTTTTTTTTTTTTTTTTTTTTTTTTTTACCAGTCGACTGATTTCAGGGTGAAAAAGGGTCAGTTAATGCACCCATGATTGTTTAAACACTGACCAAATGATTAATATTGCACATGTGGTATTAAGTCGTTGTATATTATTCAATATTCCTAGCTCTTTATGCACTTCTTCAGGGCTAGCGCTGGCCCAAAATTTCTTTTAGCCAACCATTTTTTCTTTGTCTGTCTGTGATAGTGTGACCTTCATATTCAAAAGTGAACAAGCCATCTTTATGAGTCTCTGGTGTTTGGGGTGTGACCTTCAGAATTTTTTTCATCATGAGACCTGACCTAGTCTCCGACAGGTGCTCAAGAGTCTGAATAGTGGCTGTCAAAAGGAGGGTAACCTCAGAATAGCACAAGTCTTTCTTCTGGTACATTTTTTTGATAAAATGGCAATGGGTTTGAGCGCATCGCACAGGAAGTGAGCAGTGTACATAAATTTGAATGTTGCTATTGGTTTGTACAGGCTAAGGGCGTCACAGTACATTGATTTTGATTCATTATCAAAGCGAAGCCAATTGTTGTCAAGTTTCCATGACTCTTTGAATGTTCTAGTGTTTTGTGTTTTAATTATTTTTTTTTGTTATGACTCTTTTTCGTCCAACAACGCTTTAAGGTTAAAGACGCCATGTTAGCGACTTTAGAGACAAAGTGGTTACTTCCATTTTTATAGTAGTGTAGATGAAGGACTCTTCCTATGTGTTAAAAATTTGAAATGTTAATTAAAATTAAACCGCGCGTGTTTTTCACATTTTTATTTGATTAAAATACGCTGCTGTCAGTTAGCATAGTGTGCGAGTAAAACAAACAAATTAATTAATTATCATCTTTTCATTTCGATCGGAAATTGGCAGAAAGTTGTAACATCATCGACATAGAACTAATTATTTAATTATCACTTTTAAATTCAGATCAATAGACAGCTTGGAAATAATTAAAATATTGTCACGCTTCTTTTCATTTTTAATCTATAATAATACGACATTTGCGACCGGCCGCTATTTTGTTTGCAGACGACAATATTAACTGTGTATTCAAAGTGCACAGTGTCTGCGCATGAATGGCCGAATATTACTCCATAGCTCCACCCATTTTTTACATTTCATTTAACAACGTCATTTCATGTGTAAGCGAGCTCAATGTTGATTGGCCAGCTAGCATGCGCACTTCAATAACAATAAGGTCAAGCGATGTCTCGTATACACGTGCAGACCGGTTATTGTTCACTGTTCAAATTGCGAAAACTTTCATTGAAACAAAGAGAAAAATATAGAAAACCAATCCAGGTTTAATTGGTGGCTGTTTTCAATGAAATTTTACGAGATTTTAGCATTTTTCTTCATCAGATTTTTTTCCATGGACCAAAAAAATCGTTAGGGTCGGGGGCAAAAAATAGGGTCGGTCGGGTTCCCTGAACCAAGACTATTTTTTTTTTTGGCCTTATCAATATTATTTATGTTAAAATTGATTTATTAGAGTTTTAAAAAATGACACAAAAAATCGAATGACACAAGTGGTTTGTAACCTTTAACAATTTAGTAGAATGCAATCTTTCGGTTTTTATATTTACATCCAGTTGGTAAAACATTGTTAAGAAGTATGTTCAAAGATTGTTATATTGTTCATAACTGTGATTGTATGTCATTGCACAATAATTTTGACATGTTCATCTTATTTGAAAATAATGTATAAAACAGTATGATTAATATACATGTATGTGTCACAAAACACATGTGAGGTGGTTCCAAAAGGCATTTCTGAAATAAATGAATGTTTTGTGATGTAACATCCCTTTATTATAGTCAGTGAATGGTTTTGTCAATCTAAATGACATTTTCTTTAATACTTATCTACAAGTTGATAGAAAAATAATGACCTAAGAACATGTACAATATATAAGTGGTGTGTAACCTTTAACATTGTAATAGTGTGTCACCGGTTTTAAATTGTACATCTAGTTAATAAAAGTGTATTATTGGTTTAAATGCTTGTTATATTATTTGAAGCAATTGTGTGTGTGTGTCATTTCACCATAACCATGACATGTGCATCTTAAATATAATAATAATATTGTATCTTACAGTATGTTTTATATATGTGTCACAAAACACATGTCAGCTTGTTCTAAACTGCATAACTGATATATTTCATGATTGTTATGTAATGTAAAATCTATGATAATACTCAGTAAATGATTATGGTAAAATAAATGTCACTGTTTTTGTATTATTTATTATTTTCTTGCATTTAAGTGTAAAACAAGTGTTATAATAGACACTAATTTGACCTTTGACCTTCGTTTTGACCTTGACATTTTTTTTATTTATGAACTGAGTTGTTGTAAATAATGTATTGTATAAATATACAATATTAAATATGTATTTTTAATACATTATGGTGTTGTTATTCAAAATAAATTTTATTTAAACTAATATGGTTGATTTAATTTCGCCTTTAAATATTAGTGTCGGCCATGTTGTACGCCATCTTGTTTTTTTTACCATCTCCGACCTATTTGGAGAAAACGAAAGTCGTTTTCAAAAACTACAGACCTATACGAATATTTTGACATATAAAACTTGCTGTTGAAAATCGTAGACCAGTTACCCCCTAAAATAAGCTAGTAATCTGGGCCTGTTTGCTACACTAAATGGGTGTTTATCGAAAGGTATAATCTGATTTATTATTCAATGGCATGTAAACATAGTTTCGGTTTTCGAGACATGTTTTGTGTTTGTGCTCGTACCGTAATGCTTGATTTACAGGCCTTTTCAATGGCTAGTAAACAGAGCTCACATGCAGAGGCGTGCAATACCGGGAATACGTATCAGGTAAACTGTTTACGAGGACGTTACCTAATTTCATCAATACACCCCATGCAAGTTTTATGGCAGTTAATTAATTCTGAATTAATTCCAGCATACAAAACCCTAGATCTTTTTATATACTTACATTTCGTTAGGACGCCAAACTGTTGAATGTAGTGCATTATTTAACAGCGCAAAATTATAAATATATATGCTATTTCAAAATGACTTTTTGTGTGTGCAAATATCGGAACGCTGAGCACGCAAGGAGTATCCATGCAAGCTATTCAATAGAAAAAAAAAGTTTTTTGCCAGAAAACAGAGCCTCGTTAGAAAAGACAATAACGTTGAATGATATTTTAAAGAAGGTTTTAGAAAACTTAAACAATCGGACGGTGTATGTAAATAAAATATTTTAAACAATAATGAACAAATGATTGCACCCACATGTATTATTATATTTTGAATGTATGTGAAAACTTGATGCAAGTTTATACAATATATGACTTTATAAGTTTATTTCAATAGTTGGGTAATTACATTTACGCTAGTTTTTGGGCATTTTAAAAAAAAATCGGTAAGTCAAACCGAACAGCAAATAAAAAGCTGACACCTTATTGCATCCTGCGTGCGATTTTCAAAGTAATTTGATAAATCTTTACAAAACATAACGTACAATACCTATGCCCAGATAATAGGACACTAGCAATTTGCGTTACATGTCAGATTCGACAAATACAATGACATAGCCGAAACTGATATAAATATAAACTGGCAGTTTCAGTATATTGAATACACTTTTTTTGCAACAGTTATATTTAACGCATATAACGAATATCAATCTAAAAGCAGTGCAATGAAGCCAAGATTCGGATAGTTTAATTGAGTTTGCACAATTATATGATCTCGATATACTCTATAGATACATAGCATAACAACTACTACGCATCCGTTTAAGCCTTAGTTATGCATCCGCATTTTTTTAACCATCAAACGACCATGCTCGTTAAATGGGAGCCAACTTTAACTATATTATATTTTCATTGGCCTTCATTACATCAACGACATAAAAGAGAAACAAAACAAAAAAAGAAGATAAATAAGAACCTTTTCATCGTTTTTTTTTCTAATGGATTTCTTCCTGCCTCAATAAGTAGTAAACGCTTCTTTCAGAATGATGCAAAATCTACCCATTATTAGGAAATTAAACATTGTCTCGAGTAAAGATGAAGCATAAAACAAAACAATAGTGCCCATCACACAAACATGATGCAAGATAATTATTTATACAAAGACTTATGTAGATTTTGGTAGATTTCGGTAGATTTGGGAAGATTTAGGTAGATTTGAGTAGATTTAGGTAATTCGTGTCGCCGCGATGCAATCTTAATGCGAGATTATACGATTTTGTATATGTGTTAAATTGTAATATATTAATAAAATATGTTACAACAAGAAAAAATAGGAAAATAAAATTGTAGATTGAAGACGAATTTCATAAAATACAGCAAAGACAAATTAGCGCCCCGAGCCGATTGTGACGAAGATATTTCGTACATTTTTTCCTACAATCACCGAAGCATTCGTCTTTGTAGTTAGTGTTCGTGTGTCGAATGAATAGATATCGTTGCAGGAATTTAAAATGAACCGTTGAACTAAATTTTGATTCACATCGTACATGCATGATATACATGCTGGCGAATTCGACTGTACCGCCTTTTTCGATTTCAGAATTAAAAATCTGGCTTATTTCGCATTTTTCGACACATGTTCTTCTTTACTTTTATTTTAATTTTTAATAAAATATATGTTTAATAAGTTTTTACACAGTTTATATAAATTAATAAATATTTGACAAAATCGTATAATCTCGCTTTAAGAAAAGCAAAGTATATTCGCGAGTTCAACGAAAGTATCTTCTGTCTGTTAATTAATAAACTGATGAAAAGTAAAATTTATTTTAGGTATAATATGTCTCCTTAAGCATATTTAACTTTCAATGCATTTCAAGAACCATTCGATAAAAGGAACCATCACTCAATTAAAGATTACTTACTTGCTACATAACGAAAAAGGGTTGTAAAGAAATAGTAGTAGTCGCTACCATCGGTATCTCTTTTGTGAAGGTGTCAAACGGCCGGGTACTAGTAGTAGGGAAATTAGGCTTCTGGGACAGAACCGTTTCCCAACCGTTTTCCATCCGTTTCCCATCCGTTTCCCATCCGTTTCCCATCCGTGTCCCAGGCAATTCTATATATAAATGTATAATATCTTTTTCAAGATATTATATATCCCTCAGGAAATTCTATATATATATAAATGTATAATATCTTTTTCATATTTCAGGGCGGCATCCCATTCGCAAACGCGGCGGCTCGAGGACTTTTGACCACTACCATTATTCGTGCATTTTACAAAAATAAAAATAAAATGAAAATGACTTAAGTATTTTTTTTTACTATATAAAATGGATGACAAAACGGTACAAGAATTGATTCAACGGCGTATTCAGCAAATTGAAAATCCACCACCACCAAATGAGCATTTAAATAAAGTTTTACAAAAATGTCAACATGATCAAAAAAGAATGAATACTCGAAAAGCTATACGTTTAAAATCTAAGAAAAACAGTTGTCTCTATAAAAATCATCCTGTACTTGATTTTAAAAAGGATTAAGGTCCATTTCCAAACCCTCACTTGGGTATGAAAATGACTATTACAAGTCTATTAGGTTTTTATTGTCAACCCATGAATTAAACGATTCGGGATATCCAAGCCACTTGACTAACGACTTGTCCCCGCGTTTTCTAATAACTTTTTCTATTCTATATACTTCTTGACTTGTTTTTTGAAGTTCTTGTTCATAAAACGTACCCTGTATTTCCTCATCATTGTAATCAGTGATTTTATACGTTGGCGGATCTGTATATTGAACTTGTGACACTGTAAACACCTCCTCAGTCCATCTCGGTGTATATCCTTTTTCAAATATTCCCTTTTTCTTAGTTATTCTTACCTTATCGCCGACTTCAAATATTGGCTTACCGTACTTTTGTGGGTGTTTGGAGTACAAATTTACCCAAACAACACTTTCATTTTTTTATCACTAGCATCATCAGGTGTCATTTTGATTGATGAATGCTTTGTGTTGTTATAGTCATTGACCATTTCATCTAAGACATCAACATATTTTTTGGTAGAGTTGGCTGAAAAGTATTTGAACATTTTTTCCTTCATTGTTCTGTTCCATCGCTCTACCACGGAACTTTTCTCTTCGTTTTCTGTGGAATACAACTCGACTCCCAACGCCATAACGTTTTTATTGTAGAACTCCTTTCCTTTATCGACCCACAACTTTTGAGGTTGTCTGTTTTTAAATATTTTGTTAAATGCTTTAGCAACATCAACTCCGGTTTTACTCTTTAATGGAACAATCCATCCATATTTTGAAAATACATCAATAACTGTAAGCAAGTATTTTACACCATTATTAAACTTAGCAAAAGCTTGCATGTCAACTAAATCCGCAGCCCATATGTTATCAATGCCATGGGCAACGACTATTCTTTTTCTAAAACGTTTTACAACGGGTCTATGCAGTTCGACTGCGAGCTGATCAGACCATTTTATTTCTTTAGCCACGACTTTTTTTCCCATTATAACCCAACCCAAACTTTGCCTTGGTAGATATTATCGGCTTTATTATACTACGCTCAATTTTTTCACGGAGTGTTGGGTCTTTAATAGCATCCATTTGTTCAAGCATAATTTGATCAGCTACGTTTCTACCTGCTGTATCTGGAAAGTGTTGGTAAGCTAAATCATGAAGGTATGCGGCATTATCAACTCGATCAACTGGTTTACTCCAGTCTTTATATGCGCCAGTTGAAGTTAATCTCTCGTTTAAATTAGTTCCAGGTCCTGCAAAGTTCATTCCTGGAATATGCATTTCACCGGGAAATTTAGCCCACGGAAGCTTGACTTTACTCGTCACCTTATTCAACGTCGAAACCAAGTCTCCGCCAGTTTTAGTATGCATTTTTACAAACTGTGTTTTAACACAACCGCAAACGGAGCACTTTCCGCGAAGCATTGGTTTATTGTTCTTACTGACAACATTTTTTACATCAACCGTTTCAGTTTTGCTTTTGCACTTTACACAATACATTTTTTTATGAAAAAATAATTTATATTTAAAAATGGAAGTTACAGATCTTTCGTGGAATGATGATATTTCTAAAAGATGTAACAGTAGACTTTTACCGAGATCAATACGAGGTCTTATTATTGGTAAAAGCGGATGCGGAAAAACTATACTATTGTTAAACCTTTTACTACGACCAGGATGGTTAGACTACAACAACTTACACGTTTTTGGCAAGTCGCTATTTCAGCCGGAGTACAGAATTATTAAGAAAGCGTTTGAAGAAAAGCTGCCTAAAGAAGAAATTCTGAAATTGTTTGCCGAACAAGACTATATAATAGAGAATGACGTTTCACCAGCTCTTTTAGTTGAATTAATTGCTAAAAGTTTAAATAAGCCAGCTGATATTGAATGTAAGTTTTTTGAAACGTCTGATGATGTACCTGATCCTAGAGACTTGAATAGCTCTAAAAAGAATTTAATGATTTTTGACGACCTTCAGTTGGAAAAACAAAACAAATGTGAAACTTATTACATAAGAGGACGCCACAGCAATGTAGACTGCTTTTATCTCGCACAAAACTACTTTAAACTTCCAAGACAAACAATACGTGAAAATGCAAACTTTATGTGTTTGTTTCCACAGGACATGAAAAATATTAATCACATCTACTACGATCACGTTTCAACTGATATGTCAAAAGAAGAATTTAGAAATTTTTGTAAAGTAGCCTGGGACCGTCCTCATGGATTTGCTGTTATAGATCTTACTAGTAAAAAAAATAATGGTAAGTATAGATCAGGATTTGACTATTTTTACATACCTCAATAAAAAAAAAATATATATAAAATGGAACGAGTACTAGAACAAATGTTGGCGGAAATAAAACAAATTAGAATTAATACCAGTCCGAAAAATTCTTTTTATATTATATTGCAGGGTAATAGCTCAAGAATTTGTACTTCTTTAGGACCACCAATTCAACTAGATGTAGACAAAACATATGAAATGGCCTTAGTTAGTTTGGAGACCTACTATTCATTTCCAAATATAGACTCTTCAAACAATAACTTTCGCTATAGCCCTAACAACGAAAAGGATTGGTATGATATAAATATTCCCGAAGGTTCATACGAATTGGAAGATATAGGCGATTACATTCAACGAATAATGAAGGAGAATAATCATTACAAATCTGCCACGGACGAGTACAATATAACCCTAGAGCCGAACGACAACACACTCAGAACAGTACTAAATATAGAACCAGATTATAAAATAGACTTTACACCAGCAAACTCTATAAGATCGTTATTGGGTTTTAATGCAAAAATATACTCATCAGGATATAATGAGGCAGAAAATATTGTCGAAATATTAAGTATTAGTAGCTTGAAAGTAACTAGTGATATAATTAGCTCATCATATGTTAACAATTCGACTGAAAACGTAATATACAGCTTTTTCCCTTCGGTTGGACCTGGGTATAAAATTATGGAAACACCAGCTAATTTGGTTTATTTACCAGTTAATTTGTCGACAATTTCGTCAATTGAGACAATACTCACCGACCAAAACGGAAAACTTATAAATATGCGTGGTGAAAATATTTTTATTAAATTTCATATAAAAGAAAAGTAAAAAAAAACTTTTTTTATATCATATATAAAATGAGTCGTTTCGTAAATGTATCAGTAAATATAAGCGAAGGTCAGAAAGAAAAAATCAAAAAAGCTATTCAATTAGGAGCTCCCGTGTCTATTCGCCTATCACACGAGGATTTATCTGGAGAACACATGCTAGCCCTCACTCAAGCACAGATTAACAAAATGACAAAAGCTTACCAAAGTGGTAAAGGAGTGACGATTAAAATGTCGAAAACACAAATAGAACACAACAAAACAGTTGAAGGGGGATTTATTGGAGCTATTTTACCGATGTTGGCTACCGCGGGTAAGTTTCTTATGTCAAGCGTTTTACCAGGACTTGCAACCGGTTTGCTAACCGGTGTAGGAGCCGCAGCCGGTAGTAAAGTTGTCGACAAAATTAGTGGATCGGGTGTTTTGTATTTAAAAAAAAACGGAAGCGGTTGTAAAGTAATACAAGCAGGTAAAGGATTGTATTTAGCTCCGTGGAAGAAAGGTAGTTCGTTAGGACAGGGGCTGTATCTTAAATCTGGAAAAGGAATGTACATGAGAGCAGGATCAGGATTGCTACTAGGACCGAATTCACCATTTAGCAGTATTCCAATACTAGGAATGCTTTTATAAAAAATATTTACATATATAAAAATGCAAAGATATATGCCACCAATTCACAAATTTATTCACAAGCATAAACGACCAACACCAGCGGCAGTTAAATGGCTGCCACACGAGAATCTTGCGCATCCTGCAGAACAACTGCATGGTAAATGGATTATTTCGATGCAGCAATCGCTCACTATTCAACCGAAAGAAGCACTTCCTATTAAATTAAAAATAGGTTTACGGCTAGTTCAAGGTGTTTGTTCGGTATCGCTCAAACAAAGTTTAAAGGAAAAGAAATGTAGTTTACTAGATGGAATTATTGCTGAATCTGTTGACGACATAATTGTTACAATTCAAAACAACTCAAAGGATGCAGTTAATATTGTTGAAGGTGAATCTTTATGCTTTGTTACACATCAGTTGCTTTAAAAAATATTTTTTCAAATATAAAAATGGAGTACAAAGAGTCAAAATGTATTGCTAAATTATATCCATCTTTACCACCAGTTGCCGTTCCGTCGGCTCCTCCAGAACCGACTAGCGATGAAGGAACTGCTCAGTCATACAGGCTTCAAAAGATAAACGAAATTCAAAAAGAAATTGCCACAGAAAGAGACAAGCGTGCAAACTTGTCTAAAAAGTATCACAGAGGAGTGAGAGTTATAGCAGGAGTGGACTACGCTCTTGTTGTTTCTTCAATGGTGCTAGGTGCGGCGGGGATAGGAGTATTGAGCACAATCATTGCGGCACCAGTTGCAATAGCAATGGAGGGAGCTGCAATAGGTATAGGACTATTGTCTATCATTGGAGGTCAAACCAATAAAAAGCTATTAATGAAAGCTGAAAAACACGAAAAAATTAAAACACTTGCAGAAGCAAAATTGAACACAATAAGTGATCTTATATCAAAGGCATTGGCAGACGATCAAATTTCCGATAAAGAATACTCACTGATTCTAAGTGAACTAGACAAATTCAATCAGATGAAAGAAGAAATAAGATCTAAAATAAGAGTAGGTATAGACGAGGAAACAAAACAGTCCCTTATTGCGAAAGGACGTGAAGATGCAATTTTATCGTTTCAAAACATGTTTAGTAAATCGAGAGAAAAACAGACGAACACCTCTCAATCAACGTAATTTTTAACGTATAAAATCACGTTAAAAATCACGTCAAAAATTACGTCTCAAATCACGTCAAAAATTACGTTAAAAATCACGTCAAAAATTACGTCTCAAATCACGTCTAAAAACATTATTATTTCTATTTAAAAATGTCGTTTTTAAAGATAACAGATCCGGAAAAAAGGGACTCCATGGTGCATGAGTATCTTATGTTAAGAAATAAAATTCGTCAAGACTCTTTATCTGAAAAGCTAGGAGACATTGATCAACACATAGAACTAACAAAACTTTACAAACCTATCACCGATTCGCAAAGAGAGTTAAAAGAAGCAACGTCAAGTGCGATACAAGCACTGCCAGCAGCATTAGCAGCTACAACACCAAATGCCATTACTTTCCCTCAATACCCAAGCATACAAGCAGAAGAGGATAAAAGACCGAAAGAAACATTAATAGAACTAGGTTCAATAGCAACTGAATACTTGAGATCGATGGCGGGCAAACAATTAACCGATAAAACATTTGGACTGTATGATAAAGGTGGCGCTTTTTATATTGGAGATTCAGAGGTAAAACTATTTGGAGATGATATAATTGTTGGAGAAACAAAATATAATGGAACCCAAGGACTTTGGGAGCTAATAACATCGAAATATCCTGATTCCGATAAATATACTTCACAAGACATTGACTCCTACAAAACAATTTTACTAAACACCAATGCTATTGTGAATCCTGACACGGGAAAGGTTAAATCAAGTTCAGGAGAAAAGTACAGAAAAATTATTAAACCAATCTATGAAGAATATTTAAAACCTAAAAAGACACCCAAAATAATGAACTTATTCAAGAAAAAAGGAGAAGGAATAGCGTTAATGCCTTCTGATCCAAACAGACTCGTTGAAATGCTTACATTACGAGTTAATAGTTATAATGCAGGTAATACTGGAGTAAAAAATGAAATCATAGACATAGCAGATGAACTGGTGAGACAAGCGGTAATAGACAAAGAATATTATAAAAAATTAATGTTACGTATTTAAAAAATGATTGTTAAACGCAGGTATAAAAAAAAATACGTTATCGGCGGTTCTGGAATGTTTGATACCGTCTCAAATTTCTTTAAGCGAATGGTAGGATCAACGGCTGCGAAAACTGCTGCAAATGTCGCAAAAACGGTGGCATCAAAAGTGAGTAGCGCATCGAAAACAGAAATAGGTAAAACGGCTATCGAAGCCGGAAAGTCGGTTGTAAAAGAAGTTGGTTTAAAAGCTATTGATGTTGGAAAAGATGTAGCTATAGCCAAAGCTAAAGCTTTAATTGATGGATATAATGCGCCAAAAAATCACGAAGTAACGCAAGAATCGAGGGATGCGTTAGCGTCTCTCGTAAATATGGGTTCTATTAAAGAAACAAACATTAACAACTTGCTTGCGGGTTACGGCATCGGGGTGAAGAAAGGTGTCGCAAGGGCAAACGCAAGGGCAAACGCAATATCAATTCAAGATCTTGTAAAAAGGTTGAACACAGGATCCGGTCTTCGTCTGGCTTAAAAAAAATTATTCTTTCTTATAAAAAAGTAAGAATGTCGAGCGAAATATTAAATTTTACAGAAGCTATAACCGTTGATGAATCCATTGAAAAATATGAGTTTAAGGCGTATGAGTCTGTAAATGGTACGAATTTAAATTCACCGGGTACCATAAATATCGATATCGGGATGTATGATGTATTTGCTCATCCAGCGGAATCGTACCTACTCATTGAAGGTAAACTAACTAAAGCTGATGGGACTGCATACGCAGACACTGACATGGTAGCGTTAACAAACAATGGGCTTATGCATTTATTTTCCAATATTACGTATAAGCTATCCGATCAACAAATAGAATCGGTGAATCATCCAGGACAGGCTACAACCATGATTGGATTGCTAAAGTATCCGAATGGGTTTTCAAAAGCGCAAGGACTCAATCAGCTTTGGACTAAAGATACGACGGCAGCAACTGATGTAAAAGATAACGATGGCTTTAAAATCAGGCAGGCATACCTTATTAAGATGCCAGACCCTAAGGGAACATTCTCGTTCGTTGTTCCGCTGAAACACATTTTCGGCTTTTGTGATGACTATGACAAGATTGTGTATGGATTTAAACATACGCTCGCACTTGTTAGAAAAACTGACGACGATGCCATATTTAAAACAACTCCACCAGCGGATGGAGGAGCAGCGCCTGCTGCGGGTAAAGTAAGCATTGATAAATTGGCATGGTTTATGCCTATGATTTTACCTGCAGATAGTGAAAAATTTCAACTGTACAAATCAATTGAATCAAAGGTAACAGTACCCGTTCCTTTTAGGTCTAGACATTGCGAAAGTATTACAGTGCCACAGTCTACATCGTTCAACTGGAGACTAAGTGTAAGAACACCAACCGAAAAACCGCGATACATTTTGGTTGGATTCCAAACTGCGCGCAAAAATTCGCAAACAAAAAATGCAGCGCTATTCGATCATTGCAAACTAAATAACATGTATGTGACTGTTAACAATCAACGATACCCTGAGGCTGATTACAACTTATCTTTTCCAAACCAAAAATTCTCACGAGCTTACTATGAAGCGGCTAGATTTAGCGAAAAGTTTTATGGAATGGATCCGCTGGTAACACAGAGTAACATTACACCGGCGGATTTCAAAGACCTGTTTCCTATTATGGTGTTTGATGTCAGCAAACAAAGTGAGCGGTTAAAATATGCATCGGTAGAAATGCAAATCCAGGCAACATTCACCGAGGCTGTGCCGGCGAATACAGAAGCGTACGCAGTTGTTATTTCCGACCAAATGATAAAATTTACCTCTGACGGATCTAAAATGTATATAGTGATGAAATAATAAATTAGCTTAAGTTTTTTTTTTTTATTATTAAAAAAATGAAGTACACAAAGAAAGTATTAATTAAAATGCTCGAAAGTATTAACGTTCCTGCTACGACTAATCAAAGTATAATGGAGTTAATGTTAATTGCAAAGGAAAACGGACTAGATTGGAAACGAGAAGATGTTGTTATACCAGAACCTAATGAAAAAAGACGGCGGGGCAGACCTATACAGTTTTCGCCTAAAGTAATTGTTAAGTTAACGAATGTTGAAACTGGAGAGGAAACAACCTATAACTCAAAATACCAAGCAATAAAAGCGCTTGGTTGTAATATAAAAAAGAGAAACAACGGACAAGTGGTAAATGGAATGAGGTATGAGGTCATGTTTTTATAAGCAAAACACATGCTTATAAAAAAATTGAAATGATCTATATATTTTTTTTATATATATAAAATGAATAACAAAACTGTAAAAGAGTTGAAGAAAGCCGCAAAAGATCAGGGTCTGGGCGGATATGCGAAGCTCACAAAAGCTGAGTTGATAGCGAGGCTGAGCGGACACAACGATGAGGATTCGGGTGATGATGTATGGGAAAATGCAAGGGAGGATGCATGGGATAATGATGTATGGGAAAATGCGAGGGAGGATACAAGGGCTGAACCAGCTAAAAAACCTACTATGATAAATAGGTTATTTAATTGGGCTGTTAAACCTGTAAAGACTGCTGTAAAAAATAGCTATGATTGGGCTGTTAAACCTGTAAAGACAGCTGCAAAAAATAGCTATGATTGGATTATTACACATACACCAGAGCCTTTAAGAAAAGCAATAAGCGAAAAGGCTAATGCGTTTAAAGCAGAAGTCGAATCTATTTATAATAATTACTATAAGAAGCAGCAAAAAAGTGAAAGTGCCATTAAAATTAGTGAAAGTGCCATAGTAATTAAAGAAAGTAAAACTGCACTTAAACGTTTTGCAAGGCAATATGTTATTGATGGGGTTGAAAAAACTGATGCTCCAACATTTTTAGATATTGTTAAACCCGAAGTTGTAAAGTTTATGAGCAAACATCGTCAAATAAAAATGAATCTAGTGCTAGTGTGTGAGATGGAGCGGCATTCTATGGAACATGAAACTGGTGTAATCGAAAAAATACCCTTTGTTTCAAGAACTGAAATAGTATTGGAGGGAACTGATGTTGCTGAATTATTTACCCAAATGGTAGATAGAATTTTGGAATCGTTTGCAAATTTTCAAATGAAGGGAAGCAATTGGAGGCTAAAGTCCGTCATTAGACTGGAAATTAACACCGGTACGTATAAGCCGTTAAAAGGTAAATCATACATTCCATTGCCGAAAGAGTTGGCTGCTAAAAAGGCAATTATTAACATAAAGAATGAAGATGACGAATGTTTCAAGTGGTGCGTCACGAGAGCATTAAATCCTATTGTAAAACATTCCGAAAGAATAACCGAAGAATTAAAGAAACACGCAAAGTCGTTAAATTGGGATGGTATTAAATTTCCTGTTGCAGTGGATGAAAATGTAATAAGTAAATTTGAAAGAAACAACAACTTGAACATCAATATATTCGGTTATGATTCTAAAAAAATGAATATTTTCCCACTAATAATAAGTAAAAACAAAAGTGAAAAGGCTATTGATTTATTGCTGATTTCAAATGGAAAAACAAAACATTATTGCTTAATTAAAAATTTTAACAAATTAGCTTCAGGGCGAACTGAAACCAGTCACAATAAAATGAATTATTGTAAAAGGTGCTTAACAGGTTATCGAACAGTTGAGGGTCTTCAAAAACACAATGAATATTGTTCATTACACGGCGCACAAAAAATAGTGATGCCGGCAGAGGGAGCCAAAGAGTATTTCAAGCATTACTGTAGATCAATGAGGGTTCCGTTTGTAATATATGCAGACTTCGAATCGTTTATCGAGCCTATTAGTTCTTGTAATCCGAATCCTGCGACGTCGTTTACACACAAGTTCCAAAAGCATACGCCTAGCGCGTTTTGCTATCACGTGGTATGCTCTGATGGTTCATTGTATAGTCGAGAGCCAGTTGTGTATTCAGCTAAGAATCAAACAGATGATGTCGCGCAATTATTTGTTAACTCGGTTGAACAAACCACTAAGGATATTTACAACAAATTTAAATTTTCCGCGGAAAAAATATTCACAAAAGATGATCAAGTTAAATACGATGCTGCAACCACATGTTGTATATGCGAAGGTGACAAAGGCAAGTTTAGGTTAGAAAACAACACTGATAGCTATACAAAGGTTCGCAATCATTGTCACTTGACTGGAAAGTTTAGAGGAGCGGCACATTCAAAGTGTAATTTAGGGTATAAAATCCCTAAATTTTTTCCAGTATTACTACACAATCTTTCTGGATATGACTGTCATCTATTTATTAAAAAGTTAAGTATTGGAGGAAAAATTAGCTGCATTCCAAATAACGAGGAAAAGTATATTTCGTTCAGTAAAAAGGTTGTTTTTGACACGTATACAAACAAAAAAGGACGGAAAAAGCCTATTTATCGTGATATTAGGTTTATCGATACCTATAGGTTTATGCGATCGAGTTTGGATGATTTATCAGGAAATCTTACCGATGATCAGTTTCATGAATTGGCTAAGGTCTATAGCGGTAATGAGTTTACACTCTTGAAACAAAAGGGCATCTTTCCATATGATTATGTGAGCTCTGTTGAAAAACTCGCAGAAACGTCATTGCCCCCAAAGGAAGCATTCTACTCAAAGCTCTCGGGTGAGGCTATTAGTAATGATGATTATGAATTTGTAAACAAAGTATGGAAGGCTTTTGGCTGTAAATCAATAAGAGACTACCTTGAACTCTACATAAAGAGTGATGTCTTGCTGCTAGCCGACGTTTTCGAAAACTTCAGAGATGCTAGCAATAAATACTATAAACTAGATCCGGCATGGTATTATACAGCGCCAGGACTATCTATGGATGCGTGTCTTAAGTTGACAAAGGTAAAACTTGAGCTTATAAACGATTATGACGTGTTGCTAATGTTAAAGCAAGGTATTCGAGGTGGGGTTAGTACAATTTCAACGCGTCTTGGTATTGGAAACAATAAGTATATGGGCAATGATTATGATGAAAGCAAAGACTCATCGTTTATCATTTATCTGGATGCTAACAATCTCTACGGGTGCGCGATGAGTAAGCCACTTCCAACCGGGGGGTTTAAGTGGATGAATGAAAATGAGCTTAACGATTGGAAAAACATTTCATGCACAGAAGGACAGGGGTGTATTTTAGAAGTTGACTTGGAATATCCTGATGAATTACATAATCTTCATAATGACTATCCATTAGCCCCTGAAAACATTATACCTAAGGGATCAAAAGTTAAAAAGCTTATTCCAAACTTGAACAACAAAACCAAGTATGTAGTACATTATGAAAACTTGCAGCAGTATGAAAAGCTAGGGCTCAGAGTTACCAAAATTCACAAAGGAATTAGGTTTAATGAAAGCCCATGGTTAAAAACATATATCGACTTGAATACTAAATTGCGAACAGCTGCAGCTAACAACTTTGAAAAAGACTTCTTCAAGTTGATGAACAACAGTGTGTTTGGAAAAACAATGGAGAACATCGAAAATCGTGTTGATATCCGATTGGTTAATAATAATACTCAGGCGGAAAAGCTCGTTGCAATGGTTAATTTTGACCGCATGACTATATTTGATGAAAATTTAATAGCAGTACATATGAGAAAAACCAAGTTATGTTATAACAAACCCATTTATCTCGGAATGTCTATTCTAGACTTGAGCAAGACAATCATGTATGAGTTTCACTATAATTACATCAAGGCTAAATATGGGCAAATGGCCAAGCTATTGTTTACCGACACAGACAGTCTTGTCTACGAAATTAAAACTAAAGATTTTTATGCAGACATTTCAAACGATGTTGAAAGACTGTTTGATACAAGCGATTATCCAAAAGATCACCCCTCAGGAATTAAAACGGGTGTGAACAAAAAGGTTATCGGAATGTTTAAAGATGAGGCAGCTGGAAAACAAATAGAGGAATTTGTTGGACTCCGAGCTAAACTGTATTCTTGTAAAATGTATGAAGGAAAGGAAAACAAAAAGTGTAAGGGGGTAAAAAAGAGCGTTATCGAAAACACCATTACGCACAACGATTATAAAAACACGCTGTTTTCTCGTCAAGAAGTGCTAAGACCAATGAACGTTTTCAGATCATACGCGCATGAAATATATACTGAAACGGTCAATAAGGTAGCTCTTAGCGCAAATGATGATAAGCGTGTTATACTAAAAGACGGTATTCATACAATGGCATATGGACATAACCTCCTAAGAAAAAAACAAAATGAGCAATAATCTCACAGACAATCAAAAAATAATAATAAAAAAGTTTAAGAGCGTGGGTGGGCGTGTTGTCCCCAACATCCCCATATACAGCACGTTCTCAAGCACATCACAACTTATTGATGTCGCAAAGCAACTAAAAAGCTTAAACGTTAGAGTAAGGTATGTGCGCGACAATTATCCCAATATGCCGGGAACACACTGGACGGCATGAATCAAAAACGGTCATAAAAACAAAACATTAATAGCACTATATAAAAATGAGTTTTAATACTGAAAAGTATATTAATGTTAAAGGTGTTGTCTTACCAAACGAGCCTCTTTCCAATTTCCAGTTAATAGATGCCGCTAAAAAGTTAAAAATTAAACACTTTAGGGGTGTTTATGTTCGTGATGAACTTCCGAAAAGCCCTAAAAAGAAAGAGTGTGGAATTCTAAATCTATGCGACTCGCGAGGAAATGGTACACACTGGACTGCATGGATCAAAAAAGGTCATGAAAAACTGTACTTTGACAGTTATGGGTTAGCACCGCCTGTTGAACTCGTCAGCTATATAAGGAATCCTGTGTATTATAATAGCGAAAGAGTACAAACGGATGGTGAGGTATTTTGTGGTCACCTATGTCTTTACATTCTTAAACAATGTGAAAGCGTAAGCTTACAACATGTGATAAACTCATTGTATTAAAAAAAATGTGTATATAAAAATGTCTGTAAACATATTTGGTAAAACAAACGTCGGATCGTCGCAAAGAGTGATTTCAGGAGGGGTTACATTATCACAGGCCATTAATACGTTCTTAAGGCGAGATGGTAGAAATGCCGCTGACGCAAATATTAATATGAGTTCAAACAAAATAATCAATGTATTGGATCCTTCAGACGATCAAGACGCTGCAACTAAACATTATGTTGATAAGCATCTTCCATTAGCAGGTGGTACTTTAACAGGTGTACTAAAAATGAGTTCAAACAAAATAAGAAGTGTTGGTGATCCTATTAATGCTCAGGACGCTGCAACTAAACATTATGTTGATAAGCATCTTCCATTAGCAGGTGGTACTTTAACTGGTATACTAGAAATGAGTTCTAACAAAATAATCAATGTATTGGATCCTTCAGACGATCAAGACGCTGCAACTAAACATTATGTTGATAAGCATATTAGTATAGCTAAAGAAAACATAAGTGTGCCATGTTTAAGTGGATATATTCCTACTTTGGAAGGAAGTGTTAGTGTAACTGGGTTTAATGTTACTTCAAGCCTAGTACAAGCTTTAAAACCATATAATGCTTTTAATACTAATGATAATGCGTGGACTATTACTGGTTCAGGATCGATTACAATTGAGTGTCCTGAACTAGTAAAAATTTGGAGAATTGCGCTATTAGCTGAAAAAGATTCGACAATTACAAAATGGCTTTTTGAAGGTAGCAAAAATGCTAAAGAATGGCGTATTCTTCTTCAATCTAAAGATAAGCTGTATGGTACAAGTTCTGCTGTTACGTTTTTTTCTATACCGCCTTTTCCACCTTCTACAACTATTGATGATTATAAATTTTATAGACTTACTATAAGCTCAGGTGCACCTGATGAGAAAATTGGTATTCGATATATGCAAATGTATGCTTTATCAAACTAATTTAACTAAAGCATCCTTAATATAAAAAATGAGATTTTATCCGTTTTTTCTAGAATGTAGTAAGCGTGAAACTGATAAGGAAAATAAAAGGTATTTGGAGCTTCTAGGGTTCGGAAAATGTGGTATGATTATTGACAATGATGATGGAACGTCTACCTTATTAAAATTCAATAAAACGTTTAAAATACCAAAAACATACAGCGTTCAACTGCATGATGAACTTAATAAAATGCTCGAAACTAAAAACAATGAGTTTGAAAAAATGGAAGCATCCATTAAAAAGTCAATGAAACAGTGGGTAAACGTTAAAAAACGGGATCAACTTAGGTTAATTGACAAATACGTGTTAAACTTAAAGTGTGATATGAAGGAGAAAAAATATCGCAAAGGTGCTATTACCACGGCATTCTTACTCGGAATGATCAAACCAAACGACATTGTTTACCAAGACTTTGAAATTAAACATATAAACGAAATATTTTTCAAAGGCCTTCACGAATAATGGTAGTGGTCAAAAGTCCTCGAGCCGCCGCGTTTGCGAATGGGATGCCGCCCTGAAATATGAAAAAGATATTATACATTTATATATATATAGAATTTCCTGAGGGATATATAATATCTTGAAAAAGATATTATACATTTATATATAGAATTGCCTGGGACACGGATGGGAAACGGATGGGAAACGGATGGGAAACGGATGGAAAACGGTTGGGAAACGGTTCTGTCCCAGAAGCCTAATTTCCCTACTACTGGTACTCGAAAAAACCCGAATCCGCGGGTCAAAAAAATACCCGCGGATCCGGGTCAAACTTTCTGCGAACGACACCGGTTCGGGTCGCAAGCTACGAAGTACAAGATTACATGTTGAACGTGTTGTCAAATCATCTCTTTTAAACAAGTGAAGTAAAAGCACACACTTTATCAGTTTAAGCAGTGTTGTTATTACAAATAGTCATAAATGAATAGAAGTGACGCACCAAAAGCATAAAGGTCGTGTTTAATTTGTTTTTCAGATCCCAAAATGGCGACGTTAAAAAACAAAGCTTGTATTATAAAATTCATTGGCTTAAATGTACAAAATACAGTTAGAGCTTACAGAGAAAGTTATTTTGGCTTCTCTCCTCAAAATAAGACACGTATTATTTTTGCTTGAAAACCCATTTCGTATCAACAAAAACAAACAATTGTATCTTTGATTCGGAAAGGAATGAAAACAAGTAACCATCACACGCTATTTATATATACGTTTTTTATGATTTATGTATCATATATTTTCCAGACATAGCAATTGAAAACATTAAGAACAGGGTCAAATTATACAGCCTCGGCAAATCTATTATTTTGTAAAAACAAACTAACCCGAAAATGAATTTCTTTCTTTCTGATTTCCTTAACACATACGGCACATATTTGTATTTTTTATGTAAATCATGTACTCCTTAATAATTGTTTCTTAATTTGAAAACATTAAATGGTAAAAACATAAAACGACCTGGTACAGCTTCCAAAATTATATGACCCACCACTGTCTTCAATTGTATGCAAATGTTATATGGTTTGTAAAATTAACCATAAATACATTCTCCAAAATAATCATTTTTTTTAAATACTTAATTCAACATGTGTATTTTCCTAGTACATAAATAAGGTCTTTAAAAAGATCCATATGATAACAGGGCTATGAAAAGATTTTCATCTTTTACAAACCAGTGTGTGAGACCTTTAATGTTTTCCGCGTCGGTTGCCTTTATTTAATAATTTTGGGATTGTACCCGGGCACACACCTTTATAATTGCATCCGATTAGTTGGTTAGATAATACCCAGGTACGGCAGACAAAGCATGAGGAAAACCTCGATTTCAGCCACTGAAATTAATAGAGTAAAACGAACAATAAGAATGTAATTGAGATCGGTAAAATTGGAGCATGCGTAGTCGGAAATATTCTTTAAATAGAATGTGTTGACACTGCAAGCGTTTTATGCGTAGGCTGATGCTGTGAGTTCGCCATTATAATAGTTGTTTACTTATCTTGCATACCGCCGAAGCACACAGGTTGGTTTAGGCGCGACATTTATTTTTTTAGCATATTGTTTCATCAAAACAATGAACGCCTTTTAAGAAAATGTGCAGTGTTTTAAAAACGTCAAACAAGTATAGATTTCTTTTGACATAGAAGTTATTGCTTCTGGTTAATTAAAACTAAAAACTGTAATTATTGGGAAAAAATGTTATGCATCTCGGCCTATTGTTTTGTTTATTGTTATGCATTTCATTTGCTTTAAACAATTTATTTCATCACTTCTACGTTCATAATTAATCAAAATTCCCTGGAATGATAATGAATTTTTTAACCAATTTGTTTTTAGTCCAGCACAAACAGTGCATTCATGAAAGCACTTGTTTGTTGTTCATTTGTAAGTCTGCACGCTTTCTATTAATTCTTGCGATATATTATTAGCAAATTTACATCACATGTTGTCAAATGTGTGGCAAGACAATTTAAAAATAAAGTTAATTTAAAAGATTTTGCATCTAAAACAAACACTTTCATGATCCCTTTATGTATGCTTTTGTAAAAAAATAGATATTGCTTAATCGTGCGCAAAGTGAGATAATTAATGTATTAAGTCATGACTGAATTAATGTGAAATATCTCGTTTTAATTGATTTATCCAAAACAGTTTTGCATTAGTTTTACATTTGCAAAATTGTTGTGAAATGAATGAGTATGTTTAACCATTGCTCTTAAATTATCAGCCGTATAATACTTATAAGTCTATGTAATAATAATAATAATAATAATAATGATAATAATAATAATACTAATAAAATCTTTATTTAAAGAAGATAGACTTGTTAAGAAATACATCAGATGAAATTACATGATATGCAATTTATATAATTCGTTTCTTATTTTCAACAAGGTCTTCTAACATAATACAATTTTCAACAAATACATCATATTTCATCTTGAGCAATAAGAACAAAACATAAATAATCATATGCATGCACACTTACAATAAAACTACAATTACCATTTATGCAAGAACAGTATTCAAACATTACAATAAGGTTATTTACTAAAAAACATGAAGCATGTTCAGTTTATTTCATAAAGTGTGGTAGAAAGATAAGCTTTTATTTTTTTCTTAAACGTCATTAAATTGTTTGTTTGACGTATAGATTGGGGTAACGAATTCAAAAGTTTTGTGCTAGAAAATTCAAACGATCGTTTGAAATAGTTTGTTTTGGGTATTCGCACAAGCTTTAAATCCCCCTTTTCGCAAGATCGCAAGTTATAATGATTATTTTGTGAAGGTGTCAAAAGGTCACGTATGTATGTATGTTGTTGTTTGATTGTGAAATGCTTTAAATACAATGACTGACGTGAAATAGTGATTACGCTGTTCGAAAGTCAAACATTTAAGATCTTTAAATAGGGTTTTGAATTGGTTTTTTACTTTTTATTTAAAATATGTGCACCACAACGCTTTTGTAGTTTGACTATTCTATTTATTTCCGTTTTGGCTGCTGAACTCCAGGTAACGCATGCGTATTCGGATATAGGTGAGATATAACCATTATAGAACAGCTTACGCATTTCAAGGGTTAAATATGGTTTTATTTTTTGCAGAAGAAACATTCGAGAGGACATTTTTGAACAGACGCTGTTATTGTGTAGTTTCCAGGATAGAGTATTGTAAATATAAATGCCAAGAAGTTTTTGACAATTTACTGTTTTGATCACCGTATCTGAAATTTTAGGTTTTAGATTTGTTAGTTTTTGAGCTTTCCGTTTCGACCCTAATACCATACAAGTAGTTTTTAGTGGATTAATAATCATGTTATTAGTTTTGCACCATTCATTTACAATCGAAAGATTTGTTTGTAGCTTATTTTGAATTTTTTTGTTCCCACAGTGTGCAACGTTGTGTCATCAGCATACATTGCAGAATTACATGTAAGATTTAGTGAAAGATCATTAACGTAAATAAGAAATACAAGAGGTCCCAACATAGATCCTTGGGGAACACCAGCAATGATGCTTTTACAAGTAGAGGTAGTGTCTTCTGCTTTGATATACTGAAATCGATTGCGGAGATATGAAGAAAATATGTGGCATGACTTATCATTAAAACGAGAAAGTTTTAATTTGTATAAAAGAACCCATTGGTTCACAAGATCGAATGCTTTTTTAAAATACAAGAAAGTTGTACCTACCAGATTTCCATCATCAATTTGTTTAAGCCGGGAATCAACTATATTAATCAATGCTGTTTGACAAGAATGATATTTGCGAAATTCCGACTGAGTTTTGTTTAATAGACCTGTAGATTCTATATATATATGCAATTGTTTAGCTATATGCTTTTCAAATATTTAAGATATAGTATGTAAAAGAGATATTGGTCTATAATTATTGGGATCTTCTACCGATCCCCCCTTGTATAAAGGTATAGCGTTTGCAATTTTAAGCATGTCTGCAAAGGTTTAATGTGATATACAGTTATTTATAAGAGCAGTGATTGATTGTATTATGAATTCTTTGCAAAGTTTAATAATGCTTGGCCCTATACCATCAGCCCCAGCAGATTTGTTTGAATGTAGTTGATCAATTAAAGTACTAACTTCTAATGAAGTAATAAACTGAACAGTGAAATGCTTAGAATCTAGCTTAGCATCTATATATGTTTTTAGTGAGTTGAAATCGTGTTCAAATGCAGTCTTTTTAATAAGATTCGAGATGTCAACAAAGTGGTAATTAAGTGCTTTAGCTACATTTGTTTTACCAGATATTATCTGATTATCCTTCCTTATTTAGTTTGGCAAAATAGAGGATTCTTCGTGTTCATGTGATGCTAATTTAATAGTTTTCCAGAGCGATTTTGCACTTGTTTTGTTTTGTACCGCATTCGAAAAATATTCTTTTTTAGCAATTTTGATTGCACTGTTACATTTATTACGCCACAACTTATATTGTGGCCAATTAGATTCACGTTTATATTTATCCCTTAAAGACCTGGCTTGTTTTACGTTTTCGTTGTACCAACCAGGTTGTTGTAATCTCTTCACTTTTTTATATTTGATAGGGACATTCTTATTAAGGACTGAGTTTAATATGTTATAAAATACTTCAAATGTCTCATTAGTATCCTCTATTGTTTCAACTATATCAAAATTAGCATTTGCTAAGTCGTTTTAAAAATTGATTTCATTAAATTTGTTAAAACATTTGTACTTAATAATAATATATATTTTTATTTCATCTGTCTTAACAATTTTACCTTTGACGCTTATTGTAAAAACTACTGGGTAATGGTCACTTATGCCTATTTTTGGTATGATTACCTCAGAAATGTTGTCATATTTTGAATACAAATGAATTAATATCGATGATGAACGTTCAGTAACTCTTGTTGGAAAAGAAACATGTTGTTTTAAATTAAAATCAGTGATAAGTTTTTCCCATTTCTTATTGTTAAATATGTTTTGGCTTAAACATTGAAAATTAAAATCCCCGGTCGAATACAAATTACAATCTTCCATGTCTGCCTTATTTATCTGTAATTCAAATGAGTCAATCCAAGATTGAGGGCTATTTGGTGGGCGATAAACAAACTTAATTAGATATGGTTTGTACTTTAAATTGTTGATTTGTTGCCAAATAGATTCAATATCGTCACTTTCTAAATCATGTCTACGTACAAAAGAGATGCTATCTTTAATATAAACTATTATACCGCCTCCAGCAGAAATAGCCCTATCACGTCTTACAATGCTGTAACCGGAAATAGATTTTGTAATAATCTCCGTTTTATCATTTAAAAATGTTTCACAAAAATCTACTACAAGTATATCTAAAGAACTATTTTCGTGTAAGTAAACACGAATTTCATCCAATTTAGACAATACATGTTGGATATTCAAATGCATAATATGCAAACCTATATATGTAAATGGAATATAATAATCACTATTTAAGTTACATCTTAAAGTAGATTGTATATGAGATTCCATAAGAACTTTACTATCCAGGGATGATATGTCAGTGTCTCAATTATTTATTGTGCTACATGTATCATTATTCAATCTTAAGCAATGTGGTTTATCAGTGCCCCAGCTAATTATTTGGGAAATAGGGTTTTCACCCATTGATTTTGAAAAATAGGGTGATTTCATTCTTGAAATAGGGCGAACTGATTTATAAAAATGCATACCTTAACATCATTGCTGCTATACTTCTGTTACACTTGAATTGATTCAATAAAACTGCAAACTATCATAATTAACTTTAATAAACTGATGTTTCATGACATCTTTAATCCTTGAAAATATCCATAATATGAACTTCAAACTTTAGAAAAAAACTGACATCTTTGTAACTGTCAAACATATCAACATGTTCTAGAAATTGTTCACTCAATCAAGGCACCGTTAGGCAGAACTTCATGTAGTAGTTGCTCTTCGAAAAAATTTGAGATCGACTGATATTTTGGCGCAACAATCGCGGACGTCTTTCCAACTATCTTAGACATTTTTATTTCGGTTCGTTATAGAAGCTGAAAGTACACACGCTTTACAAAGACATGCACAATGGGCTACGGATAAAGTCAGAACGAAAACGCATGTATGTCGGGGAAGAGGACAATTACAACGAGCAAGGCATGGTATAGGGAAGATAACCCTGGGTTATGGTTAGGGTAGGGTTAGGATTAGGGGTCGGGTCAGGGTTAAGTTACGGGTTAAGGCTAACCCTAACCCCAACCCGACCCCTAACACTAACCCTAACCATTACCATAACCCTCTAGCCCCCCATGCGCATTACAATACCACGCCTCGTTCGTTGTCGTTGTCCGCTTCCCTGTATGTCGTCGTAAATAATTTGGTCAGACGCTTTATTTACCTATGAAATCTAGTCCGCAGAGCGTTTGAAATACTTTGACTGTGTTCCTGCTCCGTCATCCAGGCGCTTGCTGAACGAAAGCGTCGCCACGTTACGATAATTCGAAATAGAAAATACCGAAAATGAGCAATTCATTTTCGATCGAAGCTATTGTATCGTACGCATCAAATTTGACGAATTTGCGTAAAAGTCAAATTGGTTGCGTTTTCAATACGCATGATTTCTTTGCGTTTTTAAACATTTTAATAGGGTGAAAGTCGCAGATACGCAGCTTATCTGGGGCACTGCGGTTTATGTAGATTTTTATCATCACTAGCAATAATTAAACTACACATACATTTGTGCGAGACACATTGGTTACATACCGACGAAAGAATGTCAAATGTATTTGTGCTATATAACGATGGAGTACGTCTGTCATCAGTAACCTATTGTCTTTTGGGTAGTCTGCAGTCACGTGTAACATGATTTTGAAGTCCACAATTCGTGCAGTGTCGACCGTTATCATAATTGACGTATCGACGAACGTACCGGAAATCACGATTTTTATTCTGACAATCATGATGCTCACTTCGGGTTTCCAGGTGTGCGTTCCTTAGATCATGCTGCCTGATGAAGTCATGGTGTCCATTACGGAAGTCATGATGCCCTTTCCGGAAGTCATGATATCCGCTCCGGAAGTCAAGATGCCCGTTCCTGCCATGAAACCCGTGCTGGAAGTTCGGTTTAGCGCTCCGGTATTCATGTTTTTGAAGTCACCGTTAGAAGTACGCCTCCGCTGATTTTGATGATGTTGACGATGTTGTTGTTGTTGCTGCTGCATTCTTTTCCTAGAAATATGTACTACTTCGTTGATTGCTGCTACAAGTGAACTTGATCCATAAATATTTAGGTGAATTCCATCAGGTCTAAATAGTCGATTCGCCAATTGTCCGTTTCCGTATACAAAACAGTTATAACAATCGATCAGTTTCACCGGAAGTTCGCTCGATACATCTTCTAGCATGAGGTTGAAATCGCGTACATCAACATCACGTCGAGGACTTATTCTAAAAATAAATTTATCACAATTTGTTTGATCTTGAATGCATTGCGCTGTCTTGAAGATTACATCTTTGATTAGTAAAATCGGCTGGCCATTCGAGACATCATTCACACCAGCAAATATTATTATTTTCGATATGTCCGACAAATTCATTTTACTCAGCTTCTCACAGATATCTAGCATTGTCTTCCCTGGCAAAGTGCATATGTCCACCGATTCGCATAATCCTCGCTTATTTATGCCTCTCAAAATTGAATCTCCAATCAGTAACGTCTTCGATATTTGTGGCCTAATGTTCGATATAGGCTCGCCTTTATTGGTTTCTTCTACAAAATGCACTGTACTTTCTTGTATATCGGAGATCGCTTTTGGGCAAGGCTCAAGTGTCACTTGTACGGTTTCTCGTATCGTGTCATTTTCTACGGGATCATCAGACATCCGTCTACGAGTTGCTTCTACAGAGCCATTCATATCTCCTTTGGAAAGAACACTTGGTAGGGAGTTTGCTTTAAGTATATCTCCGAGCGATTGTAATTTTTTCTGTACAGATATATTTAATTGGTCGAGTGATTGCTTCAGGTCTTGAACGTTTTCCTGCAAGCAATCGCATCTTTCGTCCGTAGCTAGGGAATTCGTTGTACTATTTACTTTTTATACTATGGAGAATGTCTTTCATTTCATTGAATCCGCGATTGGTGTTTAAGATGTGCTCACATACATCTTTGCGCACATCACTTTCAGAATTTTGAATTGTTTGAATCGAACAAAAAAGTGCTTCAAAATCATATTCAATCCCGGTGCTCTCCGTTTGAGTACTTGCGTCAATGTTCACGTGTTGAACTTTTAACACCGATTCACAAAGTTATTCCCGGTCTCAAACCACATACATCTTTTTCTGCAGTTTGTTTATTTGTTAACACCAGCATGCATTCCTGAAGAATTTCTTGAAATTTTGCATTCACTTCATCGACGGTCAAGTTTTCTGATATTTATTTATTTGTAGTGAGTTGTATGATTTATGATAAGTCACTTTCCGCAAACTGATTCACCATTTTTCCTATTAACAAGACATGAACATTTGTGTGATATAAGTTAATTGTATACACACCACTTCTTCCGGATGATAGCCTGTATTTAGTTTCCACTAAACTACCAATATTATCATACACTGGTGTTTTTTTCACATTTAAATTTCAAAGTTTCAGACTGGTAAAACTCATCAGCACAGCTTTTGAAAAGTTCATACATACCAGTACTAAATTCGATTTTCAGCCCACCACCAGTCACTTTGACAATTGCGTGGTCCCTTGTGGTCGCATAGAGTTTCTTTCTCATTGCCTTTTCACTATTTAACTCATAGTCTCTTGTTTCCATCGGTCCACTTGTTGTTTCAAGTCCGGAGTTTTTTTTGTAGCGATCAACTCGCAATTCTGTATCCGTTTTGCCATGTTAAATTGGTATCAAAATGACCGCAGCTGTCAAAAAATCTATTATTTACATTACATTTCACATTTATATCATTGTTATTTTCTGTAAAATCTAAGATAAAGTGCAAAATTTAACGGAGCTTTTTAAAAACTTGTTATGCCGGAAGTAACGTCATGACGTCATATGTCGTTCTATAAAAGTTATAATCGTATCTTTACTTCGTGCTGTGAATACAACGAAACATTAATTTGGACAAAACATATTATTAAATACCGGGTAAAAATAAAATCAATATAGTAAAACATAGCTTGCATTTTGATTCACCTTAATGTGAAGTGCTCAAATTCAGTGTAAATCGGAACTTGCTCTCCGTTGAAAGTCGTTTACAGTCGTCTGCAATTTACTATAGTTACAATATGCTGCTTGTGCTGGTTAAGGGTAATGCTATTGTCGATGGCGACGATGCTGATGACAGTGTTAATTTGATGTGCTAATTTAGTTCTGGTAATATTTCTGATGTCGGTGGTGGTGATGTGGATTTCAATGGCAGTGCTTATGATTTATGTTGTGATGCTGTTAGTATTGATGCTGATTTAAATGCAGGTGGTGCTTATGTCGGAGATTGCGACATTGGTATCGGATTTCGGTTGCCCGGTAGCTGATATTTCCAAACATGTTTTTTTTTAGATTATCAGTTGTATAATACTTATTAGTGTATGCCATTCCTTAAAAAAATATTATCGTATCAATATTTCGTGCTATGAATGCAAAGAAAAATAAAGTTGGAAAACATTCTCACAAGCAGGTGTTTTACATCGCTTTGTGTACGACTACCTCAACCGAGATTTCACTAAAATAGTGATATATATATATATATATATATATATATATATATATATATATATATATATATATATATATATATATATATATAATATATATAAAATCCCTGAAGTATATGAATCTTTACATATTGAAAATTAAACGTTTCCGTGACTTGTACTGTGTAGTAAGTAACTGAATACCCGTACTCACACTGTTCTCTGAAAAGAATGACAAAAAAGGATAACGTTTTCACCGATTTATTTAACTGACGCAACTAGAACATTCGTATGTCATGACCGATACATTTTTATTATTTGTTTTCGCCCATGCAAATATCCTTATTCCGCAGCAGCGCAATTAAGCATATACAATGCTTTATACTTTAATTGTGTTTCATTATGTTAAATATTCTATTATGAAAACTTTTGATTTTGTTAGCTATTAATTTAATCACCTAAATCATCGCTACGGCAACAACTTTTATTATTTCCACGACTTTAACCTCTATTACTAAGAATACCTTAGCTCGATTGTAACCCAGTTACCTGCAAATAAGCAGAATTTTGCCCTTTAGTGAACTGCAAAAGTTTGTTAAGGAAAATAGGCAACGTCTTCATATCCCTTTTCCACTAAAGGTATTCATTTGAAACTTCACACATGTGTTCGAAAAGATTGTGTGAAGTAACTAACCAGGTGTCATTAATCTGTCATGCAATTAAGCAGAATTACGCCCCCTTTTGCAATTATAAAATGTATCGAGGTCAACGTAAAACTTCTCCATATCACTATGTCTACTTCAGGTTTATAATAAAAACTTCACAAATATGGTTCAGTTAAGTGTGTGAGGTCGATGCTCATGGTTGTTTGTTACTCTGGAACATTATTTAGCAGAATTATAGAAAAAAAGTGAAACTCAAGAAGCTGCAGCAGTCACAATTCGTATATTGGAAAAGGAAAATGTGCAATTTCTCAATATCACTGTTTCTACTATTGCAGGTCTCATTATTCTGATCAGCATTTTTGCAGAATATTTTCCTTTTGTACTTATACAATATTGGCTAAATTATTCGTGCATCCACTTCATAGGATCATATAAAACATACACTGACCAAGAAAAATAACTTTGATAAGCCTTTAATCACTAGTATGTCCACTTTTTTAAAACGAAAAGTCAGGTTAACGATTTATTAGGTTTAAAAAAAAATATATATTTATATAACATTTTGTAATAAAAACATTGTAACGACCGACTAAAATTGTTACACTATACTTAACACATTGTTGTATTGAAGTACTGGTACATGTGACACTGTCGTATGTTATCATTTATAAACGAATACATAACATGACGTAATATAAGTACTGTTCATACTAGAAGCATTATCTGTATTACAGTTTAAACATTGTGCTTTAATATTAACAAGAAATATCTTTAAAAAAGAAATACGGCGTTGATAGTTCAATGAATGAGATCAAGGATAGCGAATGTCTTTTTTGTGCAGTTCTTAGCTGCATCACACGCAGTACGGGATGTTACGCGTAGTTTTCGCGGCTTATTTTACATTATAAGAAATTGCTGGTCATAAACCGATAGATACAAAACAGAAAACCAAAAGAAGAATGGAAGTGAAAGTAAAACATGAGTCAACCGGCCACACGCGAATTATCCGTATTTATATGCGCGTTCTTCGAACAAACCTGTTTTAGTTGTTTGTCGGGCATTGCTATTTGATTCGATTATTAACAGTATCGAGAATCATCGCGTTCATGCTTAATACATCAGTCAATATGGTGGAATACATATTGTTAAATTAATCAAAAATAATATTTATCATTGTATTGTTGAAAACACATTAAGAATCTATTATTGACATACCATAATTATATTGCTGAACATATTTCTGGTCTAAAGAAAATTCCAGGTCACCTAGTTCACGAAAGCGTCTTTAATATATAATGATTATTTTACTGGCCGCGAACTCCGGTGATGACCTATATATAAACTCTGACATTCACACACTGGCCGCGAATTGACCCAATACTTCTCGGGTTGAAATGCAATGCATTAAAGTGAGGCCTCGCTTCCACTGCTCTTTATACTTTTACCTGTTAACATTTTGACAGGAATATGAAAGTAAGTACTAAATATAAGAACATAGCCTTTAAGTATAAAGGCTTTTGCCCTGGCAATCCTCTAAAAATAAAAGATGCACGCACAAACTGTATTGCTGTTCAAAAGCATTTAGTTTCTAATGGCATCCTGTTGAAGGGATCCACGGCACCAAACATTCTTATGAACATACCAATTGATTGACTTGATCATCATTGCAGTTGTGTCTGATGCAGTGATATCTTCTTGAAGTGTCGCATTTTGAATCAGATGCAGATGCCCTTATTTCTACACAGCTGCCCAGAGTCATGCACAAAACATTGTAACTATTTGATGCACGATGAAATGAAAAATAATTAAGTCTCGGGATTGATGACATATGTGCCTCTATTTTATCAAAGGCGAGACTTAATTATTTTTCATTTCATCGTGCATCAAATAGTTACAATGTTTTGTGCATGACTCTGGGCCCCAGAATGCGGTTTAAACCAACGAGGCTCTATCTTCACCTGAATTTTCATAACCGACTCAATTGCCCAATTTACCAGCTTTCATCAAAGTCTAAATAATTTAATATACTAGGAAAATATCTGAATTTTAAATGTGATATTTCTTACGAAACTGGCGAAATTAATGCTTCAAAATAGAAAATTGACATAAACTGCTTTATATTTGATTTTGATCAACATGGAGATAGATACATAGTTAAATATTTTATTGAACAATTAAATTTACATATTAAACACATAAATATGTACTCTTCATGTTAAATCTCATAAGCACACAACTAAGGCTGTTCTATGCCATAGTCGGGTACCAATGTTACCAATAGCAGCTAATGTCCATGTGGAATGCACCTTTTCCCTTGTGATTTACAATCACTGAAAAAAGGGTAACATTATTTATTTGCACAGGCCCGTTTTTTATTAACTCATGGAGACAATTGACACAGATATTCACCGAAATTATTAATGTTGACAGCCAAAATTACTTCCTTACATTTAAAATTCACATACTATGATCAGTGTCGAGTATAGTTCGTCGATAGCGAAAAACAATGCCAGCTTATCCAGCATGTATTAATATGTGCACAGAAGATTAAATAAAAAAGCTTGAGCGCGACAAGAGGCCTTCTAAACAATGGTGTGTACCATATAATACCTGGTAGTTCCTGGTTATAAGTATATATAAATGGTATGATCATTGTCGTGTGGCAATTTTTGACTTTAGAGGCGTCATTTGAATACATTGTATTGAAGACAAAAATACGTTGTTACATGCCAAATACTAAGTCTCTGGCCTTGTGGTTTCATAATAAGAATTTAAACTTATCAGTCTTTATAACCTTGTGATCCTCAGATAGTGACCGATGTTTACCCCAGGGGCATAATGTATCAAATATCGAGAGGACAACTATACGATGGTACTGACCAAAATTTAAACATGCGAAGTTTCTTTTGCTAATAGTTTATGTTAAAAATCATGAAGTCAACGATTGTCTTAGTTGACAAAGAGCCATAACTTTGGTACTTTTTAACGTACGATGATACAACTCGCATATAAACAACTTCATGTCATTGGAAAAAGTCCCAGCAAAAAAGTTAAGAAGACCTATAGAGTGATAGCAAAGTTTTCTAAGATTTGACCAGGTGATTTAGTTTTTCGACGCATCGAACAACGATTCAAGCCCAGCCTAGAAAGTGTCAAAATAATAAGTAATGTTTAATCATGAGTGAGTCATGAATGTAATCTTTAGAGAAATATTTTAAGTTTCATCGATAGTGGTGACAAGATTTGTCTCAGATTTGTCCTGATGATCTACGTTTTAAACGCAATGTCAAGCATTCTGACAAATTTTCTTCCTGATCGACCCAAAGGGTCGTTTCAAGTTTTCATTTTAAGATTTGACTTAATTAACTTGTTTGAACGCTCATGATCCACTTTCGAACTCGGTCTAGATATTGTCATGAACATCATTGTGATCAAATGGAGGTTAAGTCATAAAAGTGACCTCTAGATTTTTTTCAAGGTTTTTTGAAAACATAATTTTTTATTTATTTACATGATCCAGATTCGCGGTCGACCTAAAACATTTTTAGACCTAGTTTTTAGACGAACGTAAATAAGATTCCAAATCGGTCTATATATTTGCAATATTGACATTCTGATTAAACTTCATCAAGATTGAATGAAAAAAGTCGTCGCTATAGTGGTAACGAGCTAAAAGTTAACGACACTCACCGCACACCGACGGTTACCTAATAATCATGAAATGGCACAATAAACCGATTGTAATAACATGACAATTTTAGCTGGTCGATGTGTATAATAATGTTATATTAATAGTGTACTTTTGTTTACATACTTTGATAATGTATTCATTGCATAAAAATAAATAGCGAATTTACCATTGTTCGGACAACTTAAACCAAGCAGGGAACACCCTTTGTCCCAATTGAATTTCAAATATATTACCCAATTAAGACGAGGGAAGAGACGGAACTTACTGATTTATACCGGAAGTAAAATAAATTACTACGCATTACAATTGAGTTTGGTAAGAAAGGGGACCTTTGTTCGGAACAAGTCCATCTTCTACACGGATATTAAACTTAAACCTCCCATATAGGTTACCGATAATCGTTCTTTTTGTACGGGGACAGGTACAACCGGTCCCAGTATAAAGCGGCCACACACACGTTTAATATCCTTTAAATTCAGAGTAGGGCTCCGTCCACGAGCTTTATAAAGCCAGTGTAGGAAATCATATCAATATAAATATATCAATTACTTTTTGAATCGAATACCGTTTTAACACGATAACAATGTATGGGAGTAAACACTTGATGTAATGGAAAGACACATTGAAGGACGAACAAACGTACACCGAAGGTACTATAATACAGACGAATAAAGAGCACGTTATGAATGTAGACAAGTACACAATCGTTGACAGTTAAACTTATGTTCCTTTCGAGGGAACGTTTACTGATCCGCGGGGGCTTACACAGGTTGTCCTCCCTTGCGACATAAGTAGCCTCCCTTGCGACATAAGTAGCCTCCCTTGCGACATAAGTAGCTTCTGTTCGAAATATTAGAAATAAACACGCGCGCGTGCAAAAATCACGCGGTTATAATAACACATAGATACACGATATTTCTAGTCTTATCTTGTAAAAACAGCAAGGTAAAAATAACTAAACAAACCCATAAAATATGTAAAAATGTCAGCATTTTGCAAGTATTGGGTCAAGGTAATGTTACCGTTTTCTTTTATCCTGGTTTGTTGAATTTTGTGTAGGTTTGAATACATTTTTCGTCTGGATGAGGGCTCTAAGGGATGAATAGACGCAACAAAGAAAAACAATTTTCACACGGTAACTAGACTCACGTAGGTCACGGTGATGAAAGCAAAGTTTATGTTACCACATCTCCGTATAGCAGATTCCTTTGAAAACAAACTTCTTTGTCATGCGGTACTGTAACATTAGAATAAGAATAAATATTTAAGGTGGGAAGATGACATGATTAATATCGCTATACAATTGCTCAAACAAGTGAGCATGTGTTCAGGTCTATTGCTTTATTATTTATCAAGGAAAATAAATTGCTAACAAGTTTAACCACTTGGAAACTTCTTGTCGCGCACAACGACTGTGTTTATGGCTATTACGTTGAAGGTAAAACAGGTTATCTACTTCTACATGAGACCATTTAATTGAAAGGAAAACAATCACTACGATATATTCAATCAAAACGTTTGCTTATATAAATGATATAAAGTTTACGATCTTGCAAAAGCACACATGTACCAAGCAATGGATAATTTCCATATTTACATCCTACTTTTTTGTAACTCACCTAAACGATATATCGAGAATAAACTCAATTTGAAATGTTTCATTTTTTGCCTCTCTGTCATTTTTAGGGTAACACTAACTTTCATCGTTCAATCTATAAAAGGAAGCTCGGATATTAAGTCGTTCTTAAAGAAATTCATTTATGATGGATAAAGGTAAATATCATATTTCACAGTCACAACCGCGGGCTGCTAAACATTGAAACGTGCGCCAGATCAGCGGAATGCAGTTTGTTATATTGTAAGCGACACGATGCTTGCAAACTCAACAATATGTACGCGTTTGTTTTGATATTGGTTCGCATAACGAACGCCCCTTGATTGATAAACTTACTATTCGTGCACGTATTCGGCAATGAATAATTCCTTGTTTGAATAAAGCGTCAGTCAGTAAGTCGGTCTGTCCGGAAGAGGTTGTCAGTGAGTTAGTGAGTGAGTCTGTCAGTCAGTCAGTCAGTCGGTCGGTTAGGCAGTCAGTAAGCGGGCATGTGGTAGTAGAAGTAGTAGTAGTAGTAGTAGTAGTAGTAGTAGTAGTAGTAGTAGTAGTAGTAGTAGTAGTAGTAGTAGTAGGAGTAGTAGTAGTAGTAACAGGAGAAGTAGTATTGGTAATAGTAGTAGTAGTAGTAGTAGTAGTAGTAGTAGTAGTAGTAGTAGTAGTAGTAGTAGTAGTAGTAGTAGTAGTAGTAGTAGTAGTAGTAGTAGAAGTAGAAGTAGTACTGTAGTAGTAGTAGTAGTAGTAGTAGTAGTAGCATAAGCCGCACGTGTTGTCCGAGAAGTCACGTGGAGATAGTCCGACAGTCAGCTCTACGGTGACCGCTTCCCACCAAGATTCCCGCGGGTCATAGCCTGCGCAGCGTAAGCTGTACCACCACCCGATCGTCGGAGCCGCGCCCGTCGGCTTCGACTTCCGGTACACCACGTGCGCGGATGTCAACATGAACATGTACCCGCATGCACAGAGAGCACCGGTGGAGCAGACGTACGAGGCGGCCGCCAAGTTGCTGTTCATGTGCATGCAATGGACACACAACCAGGCCAATCGTAAAACCTAATCCGTTAGAAGTGCTATGTGGAAGCGAAACCGAGAGAAACTAGTGATGAACACTGTGATTAAACATGTGAGATACAGCGCAATAAACAGTTGATAAACAATTTGCTTAACATGTGATTGATACATATGTTATACAAAGTGAACTTTTAAAGACAGTGCAATCTATTCTGGGGTTAAGGTGATTAATTGATACTTTGAGAGTAACTGAGATAATTATTTTGACTAATACTGTGTACATCAAGTATTTTTGTTAGATTAAGAAACTTTGTTATCTCCGTGTTGCTATAATATAGTATCTTTCAATAATAATCATGTGACAATTAGGAACTGGTAGGTGTTGGTTTCTTAAGTTTCTTCTATGTCACAGAGGGAAATGATAAAGAACCTAAATGCAGAGACTACACTTACTGAGAAAATGCAACAGAACGAAAGCCAGGAAATATTATATAACGAATAATAGTAAGAAGTTTAGTTGGCGTAGTGGCAAAAGTGTATGTCTAGCAAACATGTGGTACCGGGATCGATCATAACGGAGTTTTTTCAAGATCCGTTCTTAATACTTCAAAAAAATGGTTCTTCCCAGGAAGAACCGACACAAAAGTCTGTCAATACGCCGTAGACAATCGAGATAAAAATAAATAGTTGTAAACAATTTCTTCTAAGCAAATAAAAAAAACGTGCGCTCTTTTATAAAAAAACTGTTAAGTTACCATAATTTGAAAAAAAATGTATGCTGGTATTAATGCAATGACGGGTTTAGGTCTTTACGCTTGATGCTGATCCGTTTATCCTCTGCGTTGTCAGTCCTAATTAACAATGTAAATTTATTATACAGTTCAATTGAGGTAACCCGCCCCCTATCGTTTTGCAATATACCAGGTGATGCTTAGAATAAATTGCCGTGAGTTTTAACCGAATATATGTTACAAAACAATACGGAAGTTTATCTAACCTCTCACCATTTAAACCATATTTGAAAATAATAGACACTCTTCTGCATTTTAAGCGGACATAAATTTCTTTATGAATATTAACATATCATTAGCACTCGCGGACAGATTCATTCTGAATTATTTGTTAAATAGGTTTTTTATACTGTTTTTGTTGCTTATTTGTACTATATACAGCATATTGGTATCAAATTGTTTGCTTTATTTATTCTGATTCATATCTAACGAATATGATGACTTTTAAGCTACAGCACTGATATGAAAATATATCAGGTAGTGGTTTGATAAATGTGCATTTATTATTGACACCATTTATGCGACCGGATTTTAATTCCATACAGACAATTTATTTGTTAAGTTTATTTCAGGCTTCACATATATGCCTCAAATAAAAAGGACGAGCGAAATACATGCAGAACATTGATTTTTTAGAGACAACTTCCATGACAACATACGAGATCAAAGTACTGACAGTACTGGTGTGACGATGCGTTTGAGAGGATGGATATAAAAGCATCAAGTTAAGTTTAGCTACATCACCACAATCACCACAATTGTGCATGTTGATACGAAAAAAAAATTTGGTACAAAAAGTTTGCGATAAAAATTTGGGTATGAAAACAAATTTGGGTACGAAAAAATATTTGGGAACAAAAAATTTGGACCGAAAAAAATGTGGGTACGAACAAAAAATTGGGGATGAAAAAAAAATTGGGTACGAAAAAAAAATTGGGTACGAAAAATTTTAGGTACGGAAAAAAAATTTGGGGGAACGGGAAAGTAGTACCTGTGGGGAACTTGACCCACACTTGCACATTTTCGGCCCTTTCCGTCAAACATCAGATAAGTTCCTCGAAGGCAATAGTATGAATACACATTTCGGAAGCGGTAATGCGGTCCTACCTACGCGCGTCAAAATGTAAGCGAAATATGTACACAAGTCTGTCAGGAATGATTGAATTAACGAAGAAAATCGTGTATTGATGTAAGTTTTTTTTTAAGAAATGTGCAGAAAATATATTAAACAAAGCTGTGTTTGTGAAACACAATGCCCCCTGCTGCGAAGCTTTGAAGCCATATATTTTACCTTTGACCTTGAAGGATGACCTTGACCTTTCACCACTCAAAATGTGCAGCTCCATGACATACACATGCATGCCGAATATGGAGTTTCTATCTTCAATATTGCAAAATTTGACCTTTGACCTTGACCTTGAAGGATGACCTTGATCTTTCATCAATCAATATGTGCAGCTCTATGAGATACGCATGCACGCCAATATTGAAAAAGTTATAACCAATGTTAAAGTTTTTTGACAGACAGACAGACGCTTTATATTAGACATTTGACCTTGAAGGATGACCTTCACCTTCACCTTTCACAACTGAAAATGTGCAGCTCCATGAGATGCACATGTATGCCAAATATCAAGTTGCTATGTTGAATATTAAAAAAGTTATGGCCATTAAAGTTTTCGTACGGACGGACAGACTGACACACTGACTGAATGACTGACAGTTCAACTGATATAGGCCACCCTACCGGGGGCATAAAAAGCAATGGCGATATTTTTCTCAGCCACATAATTGTTAATAGTTGATATCACAAAATGAAAGTGAAAGTAGAACTGTCAAAAATGACAACCTGTCAACGTGTTGTTTTTGCTGGCACGAGAGGGCGATTACACTCAATGTGTTCACATTTTGACCATAGGCTTTGTCAATGACCTTTATAGTATGGGTAGCTTTGATATTATTTATTGCTTTTATGTAACTGCATGATTGTGTATATGTTTGCAATACACAAAGCATAAATAATGATATAAATATACTGATTGAGCATATAATAATCTGAGAACTATAGCCAGGTCAATTAAGGACTTAAAATACAATTTTGTGTCCTGATTTCAGGAAGAAATGACCGTGCATGTCCTAGATTTCAAATTCAAGGCCCTGGTGTGACACATTGGTAGCATTACCGTTAAACTGTTACCAGGCTTATGAAATTAGTTTTTATTGAACTATCTTAGGAAATCTAAATCAGGCACTGATTTTTCTTGTTTTAATACAGTCATAGATCAGTTGTGACCTCTGGGTAATGACCAATTTTTGCTTACTTGTCACACCCTTAAAACTTTCCACACGTCTATAATAGCAAATCTGGATTAAGGTGATCTTCAATGGTACATTTAAACTTTAGCTCTGTTACAAGAGTGCTGGTAAAGTCCAGTCACATATTTAAATCTAGGCCATGTCAAAATCAAAGTGTCAAAGACAAATGAAAGATGCGTTCATTAATTATTGTCCAGTTGTTTACTACTGCTGTAAGTTTTTATATAATATGACTGATGAACATCATGTGAGAGAAAATTCACATTATCATTGTATATCAGGTTTAGCAGCCTTTTAGATAACAAAGTATGCTAGTTTTCAATGTCGCTTCTGGGGATCAAACCTGTAGGGCTTTTAGGAAGATTCTGAAATTTTCGATCCCTCGAGAACAACCAAACCAAAAATTAAGTCAAATATTGCCGACTCGGTTTTTTGAGTCGGTTCATGAGGGATAATGGAGCTCGATTGGTCATTGTCGGCTCTGGTACTACTTACATGTACCCCGGGTACTCTTAAGTATACTTTCATGTACCCTGGGTACTCTAAGTATACTTACATGTACCCCAGGTACGGTTAATAAACGTAATTGTACTCGGTCCATATTAGACTGTACCCAAGTTGTATCCGCGCCCAAAATCCGATGTCGTAAAAAGCGCAACCGATTATCTTAAACACACTTCTCTTCAAAAAACACTGCATCAACATGCTTTTTGAGTATGTGTTCCGATAATATAGAGGCCATTCTACAGAAAATTGACATAAATGTGCAGGGCTTAACACTAAGGCACGTCCGAACGACATTCACTGCCTGTACCTTGGTCCGGGTTAGCCAATGTCCCAGGAACATGCCCGACCGGTCGTGTATATTTTGGGCGGGATTATATGTTCTATATCAATAAACTGCGTTTTAAATAAGCTTTTCAAAGATGCAAAAATCTTAATACAGTACGATCAGATGACAATTAAATCCCAGAGTGAGTTCGGAGACAACAAACGGATCGTATCTCGAAATAGATTCGGAACCCCCTGATTGAAATCAAAAAGAGGCCGACAATTCAGAAAATCCCCGGCGGTTTTCCTGGTAAAACACGTCAGTACCTATTTTTAAACGGAATGCCGCTAGACACGGTTTTTGATTGGTTTCCTCGAGGTGACGTGTTTTCTCAATGAAAATACGTTTGAAACTAAAAGCCGGGATCGCCCATGATCGTCCGGAATGATGAAGGTATAAAACTCGACATTAAAGGGATCTTTTCACGCTTTGGTAAATTGACAAAATTGAAAAAAGTTGTTTCAGATTCGTAAGTTTTCGTTTTAGTTATGATATTTGTGAGGAAACAGTAATACTGAACATTAACCATGCTCTAATATAGCCATTATATGCATCTTTTGACGATTTTAAAACCTAAAAATTATAAAGCGTTGCAACGCGAAACGATTGAATAATTTGGAGAGTTCTGTTTTTGTCGTTAAATTTTGTGAAACTACGAAGATTGCTTATATAATGTATAAAATACGTCAAGAATGTGTACTCGGCGGAATAGCTCAGTAGGCTAAAGCGTTTTTACTTCAGGACTCTGGCAGGACTCCAGGGGTCACTGGTTCGAAACCTGCTCCGGGCAATATTCTTTTCCTTTTTTATTTTTTTTTCTTGATTTTTTACTGGAGCTTTTATGATCCCATGTTTACATTAATCAATATAAAGCATTTAATGAATACGTTAAAAAAATGCCAAAATCTGTGAAAAGGCCCCTTTAACACAAAGTAACTATAAAATTAATAGTTATTTATCAATTGTAAATAATTTTAATTTGTTGTCATTATGGAAAAGTTAATCCATCCTTTAGACGATTAATAAATCCATTTAGAGGAAGATAGAGACTTTATTTAGATTAGAAGTGTTTTGACAATATTTTTTACGCAATTCAATTAGCAAAACTAATATTAATGGTCGATCCCGGCTTTTAGTAGAGAGTTAACCCTGTACAATTGTTACAACTACCGTAACACGTTATTTTGCTAAGATTCACTTACCATTTCTTGTAAGAAGGTAACCCGGCAATCTATGTAAAAAAGGTTTTAACGTTCATGTCGTTGTTTAAGTTTGGCTTTACGGGTGGGGATGGGGGTTCCTCGGATACGAAAAGAAAAGGGAAGGAGGAAAGTAAGAGAAAGTATGAGGAAATAAAAAAACAAGAAATTTTCTCCAGAAATGGCGTGAAGATTACAAATAGATGTCTTAAATAGATGAATATTGAATTCAATAGCATTAGTAAGGCAAGCTAATAAGAATGATTAAATCATAATTGCGCATCTCTAAGCACAAGAAAATACAAGTTGAATGATAAATATAAAGGTTTTTATAATACTTGGGTCAGGGCACATGAAAGATTGGTCAGGGCTAGTAGGTTCTGCATTTACTATTGAAAAAAAAAGTTAGTGTTAAGCCCTGATGTGTATATATAATTATTACAAAAAAATAGTCGACAACGACTGATTTAAGGTTAAATTTCCCGGGTACATATTAGTATATTTACCGTACCCGGGATACATGTAAGTATACTTAAGAGTACCCGGGGTACATGTACGTAGTACCCGAGCCGACAATGAACAATCGAGCGATACTGGAAGGTGCAACATCTCTCACAACCCCTTGCATCGCCTTTAGCAGTATTCAATTCTCAACAGGAAAGTGCAGGAGTCATTGATCTCGAGGGACAAGAAAAACAATTGATTAATGTTCGAAATAAATAATTTGATTAATGACAATTCTATTATTTGAGCCAGGTCACAGGAAAAGCGCAGTCAAATCAGTATCCAATTAAATTATTTGTTATTGTCAGAAAAACGCTTTTAAGCAATCAGCTTTCAAGCGACTGCAGGCTGATCTAGATCCAAACTGGCCACAATCGCCTTAATGTCTCTTTTATTGTAACACAGTTCCTTTAACTTTAAAATGATAAAAAGTACTAACACTAAGAAAGAGTATACAAACCAGTAAAGAGTTTGAAATCAATGTTGAATTTCAGGACAGCTTGGTGATCTGCAAATCCCCGATGAAATGTTGATATCGGGTATCATAGTCATTCAATAAGTCGCAAAATGCTCGAATGCAATTTAAAAAGCACAATGTGACTTATATTGATAACTAAAAATACCAGTATGCCAGTTTTGCCGTGTCAAGCTGTTACGACCCAGAATGTCCTTCATTCACATCGAGTATATATCCTTCGAATTCCAACTATTGTTGTCATAAGCGGAGATTTAGTGAATAAATAGTTCATATATCCTAAATGACAGCTTCTAAATAGCGAAACAAGCCAATTTATGCAGCAAGACAGTTTTGAATCGAGACTCTCATGGTGGCGGCCATTGTTGAATGTTGAAACACGAACGACAACTCTGCTAGGAGAATGTTATCAATGACGAGCAATCTCCTACGCAGTGGCGAATGCAAAAGGGAAGTACCGAAAAATCGAGTTAACTCAATCGGACTGGCTCGGTCTTTTACATAGGTCGCCATCGTAAAATTTTTTTTTTATGGTTTATGATACCTTGGACGATGCTGTTCGCATCGTCAATTATATGATGCCATCCGGTTAAGAAATAAGCGCATTGTATAACAAAGTGACTGAACGCACCGAAGCTCAAATCTGCACCAATGTGTATAACATTTTATCGTGAACGTTAAAGAAGCATTAGTGCAAATGTCGATACAGTGTATTTTTCGCGACACCGTCGGCAAACTGTGCTTCGGTGGTCGCGGTTGAGTTTTCATACCTAGTTTGTGTATATTATATTATAATGTTTTCAACAAATGGAAAAACGAGATGATTTTAATTTTGAAATTGTGAATTTCACTTTCCTGGATGGAAACATTCATATATGTCCAGCTTATGGTATCTACATTTCACAATTAGTTCGATATGCCAGAGCATGTTCGTGAGTTACGGATTTTACTGAACGTAACCGTATATTGTACTCTCTCCGTTTACAACATCATTTATCTTTATGATAAGGAAGGAGAATGTAATGGTTATTATTGACAGACATAATTATATTATGCGAGTGCATATACTTTAGCTGGTCATTTTTTCTTCAAAAATAATCACAACAAAACACTAACAATGCGATAGATAGTTGTTCTCGGTAGAGATCTTTGAATGTAATAAAACGTCATAATCGGCCGTAAAAATTAACGAAATCGAAATACAACAAATTACTAATGACTTAATATCACAACACGATTCTATTTCATTCAGCCATACAATAAAGTCTATTATAAAAAAAACAACATCCAACATAAAATCGTTATAAAACAAGTTAACCTGTTCAGAATAAAATAATATATCAGTCATTTGTTACCAATGTAGGCAAATCATCGTTCCGTAAAATCAGTTACGGTCGACATTATCAAAAACATAATTCCTAACTTCAAGTTCAAAAAGTGTTTTCTTTTAAATTAAAAACACTAAAAAATAACATTGTGAAATCTATTTTGTATGACAAACGAGATGATTTTCATTTTGAAATTGTTAATTTCCCTTTCCTGGATGGAAACATTCATATAGGTCCAGCTTATGGTATCTACATTTCACAATTATTTCGATATGCCAGCGTGTGTTCGTGAGTTATGCATTTTACTGAACGTATTAAACCGTATATTAACAAAAAGTTTTTTAAAACAAGGGTTTTTATATCATAACCTACGTCATAAATTTACCAAATTTTATTCCAAATACATTTTTTTAGTTTCTAAATATAATGTTTCATTAAAATGGCATTTATCTAGTGGAATATCCCACCCCTCATTTCATGGTGATGTTTTAAAGCATGTTCGTGAATGTAAATATCGTAACGACAATATCAAGGATAGACTTTCTAGTTTAAGCCAATTGTTTGTGTTGAAAGGGTATGATAACACTGTACTGAAAAATACGCTGTTGTTACTTATCGATATACAATTTGTAGTTTCGGTAAACCATCTAATGAATGTCCCTTTAATGTGTAGCACAAAGTTGTGAAGTCTTTGCATAGACACGCGTTTAATTATTTTACGACACACGGACACTAAAATACATAAAGAACGCTCAATGAACATTACGTTGGTGATTTCGATTAGATGGCATTCATTTTAGTACTTCTCAGTCTGGAATTTTTGTTTGTATTATAAATATAATTTAATATTCGTATAAGTAATTGTTTTATTTCTTAATTTCTTTAAGTTAAAATTGTTAACAACCACCACCACTTCTTTCAACCAACAGTGAAATATTGTTAGGAATTACGTATCCAATATTTTTTTTATTGCTTTATATGTTGGTTCGAATCACATACACAACCAAGCTGTACAATTTGGCTCTTTACACCCATAATTGCATCTTCTTACTGCCCTTGTGCGACGATGCTCTGAATAATTAACTATATGACGTTATTTCTTGAAATCGTTTTTTTCATAGGAAGAGAAGTAATTGATACTTGTTTGTTCCTTCATTGCATCGTGCCTCAAAAAAGTGTAACACTGTTGTTCTGGTTACTTCTGACCATTGAGTAATCGAGCAGCAATTAAATCGAACACTTTCTTACGTTCTCCTTTATTGTCGTTTAATTTGTGTAACAATCCCATGAGGTTAATGTTTATTTACACGTATGTGTGTTTTGAATATCGCTGGGCCAAGTGTGAGGATCGGGATCCCTAAAAACCGGTTTAAACCCCCAATGCTTAGCATTGACCGTTCCAAGGCGATGACCCCAGCTTTATTCAATGTTGTTTGTTTTGTGCTGTATTTTGCTGTTCGGCAATTGGTCACTTGCCATAGATAAAGGACCAGGTGCGGTTGATAATGGTGTGTTATGCTGCTGGGGCAACTGAAGTGTCTCCTTTGTATAGTTTACTCATCAGCTTAAAAATTGTCACAAGTGAAGTACTCCTATGCTCATAAAATTATCTGGATACAATATGCTTTATATACCCGATTATTCTCAGGGCGGTTAAGCGATTGGGTATCCTCTACGTTATTTATAACACAGTGCACCCTCTCCGTCACAGTACCTGTCACTCTCTGATGAAAGTCAACACGAACACTTACCCTTAGACCAACTAAACATATTTGTTTATAATTGTCAATCTCAGATATAACATTATTTTATATTTTTCAATCGCCGAGATTAACATGTTAATGCTTACACGGAACATCCTAGACATTGTACTGCTTATGTATCGTGTATTTTGCTGATTAAACTATCTGCTGTCATTTAAAGCGGGTATATACGATTTTGTCAAATATTTATGAATTTATATAAAATGTGTAAAAAACTTATTATATATATATTTCAATATAAATTAAAATAAAAGTTAAGAAGAACATGTGTCGAAAATTGCGAAATAAGCCAGATATTTATTTCTGAAATTGAAAACGGCTGTACAGCCGAATTCGCCAGCATGTACATCAAACATGTACGATGTGAATCTAAACTTAGTGTAACGGTTTATTTGAATTTCTGCAACGATATCTATTCATACGACACACGAACACTAACCCCGATCCTAATACAAAGACGAATGCTTCGGTTATTGTTGGAAAATATGTACGTCACAATCGGCTCGGGGCCCTAATTTGTCTTTGCTGCATTTTATGAAATTCGGCTTTAATGTATAATTTTTCTTGCCCATTTTATGTTATTGTAACATATTTTATCGATATATTACAATTAAACGCGTATAAAAAAATCGTATATACCCGCTTTAAAAGTGAAAACAGTTTAGAACACTTATCGGACATTTTATCATTAGAGTAATGTTTTTTTTTGTAATAATTTAATAATTTATTTAATGATCGGTAAATTATCAGCTTCATTGATAAAACAAATGCTTACCCATCTTATTATGGTCTTACCTAGTGCACACATACACAATATAAACGTGGTTTAAGATCATAAACATACGTGTATGTTACATCTCAGGTTATGTCAGTTCGTGTAATCTCTCCAAAAGTAGAACCTGTACTCTCTCCGTTTACAACATCATTTATCTATTTGATAGGAAAAGAGAATGTAAAGGTTAGTATTGACAGACATAATTATATTATGCGAGTGCATATACTTTAGCTGGTCACTTTGTCTTCAAAAAGAATCATAGCAAAACACTAACAATGCGATAGAGATTTGTTCTCGGTAGAGATCTTTGAATGTAATAAAACGTCATAATCGGCAGTAAAAATTAACGAAATCGAAATACAACAAATTACTAATGACTTAATATCACAACACGATTCTATTTCAATCAGCCATAAAATAAAGTCTATTATAAAACAAAACCTCCAAAATAAAATCGTTATGAAACAAGATAACCTGTCCAGAATAAAATAATATATCAGTCATTTGTAACCAATGTAGACAAAACATTATTCCGTAAAATCAGTTACGGTCGACATTATCAACAACATAATGCCTAACTTCAAGTTCAAAAAGCGATTTCTTTTAAATTACAAACACTGACACAATTATGATATGCTTTACTAAATCAGTATTTATAAAATGGCAATTAAAGTATTGCAGTATTTGAGAAGCTACTGTTCATTTATGCTGATAAAGCCATTCATAGAATGAAATAAACACTTTCTCGTGCAATCGATATTTTACTTGCCTCACATTATAAATGTGCGCACGTTGACCAGTTAATGTGTGCGATAATGTTAACTGATAAGCCTGGGAGCGCACAATGCTCAAGAGCGCGCATCTTCAGTGCGCGAGTTTATAAAGCAGCGGGTACTCCAAGCGATATACAAATATACAAGAAACACGGGAATTTTTCGGTGGACCCAATACAAATTTTAATCAAGAATACATAGGACCCAATAAAAAGGTTTTACAACACGCAGTAAATGAATTCAGAAACTGACTTGGAATCGTGTGCTGTACTTCAAATCATAGGTCCAAATTTAATTGGGTCTTGACCAAATATGTTGGTTGGACCCAATTATTATTGGGTCGGACCCAATAATTCGAGTCTCAAAAGTACAAATGACCTAAAAAGTCGGTGAGTAAATATATATATATATATATATATATATATATATATATATACATATACTATATATACTATTTACTTGAAAATAAACACTCTTTTGTATATGGAGCTACATCTGGGAACTAATTGGGAAATCAAAATATCATGGAAACTTGGTATGAGTGCACATATGAATATGCGTTGCAAACTATTCGTAATTAACGGTGATATTGAATTTTAAGACTTGAAAGTACCCTTTTTTATAAAAGGATTCATTTTGGCTTTAGCTATATCTCCAGTAACATATAAACCACAGGCAGTAAACTTACCAAAGTTGTCATAAATCATCTGGGGCTGAGTCACATGTAGACTATTTACCCTAGAGGAAAGGTAAAGGTAACATGTTGAGGTCAAATATTACAACTTTGATGAATTATTCATAATTTAGCCATTATTTCAATATACATCAAGGGATTCTGTAATAACTTTGTTCAATTGTTCTTTATCAGGCTGTGTGCTATAAGTAGGAATAAGGACTCTAGGGTCAACGTAAATGTCTCATACTGAGGTCAAACGTCATATATTTTGATTTACAATGCCTTTTTCGTTTGCAATCTAGCATAAATCAATGGATTTTAAAATGCATTGATGTAATTGTCCATCGTTATCAGTCAGTGAGACACGTGCAAGACCAATGTCCCTATGGAAAAGGTCATGGTCAAACAAATGTGGTTGCACAGTGCCATTTAATAGCAGAGGTATCACAATTTCTTCTATACAATATCTTTTTATGCATTTTAGAAGCTGTTCTGCTGAGCGCTGGGCATCACACCAGCAATTTTCCTGAGCATAATTATGAATATTATACATATGTCTGTCTATCTGTCCGAAAACCAAATGCAGCTATGGCATCATACAGATCAAATGTGAAAACTATATCCTAATAGACAGAACACAATCTTTAATAAACTAAAGCATTGCAAGCTTATCGTTTGACAAATGTACATTAAAAAGATACATTGCTATATATTAAACTTTAACGAGCATACAATCACAACGTGACTATTTTGATATATGTAAAGACCCATTAGAGTGAGAGCGCTAACTGGAAAACAAACATGCAGTTAATTACATTTTATGTAGACAGATAATTTATCTATAAAGGAATAAAGATACAGTTTTCTTCATTTAAAATTGAATGAAAACAGTTATATAGAATACTTTGTTAGTGTGATTGTGTACTGAAATTTATCGCACGAGAAAAGAAAGGTTTACATGGCGAGGCTTGCCAAGCCTTGTAAGCCTTTCTGAGATGAGTGGGATAAATTTAAGTACACTACCTTGTGTCTACCTTGTGTCTTTTAGGGACTTTCATTGCTCTTAAAGCTAGTTGATCCCGTTAGGCGTCTTCAATTTTAATGTCTCCAATCCGGTCTGAATTATGTTTGTTATAAATGTCCCAAGATATTAAATTTTCTTTAATTAATAAATTTCTGATATGTCAAAACGCGTATCCCTCCAAAATTTGTCTAGTCGAGACTTGAACGAATTTACCGTATCACATGTCACAATGTCTTGTGGTAAGTTGTTCTAAACTGAGACTGTGCGGTGTACAAAGGAATGGAGGCGAACTGACTATATGCTTTCGGTTTTGCAAGTTTTAAACAATGGCCTCTTATCCCACTTTTTTCAGCATAATCAAAAAAAAAATCCAGCATCAATATCATCAATTTTATGGATTATCTTAAATACTTGAATCATGTCGAATCTTTTACGTCGATAGTCCATTGAAGGAAGATTTAATTCAGCCAAACGATCTTGATATGATAGTTCACGTATTTCAGGTACTAATCTGGTGGCCCTACGCTGTGCATTTTTATGCCCCCCTTCGAAGAAGAGGGGGTATATTGCTTTGCTCATGTCGGTATGTCGGTCGGTCGGTCTGTCGGTCGGTCTGTCGGTCCTTCCACCAGGTGGTTGTCAGACGATAACTCAAGATAGCTTGGGCCTAGGATCATGAAACTTCCTATGTACATTGATTATGACTCGCAGATGACCCCTATTGATTTTGAGGTCACTAGGTCAAAGGTCAAGGTCACGGTGACCAGAAATAGTAAAATAGTTTTTGAATGATAACTCAAGAATGCATACGCGGCCAACAGGGCAAACTCTGAACAATATTACTGAAACAACTGGTCTGTAATCCTAAATCTATAATTATCAGTCCAATGAAATATCTTCCTTTGAGTAAAATACAGTGGATCAGTAAAAATATTATCAGATTTTTTGTATATTTTTTATATTAAATATTGTGTTAATGTTACATTTTGTTGATTAATATAAATATAAGCAGGACAGAGGAGGTAATACACTAATATATCTTTCTTATATACAGGGGAAACAAATGCAATAAGTTTGAATTTCATGTTTAATGAATAGAGGATATCACCCCCCCCATTTTTTTAAAACATCATGTAATAAATTACCACACCCCACATTAAACCCCCTTCTCACCTTCACCCCCTCTCACCCCAACCCCCCTACCCCCCCACCCCACTACCCCCCTACGACCCCACCCCCACCCCCCATTTTTTTAAACATCTTATAAATAACCCCACCCCACATTATACCCCCCTCTCACTCCGCCCTACCCCCCTACCCCCCCATTTTTTAAACATCTAATAAATTACCACACTCAACATTATACCCCCCTCCGACTCCCCTCTACCCCCCCACCCCCCATTTTTTTTAAACATCTAATAAATTACCCCGCCCCACATTATTACCCCTCTCAGCCCCCACCCCCCTACCCCCCCACCCCCCACCCCCCTACCCCCCCATTCCCCACCCCACAATTTTTTTTAAACATCTTATAAATTACCACACCCCACATTATACCCCCCTCTCACCCCCCTACACCCCATTCCCCTACCTCCCACCCCCATTTTTTTAAACATCTTATAAATTACCACACTCCACAGTATAACCCCCTCTCACCCCCCTTACCCTCCACCCCCCTACCCCCCACCCCCACCCCCCATTTTTTTTAAACATCTAATAAATTTCCCCACCCCACATTATTACCCCCCTCTCACCCCCCACCCCCCTTCCCCCCACCCCCAAATATTTTTTTAAACATCTTATACATCACATTATAACCCCTCTCACCCCCTATCCCCCACCCCCTTACCCCCCCCCCCAAAAAAAAAATAATATTTTTTAAACATCTTATAAATTACCACACCCCACATTATAACCCCCTCTCATCCCCCTACCCCCCCAACCCCCTACCCCCAAGCCCCCCAAAAAAATATATTTTTTTAAACATCTAATAAATTACCCCACCCCACATTATAACCCCCTCTCACCACCCACCCACCCCCCCACCCCCACCCCCCCAATATTTTTTAAAGCATCTTATAAATTACCACACCCCACATTATACCCCCCTCTCACCGCCCCTACCCCCCCACCCCCCACTCCCCTCAATTTATTTTTTATTTTTTTAACATCTTATAAATTACCCCACCCCAAATTATACCCCCCTCTCACCCCTACCCCCCCAACCCAACCCCCTACCCCCCCACCCCCCCCACCCCCCACCCCCCAATTTTTTTAAACATCTTATAAATTACCACACCCCACATTATACCCCCCTCTCAACCCCCCACCCCCTCATCCCCCCTACCCCCCCACCCCCCAATTTTTTTTAAACATCTTATAAATTACCACACCCCACATTATACCCCCTCATCACCCTCCCTACCTCCCACACTCCCCCTGACACCCCAACCCCCCACCCACCCCCAATTTTTTTTTAAACATCTAATAAATTACCCCACACCACATTATTACCCCCTCTCACCCCCACCCCCCTCTACCCCCCACCCACAACCCCCCAATTTTTTTTAAACATCTTATATATTACCACACCCCACATTATAACCCCCCTCTCACCCCCCTACCCTTCCCACACCCCTACCCCCCACCCCCCAATTTTTTTTAAACATCTTATAAATTACCACACCCCACATTATACCCCCCTCTCATCCCCCCTACCCCCCACCCCCTACCCCCCACCCCCCCAAAAAAATAAAATATTTTTTTAAACAACTTATAATTACCACACCCCACATTATACCCCCTCTCACTCCACCCTACCCCCCAACCCCCCATCCCCCCAACCCCCCCAATTTTTTTTAAACATCTAATAAATTACCCTACCCCACATTATTACCCCCTCTCATCCCCACCCCCCTCCCACCACCCCCCAAATTTTTTTTTAACATCTTATAAATTACCACACCCCACATTGTATTGATCATGACTGGCAGATGACCCCTATTGATTTTCAGGTCACTAGGTCAAAGGTCAAGGTCACAGTGACTTGCAGATGACCCCTTTTGATTTTCAGGACACTAGGTCAAAGTCACAGTGACAAAAAACATATTCACTCAATGGCTGTCACTACAACGGAGAGCCCATATGGGGGGCATGCATGTTTTACAAACAGCCCTTGTTAATTATTTGTTTACACTTCTTAGTGTGAGGATAGTAAACCAAGTCCCCATAGTCCATATGAGATCTAATGAGCGACTTGTATAGTGTCAAAAACAAGGATTTGTATAGTGTCAAAAACAAGGATTTGTCCATGTGGGTGAATTTTCTCTTGATTAGTCCAATTATTCTGTTGACTTTATTAACTGTGCTACTAATGTGACTCTCAAAATTCAAATTGTTAGTGAAGAGTATACCAAGGTCCTTCTCAGAATCATCTCTGGTTAGATTTTGAGCATTTCCATCACCATCCAATATGGTATAGTTGAAATGAAATTTCTCATTTCCGTATGACACAATTTTACATTTGCTAATGTTGAAATTTAACAACCAGTCCTTACTCCATTTACAAAGTTGATCAATATCCGCCTGAAGTTGTTGTTGTTCATTAATCGATTCAATACCCTTATAAATTTTGCAATCATCTGCAAACATCTTACATAAACAGCCAACCACATCCGGCAAATCATTAATAAAGATGATGAAAAGTACTGGCCCAAGAATAGAACCCTGAGGAATCCCAGACAAAACACTCTGCCAACTGGATTTGTGTCCATCAATAACTAATCTTTGCTTCCGTTTATATAAAAATCTGTAAGCCAGTTCAAAATGGGACCTGAAATGCCATATCCTTTTACCTTTTTCAGAAGTCTCTTATGTGGTACACTATCGAACGCCTTCTTAAAATCTAAATATACAGTGTCAACTTGAAGGTTCCTTTCTAGGGAATCCGTCCAATCCTCAAATACAGCTAGCAATTGTAACACAGTATTTCTATTCTTTCTTCATCAAAATTGACAGTCTGACAGTAGGTTATGGGTAGTCAAATGCTGAACGATAGAGAGTTTAATAATTTTCTCCAGAATTTTGCAAACAACTGAAGTTAAAGATACTGGACGATAATTTCCTGGCTCACATTTGTCACCCTTCTTAAAGATGCAAGTTACATTAGCTAGTTTCCACTCGCTGGGCAATGTACCAGTAGATATTGATTTTTGAAATAGTTCACTGAGGTTTTTTTTTAGTTCCTCTGCACAAGTACTCAAGAAAAAAGGGTGGCAATCATCCGGACCACAGGCTTTCGAAGTTTGTAAAGCATTCAAATGTTTTAATACAGAATCTTCAGAAATTATAATGTCTGATAATAAATGTGGTGGAACAAATTTATCTGGAAACCAGGCAATTCAGAATTATCCTCCTGCGTAAACACTGATGCAAAAAAGTCATTCAACACATTAGCTTAATCACTAGTTTCAGTTTTTATATTTCCGTTCTTATCCCTTAAATCGCCAATCCCACTTTTTCCTTTTGTTTCACCTTTAACAAAGCTCCAGAACGATTTTTGGTTAGTTTTTACACTTTAAGCTACTCCTTTCTGGTACTTTTCTTTGAAAATCGAATGGCTTGGGTTGCACTATTTCTAAGCTTACAGTAATTTTGATAGTCACTATAACTACGACTGTATGTAAAACGTTTCCAGGCTTTATACTTTTTCTTTACCTTCCTGACACAATAATAATCCATCCATTTAGGTTTTTGTTTATCCTTTGTTTTGCCAAATTTAGGAATGAAATTCTCCTCACAATGTTTAATATGTTTTTGAAAAAACAGCCATGAATTTTCTACATTCATCTCTACCATTACATTCCAATCCACAATACTCAAATAGTTTTTTATTTTAGTATAGTCTCCTTTGAAATAGTTTGCCCTGCTTATTGTTTGAACATCCTTTTTTCCAATAAAAGGAATCTCAAAGAATATTGAAACATGATTACTGGCACCTAATTTGCTAGTTAGTGATAGATTTTCAATTTCTGTTTGATTGTCAGTTAATAACAAATCCAAGCAGCTAGGGTCTTGACCCTTTCTATATCGTGTAAAGTCAATTATATGTTGGCTTAGATAATTACCTCTAACACATTCAACGAATAAAAATGATGGATGTGTTATGTTTTTGTTAACTGACCATGTTTCCCAGTTAATCTCTGGAAAGTTGAAATCTCCCAAAATAATAAGATGATCAAAGACCATATTAGAAGCTTATGATATTACGTTGTTTAAATTCGTATGATTATCTAGATTACTAGAAGGAGATTTGTATATTCCACCCAATAATATGTTTACAGTCTCAATTCTCAGTGTGCACCATACAGATTCACAAAATTCATTGTCATTTAATACTTCATAATAATCAGCTGATATAGCATCTTCAACATAAATGACTACACCTCTACTGTGCTCCTTCACTCTTGCTGTAAAACACTGGAACCCTTTCAATGCATATTCCTGAGGGTGAACATTTGTGGGTTTGATATTTTTAGGAAACACTTCGGTTATAAGCCCAACGTCTATGTCCTTCAATAACATAATTATTTCTAATTCATCCAACTTGTTCAACAAATTGTCAGCATTTGTGTAATAAAATTTCAGTTTATTTCCTGAGTCAGGCCTTGACATAAAAGAATTTTCAGAAAAAAGGTCTGTAGAACTTGTATTTAATGAGTTCGTCTCCTCCGAGAATGAAATTTCGTCAAAATTGTCTGTAGAACTTGTATGTGTCAATGTGTCTGTCTCTACTGAGAATGAATTTTCAGCATACCCATTAATGTATTTATTAGTATAACTTAGATTTTCTGTAATATCTATATTAACAATTTCAGTGTCATGAATAAAACTATTTATTAATAAACTGGACTCTGAAAAACTTGAATTTTCAGAATATACATTCAATGAAAAGTCTGAAATACATGTATTATTTAAACTAACTGATTTACTATCAGAAACCGCGATAAACGGAAGATCAACTTGAACAGTTAAAACATCAAAACTAGAACTTCCAACATATGTATATGTTGGAAAATTAGAGTAAATTTCCTTGAAAATGACGCCGGTTGGGGGCATAGTTATGGTCGCCCACACCGTTTCCTACAACAGGTAGTTTGACAATTCTGCCCTTTCTAATGGCTAGGTTTTTTCGCCATTCTTTTCTCTCTGCCTCTTCACAGTTCGTAGGTCAAAATGAATGTTTCTTTGAGCTGGTGTCAGGTCGGGAGTCAGATATATACCTGAATATTTTTAATGATTTTTTAGTTTACTTGCTGCTCTCAGGATTGAACGTTTATCCTCAAAATTGCTTACTGTGAAACGAAGGAGCCTCGGGCGCTGATGAGTTTTTGGGGAACATTTACCCAATCTGATAATCTTATCTACTTTTACATTCAAATTCAAAGTATCATTAAGAATAATGTTTACTTCCCTTGTGTCCCGCTCTTTTTGTCCTAATATGCTCTCATTGAGATCCTCTGGAAGAGAATTTACCACAACATTCAGTCTCCTGGATTCACGATCCTGTTCCTCATTATCCTCTCGAATAATGTCTTTAATGATATTCTTGTCACATGTTCCATTTCCGAGCGATTTTTCCAACTTGTCCACCCTAGTTTCTAAGGATTCCATTTTAGTTATTATTTTCCGCATGAAGGGCATCGCGATCCTGCAATGCACACATGAAAACAGAATACTTTCTTCCTTCCCTATTTCATTGAAGATTTGTGTTTTCAATTTAGTACACTTTTGACAGTAAGAGTTTTCACAAAAGCCATATTCAATCCCCATAAATTTCTGACCAAACGGCTGGTTGCAGTCATTCCATGCGGTCTTACATGGCGTAGTCGAACTATCTCCATCATCCATTTTTGAGCCAACACAATCACACTCACATAGTATTCTATTTATCCTACAATATCTTTTTAATTTAATTTATTTCTGATGCAATACAAATAGTAGTCTTTAATTTATAAAATAAAAGCAAAAACACATTAAATTAGCTGAATCTAACATTGCGTAGTAATATTAATTGTGATCTTTCCCGTTTACGGAACTCGAAATAGTCCTTAAGAATTCCACGCAAAAGAAGAGTAACGAGACAAAATATCGCTATACGCCTCGATTCAAATTTAATCAGCGTTCCAACTGTTACCCATTCAAGTAGAACACAGACGGTTGTGTTCAAACTACAATCCTGGTTTCATCACTGTGTCACAGGATGACATTTTCTATATGTCCGTTTTACCTATATTGAATTTGCATGCGCCGTTCCATAGTTAAAGTGCACGCGAACGTATAATTGTCATCGCGCATGCGCCGACTTTTCCGTTTGTCCTCGTTTGTCCTGTCAAGGTGATTTGTCATCTGCTGTTGTTGGGTGAATCGGAATACTTCGGATTTATACATTTCACAATGTTTATCTACGAAGTTGGCCGAGGCTATCCAACTGCTGCACGTGCTTTCGTGTGTTACCGTATCCGTCCAATTGTTCTTTATTTTTTATGTTTGAATGAAAGAAAGATTGAGAGAAAGGTTCCTATAGGGTTGTTCGTTTACCCTTTTCTTCCTTCCCCGCCAAATTCCTTCGTCCCTCACAACCCTTCAGAACTTTCACAAGTTAAGAGGTTTAGAAATCTGTAACTCTTTATATTATTATAAAGGAGATTTATTATTATTAAATAATCGGACACTGTGGCCCGTTTTATACGGATAAATATAAGTAAGAAGCTACGCCAGGACTAAGTTGACATTTAAAAACAAACCTGTTACAACTGAAAAATACCGAAAACAAAAATGGCTTCCATTTTGAAATTTACAAAATGTGTAGAAACCTACGTGAAGTTGTGTAAATCTTCTAACCATTTTTATTTTCGTAAAGTTTAAGTTGCTTCCATGACGAGTTAAAATTCTGGAAACATTTCTTCATCGCCATCCATCTTTTCCATTTTAACGCACTGGATGCAAGCAGGAAGTTCTTTGTGAATAGACATTCTTTGATCGACTGACAAAGGAATGACTTATTCATCAAAGAAATTACCCTTTTAACACAACATCGATTCCCTTTGAACAGTTAAAGAACAATTCACTGATACTTTTCTTAAATTTAATCCATCAATTGTTCAACAAAACATCGCGTTATTCGAGTACATTCGACATTTTAACGAATTCGATACAAGATACAAGACACACGAATCTTTATTTAACGTCGGATGTGAATAACAATAAACATTTGCTCATGAGCTATTTCCAGACAAAATAATTGTATATATATATATAACAAGTGTATATTGAGCTGAAAGAAAGAAAGATTAAGCATATTATATAAGCATTTGTAGTATAAGGACATATTTATAGCATATAAAACACAAAATTAAGTAAAAATGTTAATTAAAAGCATAATATTTTGTAAGTTACACACAAATACGACAAAGGGAAATATACCTAAAAACTATATTGGAGCTGTTTTTGCATAGTTCATAATTAAAACATATGTAATACACTTTTAAGTTGTACAAACAGAGCATTGCAGACCTATATTAAAAATTAAGATATTAAAACAAGTATAGCACACAATTCATGTTTAAAAGCATATATAAACATGCCCAGTAACTACATAGTACAACAAATAAATAGCACATACATGTATGCATGTTTATAACATTTTAAAAACACACAAGATGTAAAAAAGCATATTTAAGCACATGAAAAACAACTACATAGCACATATATACACATATATACATGTTTATTTTTTAATTTTTGTTTTAAAGACACAAGAAACTCATATACACTATATACAAGGAGAATAAACAAGGGGTTAACTGACAGATAAATGAATAATATAAGCAGGACAGCAAAAACAAGCAAGCAAGCAAAAATGTGAGAAGCAGGTTACTCACACATGGTGCATTTACATTTTGAACCTGTCAAGGTGCGGATCAGCCGTACTAAGTCTTTATATTTGTCGACTGTGCGAATGTCCTCCGGGAGGCTGTTCCACACCTGTACAGCTTTAAAACGAAAGGAATTTTTGTCATACCTTGTTGTTCTTACTTGTGATGTCTCTAGGATGATTGAATATCTGAAATTATAGGTAGAGGATTTAACATTTACCAAGGATTGAAGATATTCTGGGGAAAGATTGTGTATACATTTAAATGTCTCTGACGCAATGAGGCGTAACCTGTTTAAGTGAAGAGTAGTACTGTTAACCTTCTTTAGTAGTGTATCATAACTTGATTCATAGTCATTAAAAACAATTCTAAGGGCTCTGGACTGTAGCTTTTCTAGTTTTTCTGTGTTGGATTTACTACAAAAATGCCATATAAATGGAAAAAAATAAAACTTGACCGGATAAAAGATTTAAAGATGATTACCCTGGTGCTTACATTCAGGAATTTGCTTAGTCTTTGGAGAACATTTAATTGTTTGGCTGCCTTTTTGCATACATTTGTAACCTGTGGATCAAAGTTTTACTGGTAATCAAGTTCCACCCCTAAGAGTTTTACTTTTTGTTCACATTTAATTTCATTTTGACCTATAGTAAATGAGTTAACTTCTATAAAAGTCTTATTACCTACACATATTGCCTGGAATTTATCGGGGTTTGCCTGCATTTGGTTAATATTGAACCAGTATATCAGGGATTTACTTTCTGATTCAATATTTTCCTTAAAGGTATTTAAGTTCTTGTGACTGAAGGAAAGGGTATTGTCGTCTGCATAGTTATACAGGGTTGTCTTATCTATAAAATAAAAAATATCATTGATAAAGATATGAAAGATCAACGGACCGAGTATAGAGCCTTGAGAAACTTCCTTAATGATTTCTTGCCATTTACTAGTACCATTGTTTATTTAAACCCTTTGAGACCTGTTTGATAGATAGCTTAACATTAATTTACATGCATGCTTGGTTAATCCATAAGCATTGAGTTTAAGTACAACTAGATTGTGAGGTAAGCAATCGAACGCTTAAGACAGATCCATTAAAATAGCTCCTACATAATTGTTTTCATCTAGGGCTTGTTTCCAATCTTCTGCTAGTTTTAATAAAGTTGATTGACATCCATAAGATGACCTGAATGCTGATAGATAAGGATGGAAAACATTATTATTAAAATGTTCAGTGAGTTGGTTTCATATATCTTGACATTGTGGGCAGTATGCTAACTGGTCTGTAGTTTGTTTCACTGAAAGGATCTTCTTTTTTGTATATTGGTGTAACCTGCGCTTGCTTAAGTTTAGCGGGAAATTGACCTTTATTAATAATGGCGTTTGCTATATTTGTAAATGGGGTTTTGAGGCTATTTTGACCTGCTATGATAATTTTAGGAGGGATTGAGTCAACACCAGTGGCCTTTTTGGGGTTTGGATTTTTTTTATACATTCACTAATACTCTTTTCCGTAACCTAATTAAATTCGAAAGTCTTGACCTTAGTTTTACTGTTTATTGTATTAATGCTAGGGTGTTCTTTATTTACTGGGACTTTGTTTTCTATACCTATATTTTTAGCAATGTTGATGTAAAATGTGTTTAATTTTTCTGCTACCTGGTGTCGATCAGAAATCAGTGTATTATTTTCAGTGCTTTTAAGAATAATTTGACTGTCTGATTTCTGTGTTGACTTTTGGGATAAGAAGGGTTTTATAGTGGGCCAGAAGTCTTTGGATTTGGGTCCCCCATCACATCTTTCTTTGAAATAGACTGATATGGACTCTCGTTTTGACCTGGTTTTAAGATTCCTAAGTTTTTTTGTACTGTAACTAGTTTTCGCTTGACTTTTGTTCCTGATACTTATTTTTTTGCTTCCCGGGTCTTGTATATAATATTCCGGTATTGGGAGTTTATGTATGGTGGGGGGTGTTTCTTAGGGACCTTTTCTTTAATTGGAGCATGTTCATCCCTGTTTAAGCAAGTGTTCATGAGTCCAGTAAATATCATCTATATCATCAAATACATGAGCAATATGAAATGGGACATTTGATAGGTCTTCATTAAACTTGGTTTCATCAAACATTTTATAACTTAGGAATTTTACCCTTTTCCTTGATACTGCCTGCCATTGTTCTCTTAAGGATGTTGCAATTAAATTATGACAGTCACTTAGGCCACAGTTAAAATTCACTGTTTTACAGAAAAAGTTTTTGGCATTTGTTAAAACAACGTCTATAAGGGTGGGGTCTTGATTTTTCATCATACACGTGAGGCCTTTTACCAGATTTTCCAAGTTAAAATTATCACAGATATTTAAAAGAGTTTTACATTTTTTTTTTCAACAAGTCAAAATTTAAGTCTCCTATACATATCAGGTGGTCGAATGAAATACACATTTTATCAATATAAAGAAGTGAAACTCCAGCTGCTGGAGCAGTATTGAATTTTCATTAAAAACAATTAGTTGGTCCTTTATTTAAGGCAAGTGACCGATTGCCCAAACAGTACAAAACAGCACAATACAGCACAATACAAACCAACATAAACACAAAATATGACATGTTGTTAAACATTGTTCAAAAACTGAGTTTTGCATAGACTGTGGTTTATAAAGACCTAATATTCCCCACCTTCTTTTGTTCATTGATAGTTCATAGCACATGCACTCAAGGTCATTGCTTTCTAAGTCTTTTCGCCGTTTAAATGGTAAATCAGATCTAACAAAAGTCATAAGCCCTCCCCGCGGGCATTTCTGTCTCTTCGTTCCATTTTGTAGCCGTCTACTAAGCAAGGATTATTATTAAAACTCTTATCTTTTTTTGTTTCAGATACTATCAATAAATCTGTAAGATTGTCATCCAAAATTTGTTTTAAGTCATCAAATTTGTATCTTACACTATTTATGTTTAAGTGGCTAAAAATTGATCTGCTTTTGTTTTCATTTCCTTAATACATCGAAGATATAATATTTTTCATTTTCTGTCGATTCTCTGCTAAACGAATTATCATTAGTGTTACGATTCTGGTCTTCTGTCGATGGTGTTTCGGGTGTTAACATCCAGTCTTCTTCCGGATCAGGTTCTGGAATAAAACTGTCATTTAAGTTTTTGTAATTTTCACATGTAGTATCTGTTTCTAGGTTGAAGTCATTATGTAATAAGATAGCATTATTAGATGAAATTATTTGTTTAGAGTTTGATAGGACGATTGGTATTCTATTTATGGTTTCGTCTTGGAGGGCAGTTATGGTAGAAAGACAGCCCGGGCAATACCATGGGTCATCGGACTCTCCTTGTTTGAGGTACTCATCTGGTGTGATATTTAGGCACTGTGAGCAAATATGTGACCAAACATCACAAATATCAAATTGAAGAGCCTTTTGGTTCTTGGCCACAGGTTTTCCACATATTCCACACGGGAATCTACTGGGGCCAGGGTTCATTTCAACATCTCCACATATCATGAGAAAGCACT